>NC_086161.1:1286250-1607187 GCF_035149785.1 Candoia aspera
CCCACCTGTCCTCCGGATGGCTGCTTGCAGCTGGAAGATCACAAACAGTGTTTCCCGCTTGACTGGTGAGAGCCAGCCAGGAGGCGGGGACGCAATCACTTTCCAAGCTGTGCTGTAGCCTTAAAGGGACACTAAGACCGGCCACCCCATTTCTAAATCACCCAATTTGCATTTTTTTTTAAAGTATGCATACCCTAAGAGAGGCTTTCTACAGCAAGGAGAAGTGGGCTGTCTTGGTGCTTATCATTATTTTTGGGATTACTTTTTTTAAAAAAAAATCTTTTTTAAGTTTTGGATTTCTTTCTCCTTCCAAATATAAAGGAGGATTGAGAGTAAAGAATTGTCTTCCTGTTATTATTTTTGTATTAAATTTGAAGATATTAGCATTTTCCTACATGATAAATCGGCTGATCTGAACCTTCAGCTTTCTGTTTTCACTTTCCCTTGGGAACTGTCTGTTTATCTCACTTTCGCTTGGGTAAATACATTTCAGAACCTTTTCATATCCTTGACTTTCGCTGGTTAAGCTCCTAGGGGGCGCCATAATCTACTGCGTGAGACATGGAGGATTTTAAACAGATTTTTTTCTGACTTCTACCAAGCTTTTATGCAAGATATTCAGGACATAGTGGAAAATATGAGATTTAAAATGTGCCATCAGGTTGGGGGTGTGGTGGATGAAATTGAGGAATTCAACAGCGATAGAAATGTTTCTTTTCAGAGTGAGATTGCGATTTTTATAGAGATGCTGGATGAAGATCAGACAGTGGACTGGGAGAGAGAGATCTGCAAGCCACAAGAGAAATTGACTTTCTGCTGGAATGCCATGAAAAGAAGCTGGGATTTTTGAAGGAGGCAGTCAGGCTGCTTGATTCTTTTAAGAGAAAAGCTCTGTGCACATTGTGGGGATATGTAAACACTCTGGTATATTTTGAAGTGGGATAAGGGTTAAAAATGTTTATTTGATTTGCTTTAAGGATCTGATTGATGTCATTTGCTTTTAAAGATTTGGATTATTATTAGGGTTAAAAATGTGTTCATTTGGATGGTTTCAAGGATTTGATTTAAGGTTATTGTTTTGAATTGTCCTTGTTTTTTGGGTTTATTAATATTAAGATTACTAAAACTGTTGTATTATCAAGTATAATAACAGACAATCTATGTGCATTTTAATTTGATTCTTATTTTAGTAGACAGAAATGTACAGAATAGTGGTAGGAAGGGAATAATTAAATATGTGTTATCTTTTGGAGGGGGGAAAGATGTTTAGGAGATTTATATGAATTTTTAATTTTAAAATAAGGGGGAGGAATAACTGTACTTAGTGATTTTTATTATGTACCAAAGTGGGATGATTTATAGAAATAATGTGGTTTTGGTTTAATATAGAGTAAGAGATTGATTATGGAAACTTTTCTGTACCCTTGCTGTTAAAAGTTGAAAGCCATATGTTTTTGTAAATTTGAAAAAAAAAAATCTTGTGTTTTTGCCCCTTTTTAGTTCATTTTTCCTTCTTTGTAGTTTTTTGTTTTTTTGTAGTTTTTATTCTTCTCTTGAAACCTACTAAAATTTATTAAAAAAAAAAAAGGAAATGTACTACTTACAGGGATGGTAATAGTTTATAAGAAGCCAGAAATGGGGTGGCACTGGCTAGCCAGCTTACGATCATGATATTTATTTACTGCGTTTATATGCCACTCAGTCTCTCTCCTAAAAGCACCGTACAAAGAATACAATTAAAAAGGTAACATAAAAATTACATTACCAAATAGGAAACCAAACACCGCCACCACCGCCACAATAAACCTTTTCTATCCATCATCACACCAAGGAAATTCATTCTCCATAACAACTATCTCCTGCAGAAGGGAAACTCGGCCTGCCAGGCTTCTTCAAAAGCTTTCCGAAACAGCTTAGTGGCTTTCCGACGTGCCATGGAGGTTAGTTCTGATCTGCCCTTAGGTGGAACACTGTTCCAAATGAGAGGGGTAACATCAAAAGGGGCCGTTATATTTTTACTGAATGCTGTTCAGTTCATATGTTGAAGGAAGCGGTGCAAACGTTTACTGCTCTGGTTGTTGCAGTAACTGAACTCCCCCCCCGCTACTTCCATAATTGCAAAAAATGGAAAATGCTGCACATCCAGCACTTACTGGGGAAAATAACAGGCAAAACAAGGTTAAATAGAAAGCTCACACCTTTCACGACACATCTCATTATTCATAGCTAATAGAAGTCTGAACCATCTGTCTCTGCAAGGATTTATATGCAACATGTGTATTGCAATTTTGCAAAAAATCACCCTCTTTGGTCAAATATTTATTTATGGCTTGCTCTGCGGTAGTGGATTTTATGCAGCTCTTTGGCACGTGCAGTGAAGCTGCTTCCTTACTTCTGAAAGCCACTTGGACAATTCAAGGCTTGCAGAGATTGCCAGTGTCAGCCCAAGCCCCAGAATTACGAGCTCAGGTCATGTTTCCACTTGCTGATTATTAGCTGCCAGAAACAGCCAATAAACATGGGCTTTGCAGAAGACCTTGGACCTTGATGGTCCACTAATGTCTCCATTCAACGTTGCTTGAGAGGTTTAATCTTGTATTTTGGATGCTCAAAAAGCTGTGCTTGAATGTTGAATGGACTTCAACTGTTTTTTCTGCTGATCTGTCAGAAGAAGGCCATGTCTTGAACCTGAGACTTGGCTACTGGAAGAATCTGGCTGAGCTTTAAAAAAAGCAGGAAAGTTGAAGAAGCTTGTTGGATGGGAAGGATCATTCTGTGAATAAATACTTTGAGATTGGAATGTGGTAAGAGCATCAAAGCAGAGCTGTTTGGATGAATGATAGCTGGGTATGGAATCCTTCCCCTTCCATGCCCCCTCATTTCTCTTGAAGGTGCTGTAGAAGAAAAGCTTTTTCTCAAGGAATGGAGTTCATCACTGTTCCCTTTCTAAGGCCTGGTTAATTGTTTTCCAGGCACTGTGTGGGCTGTCATGAATGGGATGATATTCAGTCATGGGGCTTTGCTGACAGCATAAACCATCCAAGGCCCATATTCCTTTTCTGAGCATCAGCAGAAGTAGAGATTGAAATGCTGCCTTTGCATTGATGATTTAGTCACAGAACGTGCAACATTCTCAACAAGCGGAATATGAAATTTTGAAGGACTTTTGTCTTTTGTAGTCTTTTATCTTCCATACTGCTCTGGTGACATTGTTAATTCCCATAATTTAGTAGAGGATATAATTTGCCTGGTGCTTTGTGTGTTTTAGTAATATTTTTTTGTAGACAGTAACATTTTTCCCAGCTACCCAGCTTATTGATATATACTGGAGTAACACGTATTGGCCAAAAATCTCTCTAGATGCCTCTAACACCCTCCTTCCCAGAATTTATTTTTATAATCTCTTTCCAAATCCATACTTTGTCACAGCCTGTTTTGGCAGTCTCAAGTTAATGACGACGATGCAGATATTCTGACAGTAAAGCTGTAAAGTAGAATAATGTGCATTCCACCCTCTAGAGAAGGGCACAAGAGTTGCTTGGTTTAGCCTGGAGGAGAAGTCAGAGGGGGCTAGAAGACATGAAAAGAACATAAGGGGTCCATGTGGTTATATAGTCATACAGTATGTCCATGCCATAGAAAACAAGGTAAAAATGTGAACCAGAGTTCCTTCCTTCTAATACCCATTTCTGATCTGTTAAATGTCCTCTGCTGATTCTGCCAGTAATCCAGCAAAGCTGCTGCCGAGGGACGTTCATCTGTTCATCGTCTGAGACTTCAGCCCTCTAGCCACTAATATAGGAGGAATAGCCTTTTATGTTATTCCATAGTGACTTTGCTGCAGGAGACAAACCATCCCCATGTTGACCTCATGGACGCTGCATATACGTTTTGGGCACAACAGTATGGGTGTACTTTGGAATTTCATGGAGCATTTCCCCCCAGGCACGAATGAAGCCTGACCTGGCCTTTTCAAGACCGGCCAAGATTGTCTAAGAGCTGTTTTTATTCTAATGCCATTCGCCCTTGATGTCATAATCTCTTAACCACCTCCTGAGCCAAAAAGGCTGAGGTCTGTATCATGGCACGGCCTGCAGTCAATTTTCAGGTTGCTGTTGTTTCTAGATGGACTTTCCTTTTTTTGAATAAACATAACAGTAAGTGACATTAGGCAAGAACAAACTTTGGGTGCCAGTTCTGTTAGAGCCAGTGACCCTTTGCAGCTCCTTACTAGGCAAATACGTTAGCTCGTCTGTGAAAGAAGCCACATCTGTTTGGAAGCCAGAAGGTAGCTCTGTATAACAAGGGTATTAAAAATAGATTATTGCAGCAGATGAATAGGTCTTTTCCTCCTCTTTGCTGCCACAGAATGCCAGAATGGTTTCCATTTGTGGTGTACGTTTACAAAATGTTAGGGTGGCAAAGAGAAGTTTTAATAGGACAAGGAAGGAATTGCTAACCTTGCCATCTGCATCCAATCTCGGTTGGCAGGGCAAGCCTCTGAGCTGCATGTTCGACCAGTCAGCTGGAAAATTGTCAGCCTGACGTGGAAATTATATTTTAGTTTAGAGGAACATCTGTAGAACACTACTCTTTTCAAAATTTGCCGTCATTTGTTGTGTACGTAAGGCGGATGTGACACTATTTTTGCAATGTATACGAAATTATAATAAAAAAAGGTGGTGATCTGATTCCTTGAGAAGCTTCTCTTCTACATGAAATATGAGGAGACCAGTGACCTTTCCAGGGTAGATGTGATACATGGATGAGATCCCACGATGAAACACAACAAAAGCTTATTAACAATGAGCTCAATTGTGCGTTGTAGTTGCCTAGGTGGAAAGAGCTGGCCATCTCACTGTTAAATCGGACCCCACAGAGAACAGAAGGTAATCGGTTCATCGTGGTTGGTACCTGGCTGCCACTGCCATCCCGTTGCCCCTCCTCTTCCTCCCTCGCTCTGGTAAAGAGACTCATCTTGGTTCACTTTGTTTTTCTCAGAGGCAGGATTGCATTTTTTCCCCCTGCCTATAAAGCATGTCAGGAGCTTGCACCCTACTGCAGCATGTGCTTTGGACTACAGTTCCCGTCGTGGTGAGGATCTGCTGGAATTGTAATTGTAATCCAAAGCAGAAGAAGAGCTTTTATGCTTGATCTAGCGTAAAAGAAAGCCAGTTTGGTCTAGTGGTTAAGGCGCTGGGCTAGAAACCAGGAGTCTGTGAGTTCTAGTCCTGCCTTAGGCACGAAAGCCAGCTGGGTGACCTCGGGCCAGTCACTCCCTCTCAGCCCAACTCACCTCCCAGGGTGGTTGTTGTGGGGAAAATAGGAGGAGGAAGGAGTATTAGGGATGTTCGCCACCTTGAGGTATTTATAAAAATAATAAAGGTGGGATATAAAATAAAATAAATAAATAAAATAAAAGGGAGGCACTTAAGATGACATTGAAGTGACGGAAGCAAGAGGGATCTTCCTCCTGGCCAAGGAACTCTGTTTGGCTGTTGGAATGGCTCTTTGGGATGAGGGGCATAATGTTGTGTGCAGATGGTCAGTTGCAAGCCTCCATGTGGGTTATTGGATTGTGCAGCGGGGCAGATACCTCCCAAGTGCATAGGCATCCCTTGGGCATTTACAGTTCTAACTGAAACGCCTGTTTCCAGGGCAGATTTGCATGAGAGCCAACAGCTGAGCATTTCTCCATTAGTCATGCAAGCCTTACATAGCATGCTTTTCCTTTTTTTTTCCCAAAGCAGGGCTGGTGTGCTTTTGTCTCGAATATTTACTCTGACATGTTGCGTTAACATGCTTACAAAAGGCAAAGGGCAAGTTGTTTGGTGTCCTGCCGAGCTGCTTGCACGTCCCTAATTCCTTGCGCCCTGCGGAGCCCGGGAGCCCCCTGCCGATGCACAATGCTGCTGGCGTGGGCGCCACTTAGTTGCCGAGGCAATGCGCAGGTGAGGGGCTGTGGAGCTGGAGCAAGGCCCTGATGCGCTCTGGATGTTTGTTCCATTGTTGCGGGAAGAAGGGGTGGTTTTCCTTTTACTTGTTTGCCTCGGAATACTTAGGCCTGTTTAAATAGCTTTGACTGTAATTTGCCTTTGCGTTAATATGCTAATGCTGCATTAAGGTTTCTTAGGAGCTGACTGCAGTACTTCATTACCTCTCACCGTGAAGGTGCTAAAGGCACAACGCTGCCTGGATTCGGAGAGGCTGCAGCCCAGAGTCCTGTCTGTGCTTGGAAGGAACACATGCTGATCCCTTTGCCCTGTTTCGGAAAATCATAGCAGCCTTGGCTCGGTGGGGGGCAGGGATGGGGCTGCTTTCCAATTTCATCCTGAAATGCCCAGCAGTTGCCAGTGGCAACTGAGCAGTGTTTCTGTTGATGGGACTGTGGGCTGACCCAGTTGTCACTGGAAGAGGTAGGGCCATGCCTTAGAGAGATCATTGGTGCTCCTGACCAGCTGGCTTGTCATACTGAGCTGCGTTGTGGCCCAAGGACCCCCCACGCCCGAAGGAAGGAGGGAAGGAAGGAAGGAAGGAAGGAAGGAAGGAAGGAAGGAAGGAAGGAAGGAAGGAAGGAAGGTCTACAAAGTAGAGGCCACTGTTACAGCCTTCTCCTGTGGTTGTCAGCCTCAAATGACCAAGATGCTTTCCAACAAAGCTCACCTGCGTACCCATATCTGTATCCTTATAGTTGGACTTGATGTAAACCCTTAACAATTTTCTCACCCAACCAGAGATTTTTTGGCTCTGGAGAGTCCAGGGTAGCCCTGAATAGAAAGGGATGAGTAGGTCGGCAGTGCCGTTTTTAAAGCTGCTGGGCTGCCCTGGACTCTGAAGAGCCAAGAAATCTCTGGAAAGGCTAGCAAGAGCCACAAGGGTGTTTTGGTCAAGCTCTAGAGCTGCTCCATCTGTCATCCCAAATCATAGGAAGGAACTCTGATGGGATGGGAGAGGGCCATCCATGCCTTGTTGCTGGTGGGTTTAAATGAAGGAAGTCCTGACTCCCTGTACACCAGTGGCATGTTTGACTCAGAATGTTGGTTTCCTGTGTTCATCAGTGTGGCCCTGTGAATGTTAAGTCTGAAAGTGTAGCTCTGGTGGGATAGGAGAAAGATTAAAACGAGCACACCAGGTAGCACTCCAGTTGGAATAAGCAACGGCTTCTATTGGTTTAAATCACAGGGTTTTTTTTTTAATGTATCCCTACTTACTTTGTTTGTTTCTTTGCTTGAAACCATGTCTATCTGCCAACCTTTCTGAAATGTCATGATGTAATTATTTTAACAGGCAGTGTGTGTTCCTTTATTTGGGAGATATTAACCTTTGTAAACAAAAGGAACGTTAATATCCACTGGAGACTCAACTAATGGGATTTCATTTTTCTTGTTAGGCGAGAGACATGAATTCTTTTTTAAATTATTGTAAAAGAATGCAGCAGGAGAAATAATTGCCTTAAGCTAATCCATGATAGCAATTTTAAATGTGAATATCCAGATCATTTTTGTGTATGGATTGGAAAGAATAATGTGATTTTCTTGTTTGTATTTGCTTTGCCTAAACAGTGTTGAAGGATGATATAAATTCATTGAGTTCAAAACAAAGGGGATGCTAATTTATGCACAGAGGTTTTTCCCCCCTGTGCTATAAAGCCTAGGATTTTTTTCCCCCCTTTGGAAAAAAAAACCTTGTGGCCTATTTAAGTCTAGTCATTGCATTTCTGGATGGTTGGGAGATGTTTTTCTAATGCATTTAGCTCAGTAAAACACTTCACTTTCCCCTCTCTCTCTCTCTCTAACCACTCTTCCATATTTCATTCATGCTTGTTTACAATATCAGTTTATTTCTCCCTTTACCTTCAGGATCCTGAACAATGGATGAGAGGCTGAGTTTTTCCATGGTGATGCCTTCTCCTTCTTTTCCTTCTCCTTCTCCCCCCCACCCCCCCAAACACTATAAAAAGTACTCAAAGGGGGTGAGAAATACTGAGCAGAGGAAATTAAAGGCATCATGTACAAAAAAAGGGGGAAAATAGCCATTAACATTAGCATATTAACAGAATGGCAAATTATAGTCAAAGCTATTTAAATAGGCTAAGTGAGGCAAATAAAGGGAAAGCCACCTTTTCTTCCCTCAACAATGGAACAAAAATCCCTTTCTTACACGCAAAAAAGAGCCCATGGGTACAAGCCAGCATCTTTGCCTGCCTGGGGATTCAGAAGGAAGGGGGAAAGGAGGTGGGCACCCTTCCAGAGAGGTTTCTGCTCCTCATTCCTGTGTGGGGAACAGGACTGGTGAATTCCATCTGCCCAAGGGGTTCAGCGTGGGCCACGGGGGAAGCCTTGGGTTGCAAGACCCCCTTCTCCATCCTGCTTTATCCTTCTGAAGCAATGTAGGCCATGGCTCCTTGTATAAGCCCAAACCAGCTGGGCCTGCATTTCAGAGTTGCACAAACTAAGGCTCCAGAGCAGCCTCCGAAAACCCTGTGCTGTCCCCAGAGATCGCCAGAAGCTGCTCTCAGATTGTAGTTAATCAGACAGAAGGGAAAAATATTAAACTGGGGAGTGATCATATTAATTTTGTTTAATTTAATTTTAATTGCATTTAGAAGTAAATGAAATCAAATGTAGGACCCATCCACCCACAACTTTGTGGAGTGCAATCCCCAGCTGGTACCCTTGACCGGAAACATCGGGGCCGAGTTTCTGGAGGGGCTGAGTCCAAAGCAGAAAGACCCACGGGGGCTTGGAGCGACGCTTGTGCCTCTTTCTGGGTGTGGGGGGTGCCCAGACGTACCAGGCACCGCACAGACACCTTCCACTGCACTGAGCCCCCTTTCCATTCCTTTCTTCTCCAGTTAGTTTGGTGTTTAAGTTGAGCTCGTGAGGCTTGCTGAGCTGCTGCCCTTCCTGGCCCTCTCGTGAACTTAAAAGTGTAGCCTCTCCTGTTAAAACATGCTGGATGGAATTTAATACAACCCTCGATGTGAAAAGAGGATGAGTAAAAATTGGGGTTGATTGTATGTCTGAGAGAATATCTGCGTTTGATTTATGCCCTAATTTTAGAACAGAGTCTCCTTTTGTACTGCTAAAATGTCACATTAGCATCTCTCTTTTTAATATAATAGAGTTCCAGAGAAAACACATGCTTGTGTTGAGTCTGTAGCAGAGAGCAGCTCTATCTATCATCTGTTGACTTTTTCGTCCCATTGCAGGTAAGGCCTCCCAAAAGCCATTGTAGGAATTTGTTTTTTGAACTAGGTGGAGGGCTAACTACATATCGGACTTAAAGTTTAGGCCAGTTTATGTGTGCTAGACGCCTCTCAAGCTCAGTAATTAATGGGAAATAATAGAATTGCCAAATTATGGGAAGCCTACTTGTCATCTGCATCTAACTACTCTGTTTATCCCCCTTCCACTGAGCCAAATTTGCTCCGTGTTTGTTCTGAGGGGCGTGAGGGTTGCATCCATGTTCACGCTGCTGTGTTTCAGGGTTAGAGTTAGAGGCCTTGTGGTCCACTACAGCCACCGTCCAATAGACTGTTGTGTCATGTATCATGGAAATACATCAGTGGCTAAAAACGTACCCATTGCACAAGTGATCTTACAAGTAGCATTGCACTACTACAATTAGGAGAACTGACTGTAGTGAACTGTTCTTGGCTGCAGTTGCCAGTTGTGAGTCTGTATAGCTGTGCTAGGCAGGAGTGTAATCTTGCTCAAGCAACTCCAAAGGAGAAGTTTGAGTTGAAAGTACAAGAATGAGATTTCATTGGATTGGAGACTGATCTGGCTCCTGGGTATGTGAGGGATTTGGAACATGTAGGGCAAAGGGTTGCTGTTATGACAGGGGCACATAAAATACATTTCAAGTGGTAAATACTTAATTTCATGTAGAACTGAGTTTAAAAGGAGGGTGATGGGAATCCCTGCAATAACACCGTAGTAACCGTGATGTTATTTGCCAAGGAAGTGAGCAATTCCCATAGTCTTAAAGAGATGGACAAGGAGGTTTCTTTAATTCAGGGATCTGTGCATTTTTGAATATATGTTTAGTATTTCATAACTGCAGAAAATTTGAGAAACACTGTTATCTGTTGTTAAAAATATATAGTTAAGCTTCATTTTTGAATTTCTGACCAGTGTGGTATAAATTTAATATAGGGTATGCTATAACTGTGCATTTTATTTATTTGTTTATTTATTTAAAGCATTTAAATAGCTGCCTATCCGGTACGAAACTCTGGGTGGCTCATAACCCAAAATTTTGTCAGTAGAATACATTTTGTCAGTAAAATACTACTTTTTGGGCTGAGATTCCTTAATTTGCAATTAAAGCACGTTTAAAATGTTCTTAATCACAATCAGAAACTAAAGTGAGAAGTTCTCTGGGGCGGGAATCTGAGATGCAAGTGAAAGTTCAGATGGCCCACCTTCTGCTATGAAAAGTGTTCCTAATTTGAAGCACCGCAGATCTAATCTGGAGCCAAATTGGAAACACAGAACTAATTATGATTTACAGAAATTGATAATTTGTCTTATGTGGCAAGAAAATAGGTATTACATTTGACGAACCAATGACAGCTTTTAGTCCAGTAATTTACAACCTCTATTAACAACGTTGTAAAATGTATAATAATAACAGGTGCTGTAGATTTCTTCAACATTATTGAATGTTATATTTTCCAGGAAATGGTGTGAGAGGCATTTCCTCTGACATTTCACAGTCTACTAGTCTTTTACTTTAGAAAAAGTTTCCTGATTCAGTACATTTCTTTTGCATTTTTAGTTATACTTTCATTCAGATTTGGCAACCACCTGTCTACAAGGAATCCATTCCGTTTTCAGGCCTCTTGAACGCCTATCTTTGGGGTTGCAATAGACTCAAGCAATAAAATTACTTTATCAATAGGCTTGAAATGAGGGATGGCCACCAAAATTCTTTTAATGGAAATTAAAGTGTATATCTGGAAAATGCATCTACCTCTGTCAAATAAGTAATAAATAATGTGTTTATTTGCCTGAAAGCAGGAAAGCTATGGAAAAGTTTGTGATGTGCCATGAGTATTGAGGTTTGCTGTTTTGTGTGTCTATCTAAAAAAGTTTAAGTAGTCTTTCCCCTTCTGTTTTCTCTTTCTTTCTTTCTTTCTTTCTTTCTTTCTTTCTTTCTTTCTTTCTTTCCATTCTTTCGATATTTGACGACAATAGCTTTAACATTTGCAGCAGAGTGTTTGCTGACAGGGATTTTCACAGCCTTCAAGGTCCAGTATGCATTTGATTTCAGATAATATTTTAGAGTGATTCAAATATCCCCAGATTTCACTTGGGCCCCTAGTCTTAGTCTTTGTATCTCCGCTTTACTGTAATATATAAAAAACAAATAGAGATTGCTTTTTTTTATGTTTAACAAAGTTGGTTAACATTTTCAAGCCTTATGAAAAATGGGAAATATGTATTTCAGACAAAGAGGAGATTTTTTCCCCCAAAAAAGAAAAATTATAAAAACCTATTATGTTTCTTGGCTGAATTAATAGGTTTGTGAGGTTTCCAAAAATAGAAAAGGATGTGTTTATATCTGTACATTTTGTGGACTGTCTGTGGGAAAATGGCATGTGTCAACAAGATGTCCTTTCAGAAGGATAGGTGCCGGGGTTAGAAATTCAAAAGAATGGAAAACATTTAAAGCTGTTTTTAAGACCGTTCACTTGACACCAAAATTTGAGCAAATGCGTAGAATAGGGATGGAAGGATGGATGGGAAGCATCTGCAGTCTGGATGGGTCTTGGCAGGAGTTCCCATTTCTGTGGACATCACCCAGACCTGTTGGAATCTGCATGACTTAATTTGCCCCTCCGTGGCACGCAGCTGATCTTGACATACATCCCGGGTGAAGTAAGTGATGCCGTGACCACCCTCTCCAGGTGTCTGGGGGCTGTGGGGGCCTGGATGGGGAACAACAGGCTTTGGCTCGACCCTGGTAAGATGGAGGGGCTGTGAGTTAATGGCTTTTCCGTATCTGGGACTTTATCATCTTTGGCTCTGGATGGGGTTGCACTGCCTCAGAAAGATCCGGTGTGGAACCTGGGGGTGCTCCTGGTCTCATGACTCCTGCTCGAAGAGCAGGTGGCAGCCGTGGCCAGGGGGGCCTTTGCCAAACTTTTTGTTGCGTGCCAGTTATGCCCTTTCCTGGACTGAGAGGCCCTTCGAATGGTCACTCGTGCCCTGGTCATCTCCCATATAGACTACTGTAACGTGCTCTACATGGGGCTACCCTTGAAGAGTATCTGGAAGCTACAACTGGTCCAGAATGCAGCTGTGCGGGCAATCTTGGGTGCTCCAAGGTTTGCACACGTAACACCTTTGCCGGAGGAGCTGCGCTGGGTCCCAGTTTGCTTCCGGGTCCAATTCAAGGTGTTGGTCATCACCTTTAAAGCCCTACATGGCATGGGGCCAGGCTACCTGAGGGACTGCCTCACCCCCGTTACATCGACCTGTCCCACCCAGTCAGGCAGGGAGGGCATGCTGCGAACCCCGTTGGCGAAAGAATTCCATCTGGCGAGCGGGCGTTCTCTGCAGTAGCTCCCGCCCTCTGGAGCATCCTCCCCCCAGAGGTGAGACAAGCCCCCTCGCTCCTGGACTTCCGCAAAAAGCTAAAAACTTGGTTTTGCCATCGTGCCTGGAGCAGGCTGGGGAACAGCCATTTGTGGGGTGGCTAGCGCCCTAGGACGATTTTTACTCATGGACTGAAACACAACTTTTAGCCATCTGGATTTTACTATATTTTATTATACTTTACTCTTATTGTATATTTATTACGGTATTTATATTGATACTGAATTTTAAATTCTGTCTTTGTAAACTGCCCAGAGCCCCTCCTTTGGGGGGGAGATGGGCGGTAATAAAATTTGATAAATAAATAAATACTTGACCATCCAAGGTGTCCTTTCTCTGGCAGCATGAGAGCGTGGTTTCTTTGCGTTTACAGCACCACAAAAGACATGCATTTTCAGTTGGATTGTTCAAATATCAATCTGGAAAGAGGTTCCTGGCAGATTAATTTTCCCCAGGGCATTGTATGTGTGGGCATAAATGCTTCTCTGATACCGAATGATTTTGTTGCTTCTTCTTCTTTCGTACCCAGATCAAACCTGAAGCTGCCAATACGACGCCACCTCCTTGGCTTTGTCGTTGGCCCAAAACAAGTCATTTCCAGCGCGTGCTATTGGTAATGGTCGGCAGGTGGGCCGGATTCTGGGTCTCTCCACGTTCACACAGTGTGTTCTTGTCCGTCAGCAACCAACCCTCAGCCTGTTCAGAGTCCTCCAAATGACATGCGGGAGGTCGAATCCCTCAGCCACGTTCTCCTCTGGGACTCTTCCTTGGTCAGGGATTTATTCCCTCCATCTTCCAGTTTGGTTCTGCTCTTGCCTGCCCTCGAGAGCGTTGGTTCTCGCCATGAAACTCTTCCCAGGTTTTAGTCAACGTGTCTGAGGCTTGTGCCCACACAGGGGGTGCCGGGGATCCTTCCTCATTTTGTTTGCTCGGCATCTGCTGCTGCTTCTCTCCTGACCTTGGGCGGTGCAACACCATCCAGGGGGTGCATTTTCTCAACTGGTGCAGGTTTAAGGCACCCTGTCCCTATCTGCACGGCTCCGTTTGCGGCGATGTCAGCTTGTTTCGTGTGTGCAGACGCGCTCCAGACTGGAGCGGCGTTCTCTGCTGCAGCGACCCTCAGGGCCAAAGCTGGTGTTCGTAATGTGGGTGGCCGGGCTCCCTGCGTGTAATCTGTCAGTTTCCTGATTATGTCACTCTTCGCACTAACCTTAGCCTTGATATTCCGGCAGTGCCGTCCAAAGGAAAGCGTTCGATCAAGTGTCACCCCAAGGTACTTCGTTGTAGGGCAATTCTGTAGTCGGTTCCCTTGCCGTGTAACATTCGGTTGAGCCCGGCGTTTTGATTTTGAAGACGGAACCGCACAGTCGGGTCTTGCTTGGAGTAGGCCTCAAATGATTAGTAGTGCAATATTGTCCTAATTTTTCAAGTGACTCATTTTGTTGCTACTGAAAGTCAAGGGACCTTATCAGTAACATGCGGTGTGTGGTGTGTGTGTGTGTGTGTGTGTGTGTGTATAAAGCCCTCCAAGTATATCTTTCAGCGAACCTTCTTCTGGAGAGTTTTGAAATAGGGTGGATCCATTGATCACCATCTGGGTGGAATGCTTCCATTGCGAGGGCAGTGATGAGGGCACCTCACTATTTTGATGGTGCTACTAGCAATGTGTACCACCAAAATAACTGTGCCTCTATTTTTTTCCTCAGCCGTAAGAACAGTGAATAATATGAGTAAAAACCATGAAAAAAAGTGATTTCAGAAAGAGGTTGCCCCAGCGTTTCTGTGCTTGCATTTCCTTGGCCGTCAGCGGTCCATCTAGAAAAAATGACCTAAATTAGAAGTTTTACCTTTAGAATTAACAAAAATTTCAGTGTGTTTTAACTACTGTTCCATTAGTTACACAGCATTTTTGGTTTTAGATTTGTTCTTCAACATTAGCCATTCAGCAGCATGAAACGCAGCAACTTCCAGAAGAGAAGTGCGACACAGAACAAACAGCATCTAAGAAATCTGTACGGACACCCACTCGGTTGGGTTAACTTTGTGGACGTGTTACGAAACGCCCCATTAGATTTGTTTTAGCTTCAACAGAGTCTCGCTTGTCTTCCACCATAGTCAGCTATTGTCTTCCCAACCCACATAGTTGCAGCAAATAAGATTTTATCTTCTAATCTCAGCCAGTGCATACTGTTGCTGTTGTTAGGCTTTTTTTTCCCTTTTAAATCACTTAGCACTTTCTTTCATTGCGAGCCAGGCAGCTTGAATCTCAAGTGAGCAAGAAAAAAGTGGGAAATAGCTTTTAATGGGATTGCAGTACGGTATTTGGATTTATTTTACATGAAACAGTGAGCTTTGTACGCTGGGAACATACGGGTTCTTTCTCAGGGCTAAACCTGCAATATGGGTTAGTGTTTCCGTTAAAGCATCTCACTCGCTCCTCTCCAGTTTCCAGCCTTTCTTCCCTGCTCCCCCGGTTATTTGGTGGAAGAGATAGTGTTCTAAAGTGGCTTTACTCATGGCAGTGCCTGCCAGTTCATCTCTGATGCTTTGCAAAGTACAGGAAGCCATGGCTCCCCCGGAACTATGTACCCAGTACTTTGCACACCACAAGTTTCGAACCCTCCCTAAGTCTTAGACCATTCCAAGGTCTTCTGTGGGACTCTTTGATCTAAATGGCACTTTCTAAATGATGGAGTAGTTTGTAGTGATTGCTACTGGAATGTTGCCAAGTTCCGAATATTTGGGGCCCTGAGCAGAGCTCTGTTTCCCTTCTCCTTTCTCTCCAGCCTCCCTTTCACCTCCCCCCTGGTAATCCAGTGGTCCAAGGCAATAGGATGGGTTACCAGTTCTCCAGCCAAGCCCATAGTTGTCCTGCTGAGCGGCCAGAAAGGGAAAAACAACGGTCTCTGGCACTCCTGTCCTCTTGCACCATTTCATTCTTCTGTTTCATGTGCTAATGAATGGAAAACCAGCATGCTTTGTTTTGTCAAAAGAAACGTTATAGAAAAGCTGCTACAATGAAATGCAGGAGCTGTTCTACCACACAGGTTCCCAGGACCATCATTCTCATCCAGGGCTCTTCTGAGACCACAGACATGACCTGCCAGTGTCCCTTGAAGGAAAGATGGGTGGTAATGAATCACCTGCCTAATTGGGAGCCTCCATAGATGGTGACTATAGTTGTTTTCCCTCTGGTCAGCCTGGCCGATGACCCTAATGGGTGGGAGTTTGAGGACGACACCTGGTCAGAGAAGGTAGCTGAGAGCTTTAGAGGGAGGCTGAAAAAGAGCAAATGTTGGTGTGCTGGATCTAAAAGACATCCATTCCTAAGATGGAGAGGTAGACTTGAATCTGTTTATCAGGTAGACCTATCTTGTGCTTAAAATCTCTCCGTTGCTAATCTCTGTTCAGAGGCCGTGCTCCTGTTATAGCAGGCCTGTCATTTCTCCCCTTAGTCCATTTTTTTTTAACTTGTTGTCTTCAATAAATGAAGTCTCTTGGGTCCAGCTGTTATCATTCAGGGGCTGCTTTCCTCCATCCTGGTTAACAGAATCTGAGTTTTCCAACCTTAGTTTCCACTTAACAGTTATTTCTTTGGCTTCTGTAGGTTCAAAACAATTTGCCCTTTGATCATGTTGTCATGCTTAAAATCATGTTACGCATCTCTTCATCCAGAGAGACTTCAGGATCTCTAATAACTTCTAAAGAATCAGATTAAAGTAATCTCTTACCAGAGTAGGATAGCATTTGCCCACAGAGATGTTTTATTGTCACCATAGCTCTTAAGGTAAGTTAAAGTTATTTCAATTTTTACTTATCTTGGGAATGACAAACAGGACAAATAACTGGCATAATTCCTTTGAGTTAGCAGATCAGTATAAAAATGAAGCTCTTTCTGAAATTCATCAAATTTTAGTTTGAGGAACATTGAATTAGATGCTGGAGTGTTTAAAGCTGACAAGCTAGAAGTAAATTGCATTCAGCTCTAGTTTGTTATAATAATGTAAAACTCAATTTTTGAAATGCCATCTTGGTAACTTTTCATTGCTAGATTAGTTAACGTGGATGGAGGTCTTGACAGTTATTTGATGTCTAGTTGGGCCACAAACTCCCAGGAATTATTATTGCAGGATGTTCTCTTTTAATCCAGCAATGATTTTCTCGTCAAGGACAAATCACTCCAGGCAATTTCCAGGGGACCAGACAACTGGGTTGCAGTTATGTAAATCAGCACAATTTCTGAACCCCATCACCCATTTTTGTGCCATTATCAAGCTGAAAAATGTGCAGAATACGGTATCATCCAATACATTGATGCTGATCTCCTCGCTTCAGGACTCATCTGGGTAGCAGTTTTAGCCCTGGGTGGGTGCTGATCCAGATGGCAAGGGAATCTTGTCTGAAAAAGAAAAGAAACAGCAGGTCAGTATTACGTTGAATTCCGCAGAAGGGTTGCTTCTCGGTGCCTGACTGACCTTTACGTGGCTCCGTCTCCAGGCTGCCTTTTAGTCTAACAGGAATCAAGGGTGGGCTCACATGGTTGGGAACTTGAGCCTTTGTTGTGGGTCTTAAAATCACCCTTAAACTAGACAATATTGGACAATATCGAACAAGAAGCAGCTCTACATCCTGACTGGAAATTAATAGATCTTCCCACGATTGAGTATGTGCCATCAAGTTGTTTTCGACTCCTAGCAAACCACATAGGTAGATTTTCTCCATGATGATCTATCCCTAACCTGGCCCTTCAGGTCGTCCAGCAGTGCCCCACTGCCCCTGTAACTGAGTCCATCCCCCCTGCTGCTGGTCATCAGCTTCTTCTCTTTCCTTCCGCTTCCTTCCCAGTGTGGTTTGCTTTAATTTGCTCTTTGGTCTGCCTGTAATGTCCAGTGGGATCCAAGTGGGGCAGCCACTGTCCTGTGCTCTTACAATATATAATGCCAGGTAAAAGTGAAGAAGTCACGAATGGTGCCTCCTCATTGCTTTTTGTAGCAATCCATCTTTCCGCCTGTCTGGAGGCCTTTCCATTCGACATGGAACACTCTTGCATCAGGAGATGTAGAACAGGTGTCAGCCCACGGCCAGAGAACTAAAGGCAGCAGATATAATTTTGGAGTGGGAATTCTCTCGATCTTCATTTAAATGCCTTGCATGGAGCATGTGTTTGGTATGAGTTGCCATCTCGTGGGGACAAAACCCAACTGGGGAGATAAGACTAAAGACAGTAATTGGTCCTTCTTTGAGAAGGGGCCACCAAAGTGCTGCTGGGATATTGCTGACACTCGCTCATTAACAGAAGCTTCAGTGTGCAGTGAAAAGGGAGGCAAATGGTGTGCTAATTAATCTCATGTGAGGCTAAAAGTCTTGGAGTTGCTGGCACAGGGGAGGGGTGAGCAGATGAAAGTGTTTGAGGGAGCTCAGGTCCTGTTAGAATGGCTAGAATGTTGTGGCAAACAAATGCTGGGGATATCTGGAGTTTTATCCTGAGAGCATCCTTCAAACCTAGATTTTATTGGGAGGGCCCCCAGTTAATCAGAAAGGAGCTCTGGCTACTTGAAACAATTGGAAGTCCTTAGAAAATAGCAGCAATTATATTCTGTTATTGAAATCTTTGTGCCAGAATGCCTTCTGGACTCACCACAGCTTACAACAGCATGTAGGATAAAAAGTTCAGGTAGAAAATGAACCTCCGATCCCATCTGCATAATAAACAGAAACAACAGTTCAGTAAATAGCACAATACCTAGCAAAAACAGTTACCAATCTAGGGGTGGGGGATCATTCTTAAAAAAGCTCTCTGGAAGAGTTTGGTTTTCACCAACTCCCTGAAGGCTAATATGGAGGGAACTCGCAGAGCTTCTGGGCAAGAGTCGGTGGGGGGAGGCATGATGGAAAAGTACACTTTCTGGCTTCAGCCCCCTCATCTCACAGAATTGGATCACCACCGCCAGCCTCTCCCAGTAGATTCTGCTTGGGTGGGTCAACATAGCATAGAGTAGGTTGTCCTGCGGGTACTTTAGCATCAAGTCCTATAGCCATCTAATGTCAAAACTAAGACTTTGGAGTGCATCCAGAAACCTCATAGTAACCAGTGCAGGTTCCTCAAAATAGATGTAACATGATCATAGCAACTTAGCCAATCAAAGAATGCCACTGCATTTTGAATCGTCTACCGTTTCCAGATGGTTTTCATGCCAAGTGCATTGCAGTAGTCCAGCCAAGCAGTGATAACAGCATGAGTCGCTATAGCCAAGTCCTCCCTCTCTAGGAAAGGATGAAACTGGTGCACCAGTCTAAGTTGGGCAAAGACTCCCCTGGTTTTGACCTCCATCTCCCATCCAGCAGTAGCCAAGAATCCAGGAGGGCCAACAAAGAACAGGTATAACAACTACTACGACTACGATTACAACAAGAAGTAAACCACAAGAGATGGGAGCACTTTTGTGCTGGATTTAGGGAGGAAAAAGGGAGGTAGCCTAGCCTAGGCTACCTGCACTCCTGATCCATCTCTCGTCCTTGGCTACTGCGTTTCCAACATCCCATCTTGACTGTAGCTCCACCGGGGGCCGCATTGGGTTGGGAAGGTGCTCAGGTCTTCTTCTGAGCCACTGGAGGTGCCTGGTGCACGTTCAGCCTCTGGCCGCTTCACCGCCCATGGCTGCGATATGCGAGGAGCCCAAGGTTGCTTTTTCAGCTTCCTCGTTCTGGAGGGCTGCTGAGGAGCATGCAATGCAGGCAGGACGCGGAGAGGGAGTGGGCAAGTGCCTTTTCTCATTCTCATGCTGGAAGTATGCCTCAAATTAGTCAGAGATATTTTTTGAAATGGGGTTTTAAATGCCAAGCGCAAAGGAGAAAGATTTGATATTAATATTAATGAGGCTTAAAAAGATATTTAGTGAAATATTTGTGTAATTCAATTTTGTTCATAATCAAGCCTGGTGATGGAGCTGAGAAATCTGAGAGAGGAGTTGTCTGATTTACTCTTCCATGGGTATTGTTTCACATGCATGGATGAATCAATTAATCTTGATTATTTTTTTGTTTTATTTTATTTTATTTTAATTTTGCTGGATTCAGTGCGGATTCCGTATTCTGAGATCTGAAGCTACCGTAGCTTGAAGAATAGCTGTGTCTCTGTAGGGCTTAAGCCAGGCAGCTCTGTGGCTTCCTCTGGCACCAGCCTCCTGTCTCCCCACCCTGTTTCCAGCCGGCAGATCTTCTGTTAAACCCGCCTTCTTCTGGATTGGGTTTTATTGGGTCCTGTGAAATATTTCAGGGGGAAAAAAAAGTCAAGACCAACATTTTCTTTTCAAAATCCACCCACTTATTTCATGAGACAGAGATGGGAAAGGAGATCATTCCATCAGCTGTACTAACACAGACAGACACCTCCAACAGATCCTGCCCTCCTTGGTTTCTTTTCTAGCTGGTTACGATAGGGACAATTATTTAATTTGAAGAATTAGCATCTGACTTGGCATTCTTCCCCTCCCTTCCCATCGTTTTCTGTCTTTGTGTTGCGCTTTGTAGACCACAAGTCTGCAAGCAGAAACTATGTCACTTTTATTGATTGAATGTAAGCTATTTGGAGTTCTTCCAGCAGCATTTAATTACAAAGAAATAAAGTAATAAATAATACGCTGCCTTGGGAACAACTCAACTTTGAAAAAACAGGCGATGTCTTTGGATGGAAAGAAATGGATGATGTTGTTCAAGCTGCTTTTATTTTTGTCCAGCTTCTTCTTCCTATAAAATTAAGGGAAAGGATTTTGGAATAGTTCCTGGTTTTTAAATTGATATGTAAAATGTTGAAGACATTAAGATGTGTTTAGAAATATGCCCAGTCAAGAAATAGATGTGTGAAAGAGTAGAGAAGCTTCTCTTCCATACCAGCAAACCTTCTGTTTTTAGATCTGTTGGAGATGATATAAAATTAAATAACTGAAGTAGAAATTGCTGAGAGAAAGAGTTCTTCAGATTCAGAAAATGGGACTAATTAAAAAAATGAATGTTTTGAATCTCTTTTCCTCTTTCCCCTTTTTTCTCAACTTATTTTTGAAAATTATTTTGGGGGTATTGGTGTGCTACAAGAGAGACCAAAATCCAGAGCGTATGGCTGGAAAAATGGCAGTTTTCAGGGAAATTGCATGAATATATGCATGTCTTTGCCACACAAGAAAAGTAATAATTCATGCCAATATCTTGGGGTGCTTACATTTTCGTACCTGATAGGCCTTTAAGTCATCTCGTTCTGGCATCTTATCCTAAAAAGTAGGATAATTATATTTTTCAAAATAAATTTAGGATAGCGGTGACCAAACCAAAGAACACAGAATCCAAACAACTGCTTGTGGGGCTTGTGGCTGGTGAGAAAAACTGACAGATTTAGGAAGACCTACCATCTGAAAGATGCCTCTTGACCGCATTAAAGTGTGTGCCTGCCCACCATGGTCAGGCGAGCAGAGGGAAGCGCATGTGCAGCACTGGCCTTCTCCATGTGGTTCCTTGGGAGAGAAGGTGCTCAGTTTGGGTTCCCCATCCTCTTGAAGGTGCAGATTCCTGATTACGGTCATCAGTGGAAATCAGTTAGGATTGGCTGGCGATGTAGATGCTCTGATGGAGAACTAATCTGTGCTCCTGGCACGGCTGCGTCTCTTCGGTGGTTTTTACCAGAGCTAGGACAGAGGAAAGGCATTCTGGTCCTTCTGCGTTACAGGAACCCTTCTGCTGGTGAGAAGGGGAGGGTGGCTTCTGCGCCCCGCTCAGCTGTTCACTTGCATTTCAGTGGCAGAGGGAACGCTCCATAGTGAATGTGTGACATGGCAACCGTACTAGGATTTGGGTTGATAATCTTTAGTTAGAACATTTTTTATCCCACTCGTCGACTTATAGTTCCTTCTGCTTTCCCTTGATGAAATGTAGTGATCTGGATTAGCCAGTGGAATCAGAAACTGTTGGCTTCTGGTGAAGAAGTGGGACAACTTGCTTACCATAGTGATACCTGCTGTGTTAAGAAAGCCTTCTTGGCACCTCCCCGACTGGCTAAAATGGACCGAGCTTCCCTCTGACTTTGAACCTTTCTTGAATGTGGCAAGGGATGCCCCCCAATTGTCCCCAGGTTATTGTGGCTTGTGTTTGAAATGTTGTGGTGTTCAGAGCATCCCAGAAGGACTTCTACGGCCTTTAGAAACTATAAATGTGTCTGGTGGGAGGAAATGTAGGTGAAGATCACTCACTCCAAGATAAAGCGTGGTCTTTTGGAGGAAAGAAGGTGCGTTCATCTTAAAGATCCAGCTGTTTTTCGATTTGCCAGAGTGCATCGGGAAATCTAACCTGTTTCAGTGACTTCAGGCTGCTTTTGAAGATGCACTTTCCTGGTGGGCTGCTAGCCCCTTGAAGTGCTCCGGTATGCCTCAGTCAGCCAATGAAGGAAAAAAAATCAGAGTGCCCATTTAATGCTCTAGGCCAGAGCACTTGTCAGCATCCCCTTTTCAAGCCCATCCTGGCATCAGCAAGGCATTTGCTTCCACCTACAGGAAGCAGGAGGCAAAACAAAGCCTTTCAGGTCCAGCAGAGTTCTTCCAAATCCTTGCCGGCCACCCGGGATGTGCTGCTGTTGGGCACCTGGCTCTCCGTTATTCTTCCCTCCCCTTGCCAAGGAAGAAGACCATGCAGGTGTGAGTGAGGTGCCAACTGCCTATGGACATGTGCCTGGAATGGAAGGAACATGGGCCTGTTTTGCCTTGCCCAGAGCCTGTTTCCCTGGGGAAAAGGCATCGCTTAGACAAAAACCAGGGAATGTTTTGGGAAAATAGGGTGTGGGTGAGGCCAGTTAATGCTGATCCTTAAGATCCATCACCCTCACCCAGCCATGTCTCAGCTCTGAGTCGAGGTCCTCCTCCTCAGTTCGTTGGTTTGTTTGTTTGCCTGCAGGACTTATATGGCCACCTATCTCATATAAAGGTTCTAGGTGGCTCACACTAATCCATAAAAACAAAGTTAAAAACAAAAATACCCTTCTCCCCAGGCACTATTGTTTGTTTGTTTGTTTGTTTTATATCATTTATGTAGCTGCCCTTCTCACCCAAGGGGCTCTGGGTGGCTTACAAGATTAAAAAACAAACAAACCCCCCAAACATGGCCCCCTTGGCACCTGAGAATGGTTAACTATGGCATACCCATCATGGCAGAGTTCATCTCCACCCTGACCCAAATGCCTGTGGGAACAGCCAAGTCTTCAGTGCCTTGCGAATGTCCAACAGGGTCTGCCCTTTGAATCTCAGAGAGGCTGCTGTTCCACAGGGCAGGGGCTGCCACTGAGAAGCGTGGCTCCAGGGTCCAACAAAATGACCCTGTTGAGTAGGAGGGAGCTGGAGCATGCCCTGTGCCGTTGTAGAGCGCTGGCTTCTCTTCCACGTGGCTTCACTTCAGTGTTTGAAAAGGGCACTCGCATCACATGGAAGGGGTCACTTAGGTGTTTGAATCCAGCCCTCTGCTCTACGCAGGAATTCAGGTGAAGGCCTCCTGGGCAGGTGGCTGTCCAGCCTCAGTTTGAACACCCCTAGTGAAGAACCGTCCGCCGCCTCTCTGGGTCATTGGGTCCATGGTTGAGTGGTTCCTGTTGTTAGCAAGGTTTTCCTAAGATTCAGCTGGAGTTTTCCTCCTGTATTTTATGTACGTTATGATGGAAAGCAGGCCTTGACCTTCTCTGGAGCATCTTCTCCCAGGTGAAGAGGGTATCATATCCAGCCTCCTCCTTCACTTCTCAAGGCTAACAAAACTGCTCAAACACTGCAGTGATCATTCTATTTTCATATCTGCACATTTCCTTTTATTGGTTATTTTAAAAAAACCTTTACTCTGGTGTGTGTTTCCTTTTTGATCTCTTGGCTTGATATTCAAGGTGCTTTAGAATATGATGCCTGTTTTAAGAGAAAAAGTGACAATAACAGAGAAATGTCAATTTATGGCTTATGATGTTGGCTTTCTCCGACTGTGGAAAGCCCTTGAGTTTCAGAATACGCATTTTTCAAAGAACTGTGTGCTTACAGCTAATATATTTGTGCTAGAGAATGATAAAAACATTCAGGCAGAGAAATTACACAGAATTCATCAAGGCAGTCCTACCAGATGGACTTCCTTAAGGAAGAAGTTGGCATCATAAGCCCAAATCAGAATCCTTGCTCAGATGGTTGAAGCATCTAGCATTTTTGCTTTTCCAAGAAGGGCCCCCCAATAGGACTGTACCCAGGTGAGTGAACGGATGGATCTGCCTCTGTTTTTCTCATCAGTGCCATATGTGCAATGATCAAAATGAAATACGTTCACTTACGGGCTCTTAATGTTGATCTATGAGGAGTTTTTAATCTAGCTGTAGTTGCTTTGCACATGTGAACCTCATTTATCTTGGGGGTAGCTTTGTTCTGGGAATTTGATATTAAATCCAAGCACTGAAAGAAAGGCTCAAATAAAACTACTTAAACTTCATTCTGGGAATCTCTGGCAGCTTGTTTTACCGTACCAAGGAGAAAGGAGAAAAACTGTTCATTCCCTTGTTAAAATTCTTGTGGAAATTGTTACCATTACATTTTATTTGATTCTAGGAATTTTGCAAAGTGCAGATTGCTTGGAGGCTATAGCCTGACTTTTTCCTCCTTCCCATACCACCGTTTTAGCATCGTAGCTCTGCTAGAGCCCGGCACTCCCTGCAGATGAGGACAGTCTCCGGTGACCCCAGTGAAATGTAGCATCCCCAGGCAGCAGCGGTTGGAAGTCTCAGAACAGCAGCCTTCAAAATTTAGATCGGATGTTAAAGCGTATTTCGATGTGACGCTCTTTGAAAGTAGCCTGGTTGAATTCGTATCTGGTTCCCACTTGGGGAATATACTTTGGCAGCTAAAATGCTGTCTTGGGGTGTAAGGTTGGGGGATTGAGGACCAGCCCAACAAAAGATGCTCCCTGTGCTCTGCTCTAGATCTGCCTCTTCCCCAGGGGAAAAGGGGTTCTGTGCATTATAGGACACAACTAGCAGCCATGGTTGTGGGTCTGATATGGAGCTAAAACTGAGCACTAAGCCCCCTAGCTTATGGGGGTACATCTTTCAAATAATGTGGGAAGGGGAATGTAGGTGGAAATTGAGGCACACCAGAAGTTTGGGGGATCGCAGTAGATAAATGGAAAGTCAGGGAGAAAACTATAGGTATGTGGTCAGATCTGCACCTACTTAGGTTGGAACCTAAGCTTATGAATTAAGGACCTAGGTGATCACTTTCATGTCTCTTCTCCACTCAAAGACCTCTCCACGTAGACTTTTTGAGCACGCCGGTGTTGATGTGTTTTTGTATGGGGTGGTGAAGGTTTCCATTGGTCTGCGTTCGATTTTGGTTGGTTCTGGTACATCTTACGATGCTTGAGAAAGGGAGGGTGATTGTTTGAAAACAGGAGTGGGTTCCCTGTCTTCCTGGACAAGAACAAGGGACCATCAGGACCACCCTCTCCGTATTCTTGTCTTTAGCTGTTACTGTGAAGAATAAGTATTCCTTGCAAAGGAACATGGAGGAGCCGTTCTGTTCTTGAGAGAAATGATTGAATCTGTTTGGCAGCCGAGCTGTGTGGACAGTGTCAAGGTAAAGAGTGGCGCTAAATATGGAGGCAGTTGCTACTGCCAGAGAAAAAAAACAGATGCAAACACGCCCCTTTAACCGAGAATCCCAGCTGTAAGAGATGGGCACAGAAGAAGAGAAGAAGGTGACTTCACCCAAGGCTTGTGATGATAATCCAAGGGTGGGGGCGGGGGGGTCATTGGTGTATTTTTGTGGAAGACACACTTCAAAGGTAGTCTCTGGCTCTGAGCTGGCTCAGCGCCAGCTTCATAGGTGCCCTCCTACTTCAAGTAGCTGAGATTGAGCCGAGAGAAATAAATGCTACTATGAAATAAGTTTGCAATTACTTTTGTAATTAAGGGCAGTTTGTTAATGGAAGTGCTGGTGAATAGTGACTGCAGGGCAGCTTCACGCAGAGCCCTTGGTTGGTGTGATGGGAGCGGGTGGGGAATTAGTGGCGTAGCTGTTATGGCAACACAGTGGACTGTTGAAGATGGAAAGCCACCATTAGCTTCCCACCCTATGGGAAAGGGCCAAATAAGCAGAACAAAGCTCAGCAGCAGACTGCAGGGGCTGCCGCTTGTATCACTCGGATGCAAGCGCTGAATGCATCCGTGCGTGCCGGTGCCCCTCATTTGATGGTTTTTAAAGCATATTCCGTTTCAGGCCAAGACCTACGTGGGCAATTCGACTTCAGAAACTTCTCCTTGTTGTTAGTTGTTGGACTGTGCTGTGAAGAACCTTGCAAGGGAAGCTTTGTGTTCAGAATCAGAGGAAAACAACAGGGGATACGTTGGAGACTCTTGACTAAACTGTAGCAGAGAAATAAAACCCAGGCGCCCGCGTGCAGACACATGGACAAAAGAGAATGAAGACAGGCTTGGAGGATGAACAGTGTGGCAAGTCAGGAAAGGAGAACCTCAAATTGCTGTAAATAAAGCATTAACAAAAGAGAATTTGGAATGTTGCTGTGCTATTGTTACTACTGTTACTGCTGGCATTTGGCCACAGGAGGTGATGGTACTGGAAAGGAAGGTTTGCGCCCCTGGGGGCAGGAATCAGTATTCAAGGACTGAATGCTGCTGAGAGAACGTAATTATAAAATCGGCTGGTTGAAAGCCATGCACAGATCCTGGTTACTGTCCATTAGAGAGAAATAGCTAATGAGTCTCCAGGTTTTTTCTCCCATGTTATGAAAATCTGTTTTTCTGATAACACCTGCAGTGTTTTTATGGTTTTGCTGTGTTGTTTTGGCAGAATGACAGCCAAGATCTTTGTGAAAACCTTACACTTACTGCTTTTTTCCCCTTTTAATTTGCAGGTAAGACATGCGGATCCTTAACACATCCTCGGTTCCTCCCTCCAGCTTTCTCACCCACGGGATGGTTGTAGTCAGTGAGAATTCTGCCATCTGACAGAGGATAGATCAGATTTGACGAGCTGCCGATGAGCTTTGTTAACCTCTGCTGAAGTTTAAAGCGGACATAAATGGTTGGTGACTCCAGGCATCCTAATGTTTCCTTGTGGCAGTAAGAACATCCTTTTAAGATTAT
This sequence comes from Candoia aspera, assembly GCF_035149785.1. Classification (NCBI taxonomy): domain Eukaryota; kingdom Metazoa; phylum Chordata; class Lepidosauria; order Squamata; family Candoiidae; genus Candoia; species Candoia aspera. The sequence continues at coordinate 1,313,014 of NC_086161.1, forward strand.
TGCTTGCTAAAAACTTCTAGCGTTAATGTGTAAAGTAGAGTCTCAAACTTTAGAAATGTGTGTTCATTTATTGTTTGTTTGTTTGTTTTTATTTATTATGAAAGTTTGCTAGGCAAGTGCATTTATGGAGTGCTCAACTCCATGTTATGATCTCATATTTTACTTCACCTGCTTGAATCCTTTTGGCATCATGGCAACATGGATGCCAGTAAGTAATTTTATATTCCTGGGTGATGGTTTTTGATCTAGCCTGGAGGTGTGAGGGGGAGGGGTAAATGTCTTAATAATTCCTTAACGCGATTATATATTGGCATCAAATCTCAGCTGCAGCCTTGAACAGGATAAGCAAAAATCTGCTGTGCTTTGCGAATCCCATTTTAGAGACCTTGTGATTTTTTTTTAAATTCCTCCAAGAGATGAGTAACATTTGCATAACTTCCCTTTTATTGACACAGGCATTAATATTAAGCCATATTTAGCCATTGCTTACTAGGACTTTTGGTTTTCCACCTGCGTGCTCTGTTGCCCTTATTTGAGGCGTAGCTTCCACCGTTCTGAAACTCTCCCGGTGCTCCACGCCTGGAACGCTTCACTGATGAGGAGAAACCGCAGAGCTGGAAAGAGCGCCTTGGACAACTGTTGCTGTGGGCCTCCCACCCCAGCGTTGTAGCACATCCCATCTGGATGGGCAAATGTTGTGACAGTCCTTCGGTGGCAGGGATGTGGTATCACTGGCCCAGTTTATTCTTCTGTTCTTTGCTCTGGCGTTTTTGATTTGCGGGTCAGGTGAAAGAGGTGACCAAGAGGAAAATCCTAACGCCAAATACTACGATTAGGAAACCAGGTGGTAAAGTGGAGCCAGTAATCAAGGCTTTCTGCCTGCGTGTTCTCCTTTTCCCCCATGGCAGCCCTGTTGGGGACAGCGTGTTTTCCTTTTAGCACGGAGCAGCTAGGAGATGGACAGCCACAGCTGTGTGTTAAGGCGAAGGGTCAAAGCAAGAATGGCCATTACTGCCTCTGAGCAAAACAAAGGGGGGCACCGTAGTCTCTCTTCTGTGGCGTTCTTTGTCCCGAGGTCCCCCACATCTGGTGGCCTTGCTTCCTTCCCCTTGGGCCATCTCTCTCGTGGTCTCTCTGAGGGCACATAGATTGCCCTTTCGGGATTTTTGGAAGATACCTTGGCTTTTGTTTTGATCCCTTTTCTGTCTTCTCCTTTGCTTTGTTCATTTTGTTTGATTTAATTTGTTGAACGTTGGTTCTTATTTATTGAAATTATTCTTAGAAAGGCCTTATAGAAATAGCCACGTGGATGTGTTTGTCTTTTTGTTTTTGTCAGGTTCCATAGTAGAGGGCTGAAGAATCTGTTGGAAATCTTGGAGCATCACTTACCTCTATGTTTTCAGTCCAAAAAGTGGTAGCTGAGTATTTGTGCTGTATAGGTTAACTGTCTTTCCTTACAGCTGCCATACTTTATGCGCTGGATTTCTTTTTTTGCTTTTACTGGATTGTGAAACAAATTGAAAGTCTGTGATTTACTGGAGCCGCTTAAATAAACTCAGAAGTGTGAAAGATTTCGGTCCTTGGTGCTTTTTGGTTTGTTCAGGAGACGGTGGGGGAGGCTGAGTGACCTTCCTCACTGCTTCTAGTCTGTGGGTTTAGATGCCTGACTTAAACAGAACAGCAGAAAATACTTCAGACGCAGGAAGGGGTGGTGCTTGCAGGTCGTTGGAGAGGACTGCAACGGCAACAGGCAGGGCATTCTCTCCAAGTCATATTGTTAAAGCATTCTTTGTTTGTTTCTTTCCCCTCTGATTTTGGAGTATGGAATACGAGTATCCACACGCTACCTCTTACCCAAGTGATATAGTTCTGAATAGGCATGCGTACATGTGTACGTATGTGCATACACAAACACATATGCACCCACAGAGGCAGACAAGCCCACAGAAATGCAGACCACCAAATGGGAGGAGAGCTATTGATTTACTTTTCTCTGTTTAGCTTGGAGATTAGTCAGGAGATAGCAAGTTGCTGTTGGCATTAGGAGAGGATGACCCCCAGTTTTATGCTCCAGCTCTGAATGAGGGATGTCTCAAGTTGGAAGAAGATTTACGGATCAGCTGCTAGGTTGAATATTTATTTTTTTGTTTGTTGTGGTTGACACTTTCCTTAATTGACCGTCCCTGGTCTTTCCCTTAGCAACCATTTTGCTGGAGTCTGCCCAAAGATTCTGATCACATCTCCAAGCTCCCTGTCAAAACAGGCTCGGTGTTATACTGAGTTTGTCTATGAAATGAATCCACTCCTTCCTCTCCCCTCCCCTCCTCTCTGCTGCCATCTTTGGACTGCCTGGGGTTCTGTCATCCTGAGGTTTAATCCTGCTCCAGGTGAGCTCTGCAGGCAGAGTCTCAGGAGGGGCTGGAATGCAGATGCAGGGTTGGATAGTTGTTCACAAATTCTGCATTGCTACCACTGCATGAAGGGGAGGCTTTTTTAATTCCCTTGATAAGGGCCTGGCTATGCACGATGGAGTCATTCATGAAGAGAGAAGCCCCTGAAATCAGGTCTGTGTAGGAGGACCAAGGCAGCCACCACCTGAAGCCAAACACCACCTCAGCCTTCAGGAGGCCAGTGGCCCATCTTCTTCAAGGAGGAGTCTGACTCCACTTGATTGGCAGATGCTGCTGCTTCCTTTCCCTGGCCAAGGCAGAGCCTGCCAGTTAGTTAAATTTGGAGAGGTTGTTGATCAATCACAAAAACCCATCCTGCTCAGAAAATGCACAAAAGCAAAGAGACTTAAGGAGAATGTCCTCTGAGTTCCCACTTATGTCTTGTTTTTACTTCCAGGCCTCCAAGGCAATATGATACCTGCTGGAAAAAGTTGGGGGAAGGTGGGCTCTGGAGTGAAGGTTGGGACCCCTCCAACTCCCTCTGTGCTTCAACTTCAGTGCAGCTCTTGGTGGAAATCACAAGCCTCCTTTACTTGGGAGGAGTCCTGTTAGTCAGATCAGGTGTCCAAGGTCAGTTGCAGAGCCTGTCCACCTTTGCGGATGTGCAGACATCCAGGGACAGCAAACGTTCTCATGTGCTCTGCTGGGCTCTTATGTCAGCTTTTGCTTGTGTCTGTGGGCAGTGGAGTGGGGGTGGAGCTTTCTCCTGCCCCTCCCTCCCAGAAGGAAACATCAGTGAATTCTTCTTGTATTTGGGCATTCTGGTGGGCTCTTTAAAGATCCCAAAATAAATAACATGAAACAGAATTTAACCTCCCTTTCCAGCTGCTTGGCATGTGGGAGGGCGAGGTAAGTATTGTGCTTCTCTTGGTGACTTGGCCAAAACACTCTTTGCTTCCAGAGTGTCAACACATTTCCCTGGATGACCAAGAATAAAGACAACACCCAAATGGTTGAACAGCTGTCTTTCTAAGGGGGAAGGTATTCTTACCTCCTTCTCTTTCTCTCTCTGTTGGCCTCCAGGTCTTTTACTTAGTCCTCCATTGGGCAGGCTGTACTAATGCCAGCTGTCTGTGCTGAATTTGATGTATTTATTCGATTTGTCCTTCTGAAATGTTTCTGTGCAATGCTCTTAACTCTGCTCCTGGCTGACGATGGAGCATCTCAAGATTAGACTTATTAACATAACTTCTTTGTTTGCTTGTTTGTTTGCTTGTTTTATTAGTGCAGTTTTGCAGCTGTAATGTGCTTTGAATACCTTTTTCTTCTTTATTTAAATGGCAAGCCATTCTCTGCTGATCTCCTCCATACTATGTCACGAGGTCTAGGACAGAGCTATCTGTCTGTGGGGCGGGCTAGAATCCACCCTATCACCATTTGCTTGCTTGCTTGTTTTCTCTTCTCTTCTCTTTCTCTCTCGTTCTCTTGGGTGCAACAGAGTAGTTGAGTCCCAGGGCCTGGGAAATGCTTCTCTACACTCAACCAATAGATTTACGCCGCCTTACCCCTATCCCCTTGTATAGAACCCAGCACAAATCAATAGGAAGAGAGAGAATGTAGAGAGTGTTGAAATGAGTTTGATTGTCTCACTTAATATATACTCTTTAAGTCTTTCTAATGCAACAGCATGATGCTAACTTCCTTTGACATTCTAACTGTGCATTACTCACTACATCAATCGATCATAGTTCTGCCCTGCATGGAGTATTGATGGACAACTTAAATACTTCTCTCTCTCTCTCTCTCTCCCCCTCCCTCCCTCCCTCTCTCTCTCTCGTCCTCTCTCTTTCTTTTTAAGTGAAGCATGGGTAATTAAGCAATGCACTCTGCAAGTGAGGCTGGGTGTCTTTCATAAAGAACCAATAATGAATAAAAAGTGCATTAACCAAATTAAACTCTTGCATGCCTCTAGCTCTGTAATGATGGGTTTAGCTTTTATGAATATCATTACAGGAGAGCAGTGCTCTGTTAATCAAAGGCTGCAACAGGAAGTGTCCATGGATTTAAGCTGTTCCTCTAGTTGATGGTCTGTCTTTGGGAGGATATAAATATCATGGCAGCTGACAGAGAAGTAGCTCGTTTTGTGCCTGGTCCTTATTTTTTAAACAAGAAGGAACCTAATAGAACACAGTTACAGGATTCTATCCCTGCAAAAGAAGACCAATAATTACATGAGTCCAAGACTGGGGCATCCTCGAAGGCCTTAAGAATCCTGCTTTTTCAGCATTTCTAGGTTTTGTATCCTGCTTTCCCTAAGGCTCACATGAAGTTTAATACATGGGTACCGAGCCCAGCTTCTGAAAATAGCCAACACAAGACCCTGTGGAGTTTGACGCAGCCACCCAAACCCAACAAGCAGGTGAATGTTCTGTACTTCAAGTCGGTGAAGAGTCAGAGAAGGACCGCTAAAAGAATTTAATTTCTTGAGGTTCACTAGCAATCATTCAGTAAGGTTTCATGTTTTTAAGAGTGGGTGAGAACTCTGTTACTCTGTGCCCAGAAGAAATGGAGTCAGTCTTGCAGGCCATTAGCCCAAGGTCCACTGTGGACAGCAGAGAAGGATTGGAATCCTGTGAGGAAGCAGTTGGAAATGAGAGTGTTTGTTCCACATGAAGTCAGGCCGAAGGATGGATGCTTAGCTTATAGATCAGTGTGCTCAAGGGATATAAATAATTTGTAGGGAAGGGATCCAACTTGTGGAGGGAGCGGTTTAAGGAGCCCAAACATCTCTAGAACCAATCAGTGTTTCAGGTTGAACAGGAACTTGGAATGACCCTTTATCATCTGGCAGCTTCTGTGAGCAAAAGTTTCCCTACTGGTAGCTAAAAGTTATGGCTTCCTATGTAAGAAAAATGCCCCAGCATGTTTAGGAGCAGTCACTGGATTCCACAGAGCTCTCCATAATTTCTGCCAGATTTCTGGAACGTTGCTGTCCTTCTCCATGCTCAACCATCAGACTTAGAAAACCATCAATTAAGGGAGAAATTGACAGGGTTCAGCTCTGCGGAGTAAGTTGCTTTGGCCAAAGTGCCACCGTTGCAGGGGTGGACAGGAAACAGAGCTTATTTGCTCCATGGTGAGTGCTGTTTTTTTTTTAAAAAATGCACTGTCAGATTAGGTTTGTATTGTGTATTTCAGTTAAAGCCTTTTGATCCTTGTTTCTGCAAGATAATCCTAAATTCTTAGTTTGAGAATAGAGGGCCATGATGGATTTAATTCCTAAAAGAAAGCAGCCACATGGAATGTAAATGTAGGAGTCTGATAAGGTAGGATTTCCTAGTTGCTATAGTAACCCATGGGTCATGAGCCTGAGAAAATAAAGTGAGTCCTGAAGCTGTGAGGATGATTATAAAATTTAACTGTCATTCTTCATTTGGAGTTGATGGCAAACATTATTTACTTAAGTTTATCTCCTGGCAGGCAAAGATTCTTCTGGCTGGGATGCAGATCCCTGGATTGGGCATGTTTGACATTACGTGAACCCCATATTTATTATTCTAACCAGGCAATTTGTACATAATATTATTCTAAGCAGTGAGGCCTTTTAAGAAACCAACAGCTTTATCTTGCAAATCGAATGGGGAAAGCTTTTGTGACACCTCCCTCTGCTGCATAGTGGTGTCCTCCCCCACCCAAGAGGCCTGGGGAAGAGGGCGGTGGGTCTGCGTTCACACAGCACATGGTTTCTTCTCCTCAGATGCCAGAAGAGGAAATGTACGGTCTGGCACTGCTTCAGTTCCCTAAAATGACATGGCGGGCTGGGTGGGCAGCAAAGCAGAGCTCGGGGCACCTCCCTGGGTCCTGGAGAATAAGCTGTTGGGTTATTTATTTGGTTTTTAACATGGGATGTTTCAACCCCCTCCTTGGAGCCCCTATTCCATGAAGGCTGGCAAAGTCTGTAGGTTGGTCTAGTATTGGCTGCGGTGCATACTTGGCACATGTGGTGGCTGCTGACTGGAGCCCTTGAATTCCGGTGGAGTTTAGAACAGAGATAGGAAACCCCTTCCTGGTGCCCACCTGGCCTGGTCTCCAGCACCTCAGTGTGGCAATTTACCCCTCAAAGTAGCCAGTGGGGTTGTGTTGGTGTTGGCCAAGCCTGATGTGGCAAGTCTCCTTTCCTGAGAACCAGCACTGATCCTTCCCCCAGCAAGATTTCTCATTGGCGAGGAGCAGTTCTTCCTGCTGATGCTGCTTTCCATTAGTTTACCTAGAGTAGGAAGACAAAGGGGGGGGGTAATTTTCTGCATCCCTTTGAAAAAAGAGTTAATTTGCTTTGGCGGCTTCCAAGGGCAGCCTTGGGTGGGAATGGCCATCAAACTGGGCCCCCTGCACTATCTCTTCCCTGGGACCCAACGCTTGAGAAGGTTGGGCCAAGTAACCAGTCCGTGGTAATCAGTTGAGGGGCGCCCGTCTCTTTCCACATCCCTGATGAAAAGGTGAGTCAGAATGGGCACGGAGGGATTTATTTTTAAGATCCTGCAGAAAAGAATCAGAGCCAGTAATAATTCGCTCTAGAAGTATTCACACAATATGAACAGCAAGTTATTTTTGCCCATTTAAATCATCTGGCATGTTTTTCCTTCTCTATTTATAATTTAATTTTAACTTGGGTGAAATGAAAAATGGTTACATTTGCCAAGAGAAGTGCAGTTAAACTCGCTAATGTGAAATTCTCATTTACAATCAGAAGGGAATTATGATGGGTTTTATGCAACAGATTATTCCTAAACATGTCTCTTTTTTTTGTCTGTAAGTGTTTAAATATTAAGCCAAATGTTATTTCATTCCGGGGTTGGTATAACATTTCCCAACCAAAGCAAGGAAGCTTCCATTTCCATATGAATGAAGACTTGTTGTTGTTGTTTAGGCGTGTTACAGCCTCCCACTCCAAAAGCTCAAGCAAAATAGTTTGGTCAGCCTCTCCGTGGTCTTTCTCACCTCCACCAGTGGGACCGATGAGAAAGTTGATAAGGTTTTTCCCAGGTTTTCTTGAATGAGGGTTCTGCTCCATGAGACAGACCAGCAAGAACAAGGCAGTGTGCAAAACCATGCAGAATTTATGATACTGAATTGATGATAGTGCTGAAGCAAGAAGCGTAGATAGGTGCTTTGAAATCAGTGTGATCTTTGCGTTAAACAAAAACATAGAGATGACGTCTCTGATGCTTTACCCTACTGCTGCATTCTGGAAGTTTAATAGTTCAGGGACACCATGTCTCCCCATTTTGTCTTTCCTTATCCTGCTTTCAAAATATATAGCGCAATTCAGAGTACAAATGTTTGGGGTGGACCCACAAAAGCAGTGGGTGGGAATGCCCAAGAAATATGCCTTGTTAAATTTTCAGCTGGGTCTCATGCTTCATTGTGGTGCTTTTTTCTGCTATTTTAAAACATTCCATGGGGCTGCACAGCATTTCATAATTAAATTTAATAATCATAAACGCACAAATTGAAAGTGTCTATGGCCTTCTCTCTGGCAGCCTCTAAGTCCGGCATCCCAAATGTATATCCCTAAAAAGAACGTTCTTCTGAACCACCGCAGGGACGGAATTTGGCAGGTCTCTCCAGAGAGGGGTTTCCACAAGGAGTGTGCCAAATTCCCAGGGGAAGCTTGCTTTCACTCCAAAGCCAGAGTGACATCACTTGGATCATAACTTTTCTCAGTGTACAGAGCCAGGGAGGTGACCTTGGAGAGGAAATCCAGAGGTGGTTAGAAAACACCAGATGCAGGAGAAACGTGTGTTAAGTCCAGAGAGACAGAAAAGTATTACAAAGAGATTCAAACTAGTGGTCCCCCTCCCCCCGGGGTATAAGAGGGAAGGAAGGCAAGACATGGACAAACCTGCAAGATTCTGTTATTATCGACTAACTCAATAAAAGAGAGTTCTAGCCTTCCTGTGGAGTCTGTTTCCTGAACCCAGTCTATCTGAAGAGCTGGCATCTAACCACCTTGGATGGCAGGGATGCAAGAAAAGCAATGCCCAAATCACTGCACTTGGTGGGATGCTGTATCTTCTTCGGTTTGTTTCTCCCAGATACGTTGAGAAGGCAACACCCCCAAACCCCACCCAACAGGGTTGATGTTCTCTTTGCAGACAATTATTGGAGCCTTCCTCAAAAAAGCTGCTATGCTCTCTGAGGTGCAACAGCTGGTTGTATGGTATTTTCACTAACTGCCCCGAACCTTTCCACCTCTCCATCCCGTCTTTCACTCTTGGATTCCGAGACCTCCGGGAAAACGCCAGTAACGCATCAGTTGGTGGTTGGAATAAGATACAGGCCTGTAAGTAAGTACATGATTCCTGATCCATCAGAGATGCTTCTGCTGATTAGGTCTTCCCAATGGTTAGCATTTGGGAAGATAATCTAGATTTATTTTGATGGACAAAGTATAGATTATTAGAGCTTGTGAAGCTCTCATCTCCTCAGCCATGAAATGGAGTGTCGGGTCAGGATGGGGAGGAGGGTAAGTGGAACTCTAGCGGGGCTGGTGATGCCAAAACCTTGGAAAAGTTGCTGGGGAAGCACTTGGGGAGCCTCTTTTTCAGCTAGTATCTGGACTCCCTGTCATGGTGTGGCAAGACACCCATTGGCCTTAAATGCAAGAGTTCCCCCGTTTGCAACTGTGCCTGAGAAAGGTGCCTAATCGGCAGCGGTTTCCCTGTTTGGTAGGACAGACATCTGGGGAGATGCAGCCCTTGAGTTGCTTCAGGCTCAGGTTTCTGAGATAGCATCAGTTCTTCACTCAAGCACCCTAGTTTGCTTCCTGTTCTGAAGAAAATGCCCCCTTTTTAAAAAAGCAGCACAGGCAACGAAGGCCTGCGAGGAACAGGAGATATTTTGTTTCCTGGTCTGCTCTTTTGAAATGGAGGGGGCCCAGCCTGGCTTCGCTCAGAAGGTTCCAAGCCTGGCACCGTCCTGCAGATCCGGTTCCAGGAATAGCAGCCATCACTGGAAGGGAGAAGGTCCGCCCCATGGCCCGCTCGCAGGAAGAGGCCAGGAGAGGTGGCCAACGTTACCTGTGACGGGCCACCCAACTGACAAAGGCGAGATGGTATTTGAAGACCCAACTGCAGCCCCCAAGAACGGGCAAAAACGTGTAACGAAGCAGCAGGTTCTGAGAGGGGCGAAGCTGCAATGTGACAGCGCTCCGGAGAAGAGAGCTCTGGGGGGTTTTGTAAAATTTCCATTCCTTACCAGCGCTTTTTCTCGCCCGGACATGTGAATGTATCTGGTCGGTTGGGACAACGATCCAGCCGTCAATTATTCACGAACATATGGAGCTCAATTTGCACACAAGATGAGGCAACTTGTTGACTCCAGAAGGAAAGTTTTCTGAGCGAGAGTGGCCATCTGTTTCTGAAATGGCAATTAAGCCAGACAGTCACCTTTTGTTCGGAGGAGCCCGGCTGCAGTCCGGCTGCCCTCCTTCCAGAAGAGTCCATGCAGGGGGCGGGCACACCCAGGCACTGTCACCTGTGCTATAATGCTCCTTGTGGTCTTGTGGACAGCTGTGCATTTCCAGCTCTTGGGTGGGATAGCCTGCATTTAACTGTCCCTCTTTGGACGGGTTGGGTAGGAAAAGAGGTCCTGGAGTTGCCTTGGGAAGTGGCCCTCCTCCTCCTCCTCCAGTCTCTGATTCCAGAGTTGGGGATGGGGCAGCAAACTCCTTGTTTCCATATTTGCTTTTCTTTCTGGTCTGGCTGCTGTGGGTTGGGTGCGGGCAGAGAAAGGAAGGTGCGTGCCTCTGTGGAGGCCATCCTAGCCTGGCGTGACTGAGATCAGGTGCGGAGTCGGGAGCAGCCGCCTTCTCTGTGCCCAGTTGGTGCTCTGGCCACCTGTTGAGGTGGATGTTCTCAGATGTGATGGTCTTTGTACAGTTCTTAGTCAGCCACTTGTCCTGTGGCCTCACATTTTGCCACCTTTGCTCGTCCGGCATTTTGGGAAGAAGTGGAGGAGAAAGTGGCAAGCACAAAGGAGCATTCTGGCCAATCCCCAGCTAAGAGGCTAACTGCAGCAAGCGCTTCCACCAGAGAGAAATGGTAATATTCGGAATGCCCAGGACAGAGCTGCGCTTGCAGCACCAAAACCACACCGTCTCTGGAAAATGTACAGAAGTTGGGTTTTTTCGTGGGGGGGGGGTGCTGGGAAGTGTGCAATAATGCTATTTGGCTGCATTTAATTTAAGAAGGAAGTGAAAGAGAGAGAGAGAGAGATCTGTTGTTCTCTTTGTAAGGGAAAGGTCACGTTAGTGAGGCTTTCTGAGCAGGGAGCTCCTGTTTGCTGGGAATTAGAATGAGTCTATCTGATTTTCTTTCACTTCTGACCTTTAAAGATGCTGCTTTTAGATTGATAAGCAGGTTGATGCTTTTAGTAACTGAATCCAAATTTTATTTCATGTATTAGTCTTTTTTGTGTCTTTCAAACGCAAACTGATATTGCTCCCAGAAAAGATTTTTCTTTTGGCAAAAACTCTGGAGGAAAGAATGCAGTGATCAGCTTATCTGTTGCAGGAGAAGAGGAGAAGGAGGAAGAAATATTTGAGCTTACTGTAAGTTAAATTATGGGTGTAAAAATGTGCATGGCGCTAATCTTCTCTTTAGAGCAATTACAGTACTAAGAACAGCTCTCCAGGTATTTGGAGTTCAGTTTCCCAGCTCAGTTTGCACAACAAAATTGTTATTTCCCAATGTATTTTACCAGTGGATCAGAATTTGCAAGTAACACAGCACCATGCATTGTTGTTGCTCAATATAAAGAGAGGAAGCAGGTAAAGGTCTTCAGAGTCGCACTGGGCCACACTTTTCAGTAACATCAGCAATGTTAGAACATTAGGTGCTTCTTTCATGAATCGAGAAAGATTATCCTCCCCAGTAACCCGGCCCACTCTTCACCAGCTAGCTGCATTTCCAAAATCGGTTCAGGTGTCGCAGTCCAAACCTGTCCTCTTGCTGGAGGCTACTTCGTCTTCAGCAATGGCCACAGTGGCAAGTGGAGAGGGTCACAGAGCCATGCTTTCCTGTGCATTTCCTTACTGATTTTGTGATGGAGATTGAGGAATGATTCAGCATTATTTGGTGTTGGCAAAAGGGGTTCAGTTGGCTTTTCAATTAAATGAACTGCTCTGAGTTGAAGGTTTCCATTATTCATGAAACAGGTGCTTTGATTTTGATCATCTTTTTAGTCCCATCTTCATCCTCCGAGTGCTGGCCATGGGTGGTGCAGGCACTTCCCCAGCATCAGCCTTCCTTCGTTCATCCAGCCCAGAGATGTGAAACTGATAACTATGAGAAGAGTCAGTTTGGTCCCCATTTACTATAAGGACCCTTGGTTTGGGTCCTTGCAGGGAGAGGGACCTGTGAGATGAGCTGTCACATGATGGACAGCTGAACCATGTGGTGAGCCATTAATATCCCCACCTACCTTTCCCAGTGGTGAGGTTTTTGACTTTTTGTGCCACTTCCAATTTGCAGCCTTCAGCACCAAGAATTGCTGTATTAAAATAGATGTATGACAACACGAACCAAATCCATAGACGTCCATCCAGAGAAAGATGACCAGATTGGTGAAATGGCAGAAATCCAAATCCTAGAAGGAATGAGACTGGGATAGGTTGAGCCTGGAGAAGAGAAGACTAAGAACAGTCAGGATCAGTACCTTCAAAGGTCTTGTTCTGCAGCTGTATGAAAGACAGAGCAAGCTGTTGTTCCTTGGACTACAGAAGGCAGGACAAAAACTCATGAAAGAAAATGCCAGGGAGCTAGATTTTGGCCTAACATTACCAGAAACCGTTTGACAAGGAGGAACCGCCTGGCTCAGGTGGAGGTTTGCTTCTCTTCCTGTTGTTGTGTCTGGACAGCCATCTGCCAGGGATGTGGTGGCGGTCTCTTGCTTGGAGCAGGGGTTCCACTCAGGACGGCTGGTGGTCTTTCTCCTGTGAGAAAGGGTTGGCATGGATTTTTCGTTAGCATGACATTCTGCAAAGCAATTATTAGTCTATGCATTAGCAGTAAGAACAAAATCCTAAATTCTTAATAATACCCCTGCAGGATGGATTGGTGGAGTAGAAATACGTCAACGAATAAGATAACGGGCCACGGTCTTGCAGTCAAGGCCAGATACTTGGTACAGAGCACCTAACTGGACATGTCCCAGATGTGTCTTTCCCATGCCGCTGAATGACCCCCCTGTGATCTGAGGAGTTGGCTTCAGGGGGATTCCTTTCAAGCAGACGGAGACACCCCAGCTGCTGGTTTCCATCTCGGCATGCTGTTCCTGTGCATGGTGCTGTGACCCATGGCTTAGAACAGGGGTCTGATACTCCAGTTGCGGTATGAGTGCCACCCAAGAATCGGCCTGAGAGCCGCAACGTTGTCACAGAAATCTCTAATGAGTGAAAAGTGATGAAACTGAAGAAAATCAGGATATGTCAATGAATACGCATGTATTAAATAAAAATCTTTGCTGGGAAGCAGAGTTGCTGAATAGCCATTTCACTTTGGCTGCTTCACCTGCAGTGTTTTTCATTAGCCGGAACACCAGAGCTTGGCCTCATTCCTGGGTTGTCGTGTAATGTTTGTTTCAAGGCCGTGTGTGGGAGGATATGATCCAGGAGAACCCCCCATTAGGAGCTGCTGTTCTTGGTCTCCTTTCTCCTTGCCGAGTCCTGGTGTCTGCTTCTCCTGCTTGCTCGCTGCCTAGCCGAGGGGTTGCAGGGCGGTCTGGCCGAGCCTGGCGGCCCCACCCCTTGCCCCGGGCAGCCCCCTCTGTCTTGGTTCTTCCTAGCGATCCATGCGCACAGCCAATCCACCAGACACCTCTCTCAGAGCTCTGGTTAGTAATATCGGTGAGGAGGAAAGTCAAGGTTAAAGCGGAAGTCCCATATTCCCACAAGCGCTCTACTTTCGGTTGAGAAACTTAGATACATGTAATGTCAGGGTCAGTGGCCTGGATCATTGTCTTGTCCACTTTTAGTGCAACGGGGAGGAGGCCCCTCTTGTGAAGGCGGTACAGTCTGTACCTCTCGTTGGTTTGGCAACTATGCTGGACTTTTCAACGTGAGAATGACTTCTCGCACTCCTGGCCTGTCTTCTCTAGCCATGTCTCGCCTGCCCCTTCCCCTTGGCTAGGGAACGTAATGCTGCCTCAGAAGTAGGGCCCACGGTGGGGGCCAGGGGTCCCTGGAAGGTGGTGGTGCCTGGGGCAGGGCCTGTCCCAGCCCTTGCTGGGGGACTCACTGGGCCAGGCTGAGGTGAGGTGCCACCCTGATCCTTGCTGAGAGCGGCTTTGGCCCAGCCTGTGCGTCTGCGTAACACTCAGCAGCATGGCTTGCTGCTCAGTGTTTTCAGCACCCACAAATCGCTTTCTTTTCTACTTTTTCTTTTTTTCCCTTTCTTTCACTTTTAGCTTTCTCTGATTTCTTACTTTATATTAGTTTGTATTAGTTTTTATCTTTTAAATTTTTTTTAATAACATTATTTTTGAAAAAGTGTGTGAAACCTTCCATACTTCCTCAAACTTCTTCCAAGCTCCAGTTTTTGCACCTGAAGAAACCGGGCATAACATCCAACTAGAACTGCAAATAGGTTCAATGCGTCGATAATAATTTGCAAGCTCCTATTCCACAGTGCCCGTCTACTGATCTGCCTCATCATGCAAGACACTGTTTCTGCAACTGTATTACAGCAAAGACCAGCTGGCATTTCCTGTCATTTTATTGAAAGCAAGCTTGTCCTGATTCATTGTTCCATCTGAAAGTTGATTATATTAAGTGGCTGCTGGCAGTTTGTAGATGTAGAGAGTGGCCACTTTAATTCTGTACATTGCGCAGCAGCATCTTCTCGTTTCCAAGGTCTTGCCTTCATATTGGGTATCCTTGGCTGATCTCATTATCTGCAGTAATTCTTTCCTCTTGCTGTGTACTATGTCAACATGTGCAGCTGTTCCTCAAGATGCTTGACTTCTGCGGCTGGCCTTTTAATGGGTACCGCATAATCCTGTTTCTACATTAGAAGGTGGTAAAAAGTAGCAGGTCCAGAAAACCTTACAATTCATGAATCTGTTTTAATAATGCACCCTAAAGTAAGACCTCATTCATCATTGCTCTAAAAGCTATTTATGGCTATTCAGACCTAACTGAGAAGGAAAAAATATCCTTCCTGCATTGTCATGATTAATCCCATTTTTGATCATTTAAGATTTGGCTGTGTTAGATAGAGAAAAACCGCTATCAGATTTATTTATGTTTAATAAATAAAGGTTGGGCTTTGCATTGGTGATATCCTAGAAGGGCAGGTACGGTGTGTTTGTGTATGAAGACAAAAAGATAGATGCTTGTTTACATCAAAGGTCCACCAGTCTGTCTAGATCAAATTCTAGATTTCACAGGATTTTTTTCCTGTAAAAACTGCTAATTACAGTAACCTGGAAAAGGAATTCAAAGGCACTTCAGTGCTAATTTAGTTTGTGGTAGCAGACCTGTGTCATTGAAAAAACTGGTCATTCAGGGGATCCACAGTAGAAGTCTCTGCTTTCCATTTGAGTTCAAGAGTTTGCATGTTTGTTTATTTAATTTGACTTAGATGGCCCCCGTCTCTAATCAACTTTGGGCGGCTCATAACATAAGAGTTGTGTGGACTCATCAGTTGACTGTTCCTACACAACAGAAGGAATGTGCTGCTCTAATTCTGGACCAGAAGCCTCATCTTGCTGCAGCATTAGTTATCCTTGAGCTTTTCTTCCATGCTTCAGATCCTAGAGACCCAGAACCATGTGCTGTGGGGCACACCAGGGGACAGCAGGCACAATGAGAGGCCTCCCTGGAACTTCGAGAGCTGCAGCTTTTGTGTCCAGGGTTCTAGGTGGGCCACCTGTCACATACAAAGATACAAAGGATGGGGTAGAGCACTCCCTGCAGCTTTCATGCATCCCAAGCAAGTGTGTACAGACTCAGAACAGATTATTAACTTAAAATACGTTATGTGCCAAATGGGCCTGCATTTGGGCATTATGCCCTTATGTGAGGATTACGGAGGAAGGGCTGGTATGCAGTGAAAATAGGGGAGGGGGAGTCTCTATCGCAGAGAGAGGCCAGATGCAGGGAGTTTGCCCTCTAGTGCAGATTCACATTCACTTCTCCTAGCTGGTCTGCTTCTGTAATGTTGAGTATGTACATAACGGTCACGCTGGAGTCCCACTTCAGATGCAGGCGAGACCCTGCCAGCCCAGAATCCTGTTTCTGCAGACCAAGCGGTGCCTGGAGAAGCCTGTAAGCAGGACATGAGACTGATGCAACTTTCTCATCGCTGGTAGGTTGAGGCACATCAACACAACATCATAACATGAAAGAAAGTAGCCTCGGCTCTCTTCCATTCGTGTGTCAGTCCCCCTTTTGAAGCTGTCCAAGTGGGTGGTGGTCATGGCAGAGTAGAAAGCCATGCCGTTGCGAGACTGGGTGCTGTGTGGCGAAGTCTTTCCCCTGTCACATTTGGCTTCCTGGGATGACCCTGCTGGGTTCTGGTATGATCAGCAGAGGAACCAAATCTTCCCCCCCAGTTCCTCTGAATCATGCATAAGTTTAGATGCTTCTGTCAGTATGTCATAGCCTGGAGCTTTGCGATGGAGCTCTTCACCCTGTAATGGTGGGCGTCCCGTTTTCTGGATTCTCCAGTTCTGCAATACCCTTTTGAAGG
This sequence comes from Candoia aspera, assembly GCF_035149785.1. Taxonomy (NCBI): domain Eukaryota; kingdom Metazoa; phylum Chordata; class Lepidosauria; order Squamata; family Candoiidae; genus Candoia; species Candoia aspera. The sequence continues at coordinate 1,329,155 of NC_086161.1, forward strand.
TGTAGCGACCTGAAACGTGCGCAGTAGTGCGACCATGGCCACGGAGCCGATTGCTCTCCCCACTGCTCGCCCCCTTTGCTGCCAAACAGCACTGCTGAGGGACGGCATGCCTTTGCCTAGGATCAATAGATCCCCTAATGCCTGTTGCCTTGCCAATCTTGTGTTTAAGAAGTATTGAAGATATTTTAAGCATACACTACACATGAAATGTCAAATGGATTGAGAGAAAATGTCTCTGCAACTCTACAATGGCCATTCATTAACCTCTAAGAGGGAGAATTAAAGCACACTTTTGACACATTATAGAATCACCGCATGCAGTAAGATTTTTTTTAAAAAACAGTTTTTATATTTCTTTTCTCTTTTCTTCATTTTAAAGTTATGAGTCAGAAAGCCTGAAATTAAATATGGTTAATGCAGATAAGTAATCTTCTTCCACTTTTGTTCATGAAATGGATAACTGCCTGTGTTTTAAATGCTGTATAGTTGGGAGAAGGCAGAATAAATTGAAAATTGCCTCTAATAAGCTCAGTGCAGATTTTTTTTTATGGCTTTCAGGTGGATAAAAACAAGTAATATTGAACTTTAGGTAGAGATGTTTCCATGATCTCTTGATGGAGAGTTCTTCTGTTTGGCTCTTTGCAAAAAGAGCCACTTTTGCTTTTCTCTAGAATAAACTCAAGGGCAGCCTCCCCCCTGCCCACCTCCCAGCCACCTCGTCCATTGTGGAACCCACGATGCATGTTTTGCTTTGGAGGACCAGTCTTAGCTTAGAAGGGAATGTACCCCAAGCACAATAAATGCTCCAGGAGACACTTGGTGAGGTCTAGAGAGAGTGTCAGTACATGCGTGGGCAGGAGGAGAAAATGCTTCAGAGCTGCTCAGTGCTCCGCCCTTTGCAAAGAATGGTAGGACAAGATCTTCCCCCAGAGACTCTGTTAAGATACTGGGAACTCCCCAGAGGAGGGATGGTTGAGGAAAATAGAAGGAGAAAATCGGATTTGTTGCAGAAGCCCAAAGAAGCATAAAATGGAACAGTAAATGTCCAGAGCATAAATAAACCAAAAGCCACCCAGAGCCATTGAGAGTTGGGCAGCATACAAGTTTAATTAATAATAGTAATAATTAGAACAGAACAGAACAGCAGAAGACAAAGAATTGGAGAAGATCATAATGTATCAAGATCTGAAAGCCAAAGTTGAAAGATTATGGCATAAAGTGGCAGTTGTGGTCCCAGTGGGTGCCGTACCAAAAAGCCTTGGACGGCACATAGAAAATTTGTACCTTGACAAAATTTTCATCTGTCAATTACGAAAGGCCACCCTGCTTGGATCCGCACATACACTATGCCAATGCGTTATGACATCCTAGGTTCTTGGGGAAAACTTGATGCAAATGAAGGCTAACACCAGCTAAAGGACTGGCAGCTGTGATTTCACATTGTTGTGTATACAATAATAACAAGAATAAATCATAGGGTGTAAACAGCCCACAGCTAATGAGTGGATCAATGACCATACTTGGAACCAGTTTTTAGGAAAAATATTGGGGCAATTGAACCAATTTTCTAGGGCAGCTTCCCCACCCCAGATCCTTGGTTGGACTGTAACTCCCATCTATGGGGTTAGTCCAAGCAGAGATGGGATAGCCCATCTCTTGCGGGGGGCACTCTCTTCTGCATTTCCTGCATCAAGAAGGAAATTGGATTGGACTAGAAGGTCTGCAAGGCCTGGTCTGGCTCTGTGGTTCTGTGAATTGAGCAGCATTTCTAGACAGACGGTGCTATTAGTAGGACTGTAGTAATGAGGGGATATTAAGTCTGGACGCATGGACATGAGCTCCCCTTGTTCTCCCTTCTCTTCCAATGTTTTTATTTTACTAGTTTGTGGAGGGAGATTAACAAGCAGTGCAACACAGGTTCTGTGAGATAAAACTCGGGGCTTCATTATATCCACTACCTTGGTTTGTGGACTAGGTGACCATGGGTAGATCTTTCTTCTAAGAGAATGCTCAGGAGCCAAAGGAATGAAATTGGGATGATTGAAGCTAATTGCTAGATTTCCACTGACCCTACCTTGAACCCTTTCAGAGTCCTGCAAAGAGACTGCTTCTGCCTGAACCCTTCTCCATTCAGTCTGCAGGAGCCTGAGAAGAAGATGTGATGGGTATTAACTGGCCAGGTGTACTGTGGAGGGGACATTATATATGAGTCACTGTTACTTTTATTTCTTTATTAATCCACAAGTATTCACAAAGAGTTCACAGCCAAGAAGTAAATCTTGCTTTTCTTCTCCAGCTGTTTTGTTCCTCTGGGCAACAACTCTCCCTGAGTGATCACGGTCAAGGATGCTCTGAAAAGGGAGAAATGCCACACTGGGCATCACCCTCTACAAGCTCCTGTTTTAAGATTCACCAACATGGGCTTGAGGATGCATCTTAGCAAGTAAACATGGGAACCAGACAGTTATTAAGCCCTAGGGCTGTGCAACAATCCAAAGGGATGCCAAGCAGATGGGCACAAGCTGTGCATCCCTTCTTTGCTCATGCCAACCTGCTTCACAAAATATTCCTTGAGATGCTTTGCACAGATGGCTGTGAAACAGAACCATGGGCTATTCTACTTTCTGACTTTCTCTTTGTATTTAAAAATAGGTGAATAACACTTGCTCATGAGGGTGGCGTCTACATCAGTGTGTGACGAGAGTGAGGTCCGCTTCATGGGGCTTTGCCATCTTGGAGCCCTGGCTTCCACATTCCTCTAGAAGGAATGTCAGACTTACACAGTGACTTCTAGAAGATCATTTGAGTATGAAGACCCTGTCCTGTAATTTTACAGGTAGTCCTCGTTTAGCGACTGCCTCATTTAGCAACTGTTCGCAGCTATGATGGTGGTGAAAAAGCAACTTCGTGACCAATCCTGGCATTGATGACCTTTGCAGGTCTGTAAAGCAAAGGAAAGCTGAAGTTAGATTGTAAACACAGTTGTGGTTTCACTTAGCGATTGCTTTGCTTAACGATGGAGCTGCTGGTCCCAGTTGTGGTCAGTACACGAGGACAGCCTGTAGTTCCAAACTGACGTGTCCTTTGCTCTTGACTTAGCTGTTAGAACAGACAAGAATGGCACGTCCTGTGGCCCACTCCGCCCACTGAAAGTGTAAAAGATGACCCAGAATAACAGCAAGTCTTGTTCCTTTTTGGGACCACGACTGTGAAACAGCCCACAGTCATCAGAGACCCTGATGCACAGTCTGACTCCGATGTGCTTGGGGCCAGGGGCAGAGAGCCGCACCGTGAGATTTCTGGCCACGGAAACAGATCGCACCAGGTTTGCTTTTGGAACTGAGTTTAAATCTTTCTTAACTTGTGTTAGATGGACTTTGCAGATTCCTCTCCTGGGCTCCCTTCTGTTCTTCAAGGAATGCGCCACTCTCTTTCCCAGATGTCATCAGTTTAATATTCCTTTCCTTTGCTGCATTCAGACCTGTAAGAGGAAATTAACATTTCAGTCAAGGAGATGAGAATATGAAATGTGAAGTCTTCCCCCCCCCCCTTGCTATCTTGTTTTGCCTTAAAGCCTGCTTTTTCAAAGACGGACGTGAATGTGAGTCTCTTGCTGTAGTCAGTTTTTTTCCCTTCAAGCGCTGTTTTGATAAATGTTGATGAGTTTATAACTGTAAAACCAAATGACATTTCTAGAGTGGCACGTGTTTTACCCACTGCATAATTATATTTAATGGTGGTGCATGCAAAAAGGCATTTACCATATACTTTGGCTTAAAACCACCATTTAAACCCCAAGGCCTCCACACTTCATAGCGTATGAGCAAAAAGGCTTAATTAAAAACTAAACACAGTTTAGTGTATCAGGTTTACAAAAGGGAAGCACTGCTTGGTTTTGCAGTGCAGCAAAAATAAATAAATAAAGCCAAGATCTCATTCAAACCCAAAATGCACTGGCATCACTGGGATTCCAACTTGAAAGGGGAGCTTTTGTTTTTGCCCATGATGAGCTCCAAAATGATTTGGGCCTTCCTTTTGATCTTCCTCTTTGGAATGGTTTCTTTCCATCGTTGGTGAATGGTGCAACAAGAACCCCCAGATGCTTTGAAATGCAGGGCTCACTTCCTTCCTCTTCATTGTGTTTTGTACTTCTGTAGTGTGGGGACCTCTACATCTTTCTCCATTCCAGCATTCCCTATCTTCTGGTCTTTACTGAGGCCAAGTGATCTCTCTCCCATATTAACAGGAGCGACCATGTCATTTCTTCCTGGGAGGTTTTCTGCATTCTTGGCAAAGGGGAAGCAGAAATGCCCTTTTTATGTGGTGGTGGTGGTGGTAATGTGTGAATTACTGCCATATCCTGGAAAACTGGATTAAAAAGGCACTGCACTTGAAATCCTGTACTCTTTAATGACTGACTGACCACAGTCTGCAGACACCCTGACAGTTTGCTTCTGGCAGTTGTTTTACCATGATATGGACATCTTCCAGTGGTGTTTTCATCTCTTCCAAGCAGTCTTTCAGCGTTTGAAGACTTGTGTGAAGGCCACCAAGTTCTGCTCCTTAGGGTTCCAAAGTGCTGGACTATGAACTGGGCTGCTTTTCTGTTTTACCCAGAATGACCATCTAGATCAGCCTTTCTCAACTTTTTGACCCTGGAGGAACCCTTGAAATATTTTTCAGGCTGCCGGGAACCCCTGCACATTCAGGCTCAAATACAGGACAGACGTTACAAAATTATTATATTAATTTCATGGGTAGTAGGACTGTATATATGCATTAACTGTGTTCTTAAACTAAAAATAAAGAATGAAACTTACCTCTTGAATGTGAAGTTGTCTGAATTTGAAATAATTTCTTAAATAAATTGTGACCTCTCATGGAACCCTCGGGTGCCACCAAACCCTGGTTGAGGAACCCTGATCTGGATGAAGATGAAGTCGCTTCTAGGGGAGGAGGCTTCTCCTCACGGTTTCTGTGCTGGGAAGACCAAAGCTTGCTACTCCGTTTGCGTACCCCTTCTGGTGGAAAGTTTAACACTACCGGACAAAGCTGGTTTGCCCAAGATCACGTTGCTGCTGGTGAGCACGGGGACATGAGCTGCATGGCCGTCTCTCTCTGGACGTGCTACTGGGTATCATGGAAAGCCCTCTTTGGGGTAGTTCTCTGCCCTTGGCAAAATGTAGCTCCAGACAAATCCAGATTGCGCCCAATGAGATGATAGCTTTCTCTTAAAGGTTTAAAGATTATGGTGGCTTCATCATCGTCTTTTTTCTTTGGTTGGCTAGAATTCTGCTCCTCTGATACGTGAACTGTTATGCCTGGCCGTTAACTGCGCTGTGATAGTTTGTGTGATGGAGTGGGGGGCGATGTGGTGGATTGGAAAGGGTCCTCAAAGGCAGAGCACTCATGGGAGAACGCAAGAGATGTACACGATCCCAGGTTGGTGTACCGGTTTCATCAAACTGAGGCCTCCCAAAATCCACAAAATTCCTCAAACGTCTGAGCGAGGAGGCGCTCGTGAGCATGCAGGAGACTTCCTCAGAAGGGACCCGGGGCAGGGAGTCACAGCGGCTGAGGAAGCTTGGCCATTGACGTTGGGCCTCCAGCTCCCAAGTGGGTGGTGGTGAAGGTTTCTAACCATGTAGCTGTTTTGCAGGAAGAGCCACCTGGCATGGAGGCATTACCAGACCTGGAGAGCAGCACCGCTTCTTCACTTTCATCTCTACCCCCACTGCCCAGTTCCCCTGAGAACTTGGAGGGGGAGCCTGACTTTGAAGAGGGGGTGATGCGATGGAATGTGTCTCCGAAGGGGGCTGATGTGCATTCTGGGGGTGCTGCTGGTTCTCAGGAAGGAGGGAGCACGTTCCAAGGAGGTGGAGGAGATAAGCAGACGCACAGTCCGGGAGCAGTGGCAGGAAAACTGGAGAGGTTCAGGATGGCCCTGGCCTGGAGCCTCCTGGTTATTCCCCCTGAGGTTGGTTAGGGTGGCTTCAGCCTGGCAAGATTCTGTCGATACGGGGTGAGCAAAGCAAGAACTGGAGGTTGAATGCACTGACTCATCGTTCTTGGGCTGGGCCTGACAGGTTGGGATTATAGGAGTTGAAGTCCGTGGTACCTGGAAAACCCCAAGCTCGGGGAAGTTCCTTTCTTCCTTTCTTTTCTTCTTTTCTGTCTCTTGTTTCTGAGCTGCGCCACTATAGCAGAGGGGCAGAGAGCAGCAATTTTTCGGTCCTCCTGTAGTGAAGAAAGCAAATTGTCTTGTGAATAGATTAATATGTAAGGCACCTGCATTGATCTCCCTCCTACGTTTATAACTTCAGCACTGGCAGGTGGAGGACTAAATCAACATTTTCCCATCCTCTCTCAAATAATAAATACAGCAAAGTAGCTTTATGTAGCCTTTATCATAAGAATAAATCAAGTCTGTCTGTGTCACGAAGGGAGCTTGAAATGTATGAGAGGGCCTTGGAACTGCCGTCCATCACCACCAAGCCTGGTTCGATATTCCAAGTCCTCTTGTTTCGTTGTACCCGCTTTACCCCTTGTGAGTGAGGGCTCTGCCACTTGCCCCAAACGAGAACTCCACTTCCCTAAGCCTGAAAGATAGGACACGCTGCATGGTACCCTTTGTGGCATGCCTCAGAGGTAACCCATGAAGTATGTCTATAGGTAGTCCTTGACTTACGACCATTCGTTTAGCAACCGTTCAAAGTTACAACGGCGCTGAAAAAAGTGACTTACGACCAGGCCTCGCACTTACAGCCAACACAGCATCCCTGCAGTCACATGATCAAAATTCATGCGCTTGGCAACCGGCATGTATTTACAGCAGTTGCAGTGTCCCAGGGTCATGTGATTGCCATTTGTGACCTTCCCAGCTGGCGTCCGACAAGCACAGTCAATGGGGGAAGCCAGATTCGCTGAATGACCATTTGATTCACTTAACAGCCGCTGTGATTTGCTTAACAGCCACAGCAAAAAGGTGGTAAAATCAGGAGCGACTCACTTAATGACTGCCTCAATTGTGGTCATAAGTTGAGGACTACCTGTAACTGAATATTGGAAGGCATGTAGACCAGGCATTAGAAGAAACTGATTGCCGATTGAGCATACATGTTACAGTTTATTCTTAGTTTAAGGTCACAAATAATAAAGCCTGGCTGGTTAATTCTGTTCATAAGAATTAAGAACAGAATGGTTGGGGTAAATCTGAGGATCTATAATATGGATTAATCTAGATTGTCTGCTAGCTGCAAAGTGAGATTTCACAGACAAAGATAATTATGTGTTATTTCCATAATACCAGGGCAAAGTAATTCCAGATGATTTGACTGCAGATGTGACATCCCCTTGCCCTGGGGCTGGTGGGGATGATGTGTAGCCCTGGGAGGGTCCCTGCTTCCCTTCCTCTGAACCATTGGAAGTCTCAGAGGGCTTTGCCCCACATCCTGCAGATCAGTCTTCCCAACCCAGTCGACTTCTGAGCCGTTCTCAGTTGCTACTTTTAGAAGAGGTAGGAAACCCACTTCGTTTCTCTTCCTATCTGTGTCTTTTCATTGGCAGCAAAAGCGTCCAACGTTGTCCTCCTTTCTTCTACTGGTGAAGAACAAGGAGAATGCATTCTGCCACTGCCTCTTCCTGCCATCGCTTTGTATTCTGATGCTACTGATCAGCTTATCTTTGAAAATCAGAAAAGGTGATGCCTTTGTCAGGTGCACCTAGCTCAGATCCACGGGGGATCCACTTGCAGGGGAAGTGTGGTGAGGAAACAGGCCAATATTTGGAGCCTTGACTTGGAAGGAGTACCCATCTGTATGCTAAGAAAGCCCTTCAGGTCTCACAAGCCAGTGGAATGCTAATGAATTTCAGTTAATCTAGTATAAGATGTTCTCCTGCGCTTTTGGTATTTGGTTCATTAGAAATTAAAATTAGTAGGCTTTAATCATGGCTGTTTGATTGGCACACTCTCCCCCCCCCCCCCGCCTTTCTATTCAGCGGAGCCCCTAGTGCAGAACTGCAGAATCTTAACAAGTTCATTTGCTCATATAATTTTGGGAGAGGTGCAGTAACCAAATATATGTTAGTACCTTACTTAGAGCGTGGGGAGCCCCCAGGAGGACATACCTGCATTTTGGGCTCATCCATCTTCTGGTGGCCAAGGGCTAGTGAGAGGCTGCGTTTTCATCAGGGCAAAGAGGAGACCAACCTGGTCTCTTCCATCAACTGGAGACAGCCTATATTGAATTAGATCCACCTGGCCCATCCAACGAAGGCTTTTATCACCCCCCCCCCCAAATAATAATTACTCACTCCCCACCATTCATGGTAGCTATCTGATTTTAACCCTTTGGACAGGGACTGCCTGACCATTCCATATCTGAATGGTGCTTGGGAAATGCTGGTCATTTTCGGAACTTGAGTAATTATGAATATAGGAGAGAAGACTTGTTGGAAAAGAGATACCAAAACTGGTTGTGTGTACCTTGTCTTGTGGTAAAATAGGATTAATAATTTTATGTGGGTTTTATAGAATCTACATCCTGCCTTTCCACTTAAATGATGCCCAGGATGGTTAACAGAACAGCACCAAAAGCTACAAAAACCACAATAAGCAAATCAGTTAAAAACACACAAGAAACATAGAGAGGAAGTGCCCTTCATATAGGGGCCTTCTCCTATTAATTTCCTATGATGAGGCTCCTGTGTTACTTTGACTGACCACGTTGTACCTTAATTGTATTTCCCCCCCAGTGCTTTGGATGGCATGGTTTAATCATTTTTAAAGCAGATATAATGAAGTATTGACAGAAAAGAAGATTTCCTAAAGAAAAACTGTATTTTTACCGGTGTTCCATCTTGGGTTTCCACCTGAAATAAAGACGCTTTGGTTTTGAAAGATGAGGAAGCAGCAGAGGACATTGTACCAGCAACATCCATCAGACTTAACGATGTTAAAAGTGTGGAAGAAAAGACTTGTCTTTCTGAATGTGTGGATTTGCTGATTGTAGCATTGAGTTGTGCCTGGCTTGGATAGAAAAGCTATTTCTCCGCCTGGAAAAATTCTGGAATGCGGCTCATAAGGATTTCTTTGCTGGTTGTAGCTTTTCCCAACCGGCCTGTTCCCTATGCTTGGAGTGTGCAATTCCCAGAATTTCTAGCCAATACAGAAAGCTTTGCATCCTGGCAATTCTAGGAATTCTAGTCCAAACATATCTTAAGGGTGCCTGGTTACGAAACCTAAGCTTATAGAACTAGGAAAGAATCAGTGCAAAGATGCTTACTCTCAAGTTTGAAAAGATAATCCTTAAAAGACACAACTGCAAGCATCTCAGGTGTTCTCAGAGATAAGACAGACTGTAAGAGCAAAGGGTCTACACTGTCCTTTTAAGCAACAGTTTTGGAAAGCTGGCGATGCTAGTCACAAAGTAAATTCAAATGTCCTCTAAAACTCAATTAGGAAATGAAGTGAGGTTCCTCTCCTCCACATCTGACTTCTGGCTTCTTAAGCACCTTCAAATGCAGGAGGAAAAAAAGACCTTCGTGCTGGATTCTTGGTCATTTTACTTCATTGTTCCTTAACAGAAACATTGGCTATTCAAGCCCAGTTGGGATTGTATAGTTCCTTCCCCCCTTGGAGAGGGTGCAAGCTAAATTCCTATTTCAAGTTCCGTAATGAGTTCCTAATGTGGTTTTACACCATGAGGCTCTCCTGACCAAAACTGGAACTCATATTTGGGCATGCATCCTCTCATATTGACTGAAGCTGCTTCTTTCTCCTGTGGACTTGGCCCATCTGATTCTTACTGAGGGTTTTGTTTCATTCTGCAGTAGGACACTGCATGACAAATGCTGTAGTTTCTTGCTTGATGCAGTTCTGACGAAGGGACATGAATGTGCGGCGAGAGCTGCTAACCAGCGTGTCGCAGATCTGGAAAGCCAATGGATCAGCCCCACAAGGTAGACCAGGCTAAGAAACCAATGCCATATAGAACTTGACTACTTTATTGTAATAGCTATAACCACAGAATCTTACACGTCTGAATGTGCTTCCCCCTCCCTCCCTTTATCTTAGTGAGAACTAGAGAGGGGGTTATCTGAGACATTTTCTCTCCTCGTTTTCTTGGCTGGGGCTCAGCATCCGTTCTGGAGGGGAAATGTTGGGATATTCCAGTTCAATAAGACTTTGCTTTGGAAGACAAGTTTTGTTATATTGCCCTTATTATAAAGATGCTGAGTTACAGCTAATAACTCCCCATTTAGTGAGATTTCCAGACACCTGGATTTAGTCTATTTACATTTATTATTGTCCAACCAGTGGGATTTTATTTCTTGGAATGTGTCTAAATTTTGCTTTACTATTTGTAAAATATGCAGTACTTAGACCACATCAATTTTCTAATTATTTAGTTTTATTTCAATTTTTATTTGCTGCCTCAGAATTTGTCTTCTTTTTTGAATTGATCAATGGCTGTAATGAAGTTGGTTTGATTGACTGATTGATTGATTGGTATTTGTGGCCCGATAGCTTCCTAAGGAGTCTTTTACCTTAAAAGCCAAACTGAGCTTCCAAGAGAGAGGTGGTCCTTTGTAGGGCACGCCATAACCCCATCCATTTCTCTAAAAGGAGAGGAATCGTAAGAACAGCCAAACAGCATTCTGTTTTCTGAGTGGTGCAGCATCAATATTCATTCTGACCTTTTGAAGAAGCATCCAGTGACTCAACTGTGTTTTGTAGTTTTAGTGACTTCCTTGACAAAGCCAACTTAGGGATTCAACCTGGCTGACAAAAGAAGCCAGCTTGACAGGACTCCTCATTAAGTTGTATCCCTGCAAGTGGGAAGCTGACAGATCTTTTAAGTTCTGGAGGAAAAATGAAGGTGACATTGCAGAGATTTCAGCCTGTGAATCCAGACCTCCTGCCCTTCTCTCCCCCGCCCCCCACCCATGCCACTTTCCTATGTTAACCAAACATTGGAAGAAGACACAAAACATGCATGCTGGGATAAATAAGGAAATGCTTGAGATGCGCCGTTAAAGTGCTTTGTGCTACCAGTGTAAACCCTCTGAATGGACTTCTAAACAGTGCTGCTTCTCCTTATCTGCAGGAGCCACAATGTGGTGGATGGAAATCCAGTATGTGTGTGTGTTTGTGCGTGTGCGTGTTGAATTCTATGATGAGCTTTCCTTTCATTTGCCCTCTGGGATGCTAGACCATCATTCCTATAATCCCTAACCAGCGTATCCTTTGAGTGCTGGTTCAGAGCAGCTGGAAGACGCAATGCGAGGCAAGACTGATGTGTTTTGCTGTCATCTAGAGTATTTTACCTTTTACTCAGAGGTAAAATGTAGAAAATCTGATTTAGTTCAGGGTCAGTAGTGAAAGATACATCCTGACGAACATTAAAAAATGTGTTGGTGGGGATAGGCTAAAGAGGGCAGCTGGTGTTCTCCACGTTCCCCCTTTTCTTGGTGTGTCCTCCTCTACCCTATCTCCCCTTTAATAGATCCCCTATTTTGAGTTGCCTATTTCTAGAGTTTTAAAGACAACAGTCCCCTAGGTCACCTGAGATAATGTCTAGAGCATGAACAATAGAAAGAGCCTCCGTATGCTGTTCTGGAGGATTTTGTGTCCATGCAGACCCTGTTCTTTACTATAGAGATGTGTCCAAATGGGATCTATAGTGGAGTGTTCAGGATGCTAACCAGCCATGTGTAGCGTACTGTCTTCTCACCCATCCACATCCCTCTCCTCTAGATAGATCTACCAGGTGTGTCCACTGAACAAGATCAGTCCTCTGTGGTTGCTTGGGGTTTGTGATTTTCTTTATCCTTTGGAGGCAACAAAGAATTGTTTCTTGCTAGAATTGATGCTGATTCTTTGTTCATGTTTCTCAGATGCATTTTGAATATAATCCAGTTGGTATTTTCCAACCCAGTTCTATATTGTAGAGGAAGGCACTGACCATACAATGTCTTCCTGTACCAATGTTGCACTGTCATGAGATGGGACAGAAAGGTTCTAATCTCCTTTCTATGGTAGAGGATGAACTCCCCTACTACAGTGTGTTTCTTTGGGACTAGGAACTGAATCTCCAGCCCCCTCTTCATCTTGGTGCTTGGTGCTCCTTTGGTGAGAACCGAGCAAAATGAGATTCTTAAGCTGAAATTACTGTTCATCTCTTCTGGGTGCACCTGATTTTGGATCTTAGCTGATGACCACTGCGTGCATTGTTGAACGGCTTACTGGAAAATTCCAGTTGCATGTGGGGTCTGAGCTGCTGAAGTGCTCCAGTGCCCCTCTGCATTCCTGAGATCTGGCTGGTGATATGTTTCTCAACTGAATTCACAAAAATTTATTTTCAGGCACAAGACTAACACATGGGAGTCCTCCTGTGACTTGCGATTATGCCTGCCAGTGGGAAGTCTTGGAGGCAAGCGTACTTGCCTCTGCAAAAATATAAGTGGATGTTTAATCTTGTCTTTTTTTGCTACTGGCTCCCTTTTCTCCCAGAAACAGGAAAGTATTGGAGCAGATTCTCCTTCCCATGTGCTGGGAACTGCATGATTTTTGATCAGTTGCTCTTTTATGATGCATAGGAGCAGACCGTCCCAAATCGCTGGCAATGCTTTTCTCCTCTTGGTGTCTTGTGGCTAATGGTAGTTTGGTGTCTGGTTCATTTGTTCTCCCCATAGAACCATGGCCCATTCCAGGGAACTAGGAAGCCACAGCCTGTCTTTTTATGCTCAAGGCAGGATGATAGGTTGTTCCTGCCTCAGTCAAGCGTATTCGTCTCCCCTGAAGGCGCAAGCATGGACGTGCAGATGTTTAAAGGAGGCCCTTGCAGGAGGGATGCGGGAACCTCTTGGCTGTCCTTCAGCAGAAGAAGCAGTCGGCTTTCTTTTTTGTCGTCTTCTTCCTCTTTAGTCACCTAAAAAGGCTGGAATACTTATTTTGGAAAAGTCTGTAGGTCAGGGTTTTTTCCCCCTTGAGCCAGTAGGAATGTCTGACCTTATTAGATTTATACTCTATCATTTGTTCCTTTCTTAACCTTCCCAACATTACTCTGATAGTTACGAATACTAGGTTGAAACTCACACTTCATATTTTTTAATGTTATCCGAGAACCTGAGCTTGTCAGCTAGGATGAAAGACAAATTTTCTCTTCACTTTAAAATGTATTTCTCCTCTTCCAGCTAGGAATAAAAATGAAGAACTAGATCTTCAGACTTGAAGAGTAGAATTGGGGTGGGGATGGGGGGAGACAGTTCCACGCCAAGTGTTTTCTTCATTCTGTCTGAATGCATAGTGGCCAATCTCATTGGTTATGTTTTTCTTGCGGGTTCTGACAGATAAGATCCATATTGATTTTGGAGTATCTACTGGCTGTAACCTTTGAAAGGTCAGACAATGCACTGCCATAGAATATTATCTATCAGTATCAGAGGGAACATAGAGAGAGGGATGACACCTAATCACAACACAGTTGGCAGATCATAAATCTAAACTTGATGTGGCTTGATTCAGGTAATGGATAGTTGTGGTTGAGAAAGGTGGGAAATGCTGAAGTCACATGAACTGGGACATTACTGGGGTGGGAGAAGGACATTGGGAACTGAGTGGGTGGCCCAAACAGCAGAAGTCCACATTTGTTCCTTCCAGCAGTTAACGTGGAACATCATCTGTTGGGAAGTGTAGACACTGAGAGAAGGTCTTGAAATGTGGAGGGGTTTTTTTTCACCCCAAAAGCATGTATGTATTTTTATGCCTTTAGGGTCTCAGAAAAAGGTGAACACATTTGACTAGCTCTTTTCATTCTAATGTAACACGCTTTCTGTTAAGTTGGGGAGGTGTGTCATGCGCTGCCTGCCTCTGAATAAGACTCAGACACTGGTTCGTGGATCAGGCTCTGATTTATTCACAGCGCAGTTACAGCGTCGGAAGAAAAAAGCAGAGTGACAGGAGCGCGCCGGTGCGGGGTTTAAATACCCCACGCCGGTCAGCGCCCCCTCACTCGCGGTCACGTCACCCCCCTTTGTCCAATACGTTGCCCTGCCGGTGGGTGAGGGGTTCTGGGGTCGCCCATCATCAGGTTTTCTATTCCTCTGGTGATTGCTGTCAGCTGGGCGATCTCCGATGTATTGGCGCTGATGGCTTGGGTGTGCTCCGTGATCCGTTTAGTTATTGTTTGTTGGCCGTTAGTCGTTGTGGGTTGATGGCTACTTATCTTGAGCCCCTTCACCTATTTCCTTGCTATTGTCATGTGTGCCATTGCGCTGATGACTTCAGCTCAACGGCACTCATGACATACTGCCCCCTTTCCGAATAGTGCTCCCCCCCGGTTTTCTGGTTTTTTTTTTTTTTTTTTTCCTCGGTGGAGCTGTCAAACGGCACTTTTTTTTTTTCTTTGAAATTCCCGCCGGAGTAGTTGTCGCCCCTCCCTTTGCTCCTCCCTCTACCACGTGCCTTCCCAGGGTGTGTCCATGGTGCGCATGCCCGGGTCCCGTCCTGGCGTGCGCATGCTCCAGCCACACCCTGTTTGTTTGGCTCAGTTCGGCGAGGAGAGAGGCGTGGCTGGTCGGGTGCTTATCAGCTCCAGGTAGGGCCCTTCTTTTTTTCCAATTTAAAGTGCGTCGCCTTTGTTGTATCTCCTGGGCGTTGCCCCCAGGTTGCCCTGTTGACTTGCTTGCCACTCCCCCGCGGCCGGGGGGGCGGGGGGAGGGTGCTGGCGAACGCTTGTCATCACCTCGTGGGCCCGGGGCGGGGGGAGTGAGTCCCGGGGGGGGGAGGTCCACCCAAGTCGCGGGCTTGGGGGGGCCCTTTCCCTTGGGGCACGGGAGGCGGGGGGGGTCTGCGGGGGGGGGTTTGGCTTGCTGACCTTGGTTGTGGCTTGTCGGGGTATGCCCGGTGAAATGCTCTGGTTAGGTCAGGCGCGTTAACGTTGTGCGCCGCCACCCATTCCGGGTGGGGGAAGTGTTTCCACCTGACCAGATAGTGTAGAGTTCCTCGTTGCTTGCGGGAGTCGAGAATGTCCCTTATCTCGAAGTGGTGTTGCCTGTCGATCATCAGCGGTGCGGGCTGTGGCGTGCTTGGGTGCCATCGGGAGGTGGTTGCCGGTTTCAGGAGGCTGGTGTGGAACACCGGGTGGAGTTGTGTGGCAGGTCCAAGCGTATTGCTACCGGGTTCACTATTTGTGTGACTCGGAACGGCCCGATGTACTTAGGCCCCAGTTTTTTCGAGGGTTGGGTTGACTTTAGGAACTTGGTGGATAGGTAGGCCATATCCCCCGCTTGGAACGTCGGTTGTTGGCGCCGGTGCTTGTCGGCCTGCTCTTTGTAGGCTGCCTGTGCATCCTTCAGCGCCGCCGTGATTACTGGCCATGCTTCCGCGATCTTCCGTCCCCAGTCCCTAGCGTCCACCTGGGGTTCCGGGGGTTGAGGTAGCTCCGGTATGGGGACGAAGTCGCGCCCCGAGACTACTTCAAATGGAGTTTTCCCCGTGCTCGTGTGGACGGCGTTGTTGTATGCGACTTCGGCGAATGGGAGCAGTTCAGCCCAGTCGTCTTGGTGGTAGTTAGTATATGATCGTATGAATTGCTCTAAGGTGGCATTAAGAACCTCTGTGGCTCCATCCGTCTGGGGGTGCCAAGCCGTAGATAGGGCCTGTTGGGTCCCCGTCAGCTTTAGGAAGGCCCGCCAGAATTTGGAGGTGAACTGTGTGCCCCTGTCGGTCACCACACGTGCGGGACATCCGTGTAGCCTGTACACGTGGATGAGGAAGAGTTTGGCTAGCTGTTGTGAGGATGGGACCGACGTGCAGGGGATGAAGTGGGCCTGCTTTGAGAAGTAGTCCTTCACCACCCAAATGGCCGTTTTCTTCTGGCTGGGTGGGAGGTCCACTATAAAATCCATAGAGATTTCCTCCCATGGGCGGGAGGGTTCTGCCACCCGTTGTAATAGCCCCGCGGGTTTGCCTGGTGCCCGTTTGGCCCTAGCGCACGTTGGGCAGGATGCCACGTAGGCTTTTACGTCTCGCCTGAGCGCGGGCCACCAGAATTGACGCCGTGTTAGGTGTAGGGTCTTGAGGAACCCAAAGTGTCCCGCTTGTTTGGCGTCGTGTGACCTATGCAAGATCGCCTGGCGTTGTGAGTCCGGGACGTAGATTCTGCCTTCCCCCCATGCCAGGTCCTGTGCCATCGTTACCTTGTCGGGGTTTGCCAGGAACCAGGGGTCGGTTTTGAGGGCGGCGGCGAGGTCCGTGCGCATTCCCCCTGGTAGTTGCGGTTGGCTTCTTCCGGTCGCCGGTTGTCCCGCCGTCGGCTGCGCCGTAGAGTCGAGCTGCCTCTGCGCGCCGCTTCGGGTGGTCACGGCCATCCCCAGTTGCGAGGCGGATAGGACCGTCCCAATGGTGTCTGGGGCGGGCTCTTCGTCTTGGGGCAGTCGGGAGAGGGCGTCGGCCAGGAAGTTCTTTTTGCCCGGCATGAACTTCAGCTGGAAATTAAAGCGGCTGAAGAATTGGGCCCATCGGACCTGTTTTGGGCTAAGGCGTCTAGGCGTTCGTAGGGCCTCGAGGTTCCGGTGGTCAGTCCAGACTTCGAATGGCTGGGTGGCTCCCTCGAGTAGGTGTCGCCATGTCTCTAGCGCTGATTTCACCGCGAAGGCTTCTTTCTCCCAGACGTGCCATCGCCTTTCTGTCTCGGAGAACTTCCTTGACAGGTAGGCGCATGGTTTCAGGAGTCCCGTGGGGTCTTTCTGTAGCAGGATGGCTCCCAGGGAGAAGTCTGAGGCGTCGGCTTGGACCACGAACGGCCGTTCTGGGTCCGGGTGCGCGAGGATTGGCTCCGTAGTGAACAGCGCTTTCAGCTTGTTGAATGCGATCTGGCACGCGGGAGTCCAATTCAGCACTGTGCCTGGGTTCTTGGCGCGTCGGGTGTCCCCCACCCCTTTGGTTTTGAGGAGGTCCGTTAGGGGGAGGGCTATCTCTGCGAACCCCCGGGCGAATGACCTGTAAAAATTCGCGAATCCGAGGAAGCTCTGTAGTTGGCGTCTGTTGCGGGGGCGCTCCCAGTTTAGCACCGCTTCGACTTTTGCGGGGTCCATTTCGATGCCGTCCCCGGAGATTCGGTACCCCAGGTAGTCTAGGCGCTCTTTGTGAAACTCACACTTTGTAGGCTTGGCATAGAGCTGCGCCCTTCTGAGCTTGTCGAGGACTTGCCTGACTAGGGTCACATGTTCCTCGTGCGTTTTTGTGTAAATGAGGACGTCGTCGATGTAGACCAGGACCCCTTTGAACAGATGTTCATGCAGTACCTCATTGATGAGCTGCATGAACACCCCAGGGGCCCCTGCGAGTCCGAAGGGCAGTACTTTGTACTGGAAGGCGCCTAGGGGGCAGTTGAACGCCGTCTTCCATTCGTCCCCCTCCCTGATTCGGATGCGATAGTACGCCTCGCGAAGGTCCAGTTTGGAAAACACTTTGCCCGTGGACAGGTGGGCGAGCATGTCCTTCACCAGGGGTAAGGGGTATTTGTTGGACAGGGAAGCCGCGTTTAGGCCCCGGTAGTCGGTGCAGAGCCGTAGGGTGCCGTCTTTCTTCTCCCGGAATAAGACGGGGGCTCCGACTGGTGAGCATGCTGGCTCTATGAATCCCCTGTCAAGGTTTTTATCGATGAACTCCCGGAGGGTTGCCATCTCCTTCGGGGTCATCGAGTAGATCTTTGGTCTAGGTAAGGGGACGTCGGGCAGTAGGTCGATCCGGCAATCCGTCTTGCGGTGGGGGGGTAGTTGGTCAGCTTCTGCCTCTCCGAAGACCTCGGAGAAGTCGGCGTATTGTTCCGGTAGGTCTGCGGTGGTAGCGGCGTTGTCTTGTGTGGTCGCCTCCGCTCGTCCTACAGTGGGGTTGGTTCTGCCCGCTGGAACTGGTGCTCGATACTCGCCGTCGCCGAATGTGAAGGTGCGGGTCTCCCAGTTGATCCGCGGGTTGTTTGTCGCGAGCCATGGCATCCCCAGGACTGCAATGGGCCGTCCGATGTGCGTGACGACGAACGATGTGCGCTCGGTGTGAGTGCCCATTTGCAGGGTGACCGGCTCGGTTTGTAGCGTGGCTGGTTTCCCTCCCGCTGTGGAGCCGTCCAGCTGGTGGAATGCCAGCGGCGTGGGGAGGGGGAAGCAGCGGAGGTCGAGTTTGGCGACTAGGTCGGGGTGGATGAGGTTTTTTGAGCACCCCGAGTCCACTAGTGCCGCGGCCGTGGTGGCTCCGTTGCCTGCAGAAAGTTTGATTGCTGCCATTATTACGGGGCTTTCATCGTTCCGTCGAGGTGGTCCGCGCTGCTGTCCCACCGCCTGCCTCGCCACGCGTTTCAGGGCAGGCGGGGAGCTTTTCCCGCCGGCTGTTCGGGGTCTGCGTTATCCTCTTCCCCCCAGTAAGCGTCCCAGCCTTCCTCTGGTGTCGCTGTGGCCACGGTCATTCGGCGGTGAGGGGGCGGCCCCAGGTTGAGTGGTTTGGGGCTAATTTTCGGGGTGGGTTTGGGCGCGCTGGTCGGCGGTCGGTTGGCGAAGCAATCCACCGTCTTGTGCCCTAATTTGCCACACCTCCCGCAGGGCTCCCGGTTGAATTTCTTTTTTGGGTATATGGGGCCGGCCATCCCCACGTGTGGTGCGGGTACCTTTTTTCCGGCATAGTTTGTGTCTTCCGTGGTTGTCATGAGGAAGGTGCGGTGCGCGTGTTCGGCTTTCCCCGCGAGGTGGATCCACCCGTGTAGCGTTTCTGGGTCGTCGCGGTAGAGGGCCCATTGGAGAACGTCACGGTTGAGCCCCCTTTTGAACATTTCCAGCAGGGTGGTCTCGGACCAGTCGCTGACCTTCCCCGCGAGGGCTTTGAACTCCAGGGCGTAGTCAGGGACCGTGCGTGTGCCCTGTTTAAGTCTTTGGAGTGCGCTTTTCGCCCTTACTTTGGCTAGGGGGTCTTCGAAGTAGTTTTTCATCTCATTGATGAAAGCAGGGAAGGTGGCGAGGGCGGGGGAGCTGGACTCGTACAGTTGGACGTACCAGTCCGCCGCCCTGTCTTGGAGTTTGATCGCCACGGCGGCGATCTTGTCGGCCTCGGAGTCGTAGGAGTGTCCGTGCCTCCCCATGAACTCCCTAGCGTTCGTGACAAAGAACGAGAGTTTCGTGGGGGTCCCATCGAAGAAGATGGGGAAGTCCTTTGGGGCCCGGGCGTTTTGCGCGGCCCTGCCTCTCGCTTCCCGGTCTGTGGTGTTGTCCGCCTGTGCCGTCTGCTGACCCTCCGCTGGCCCGTGGGGGTTCGGTGCTTCGCTCGGGGTGTGGGCCTGTGCGGGGACGTCGTTGGGTGGCGCGGGGGGCATAAGCGACTGGAGCATGGTCCGGAGTTCCGTCAGTTGAGCCCGCATGGCCGCGAGTTCAGCTCGTGCCTCCTCGTCCACAGCCCGCGCCGCCGCTGGGGCCGGTTCCGCTGGCGCGTCCTCGGGGGTAGGTTGCCGGCGGGGTTCCTCCTCCCTCTGCCGCGGGTCCGCTTCCTCCGCCGTCTGCTGGGTGTCTCCATCGTCCTCCTCCGTGTTGACCGCCGTTGGGCTGTCGCTCCACGCCCGTTGCTGGGGTGCGATGTGGGGCGCGGGGTCCTCCGCTGGTTTCGGAAGTCGTGCTGCTCCCTCCCGCGGTCGGGTTGCCTCCGCCGCCATCTCCCCTTGGGGTTGGAGCTGAGGCTCGGGTCGGGTGGGGTGGGCGTCCATGGCTCCGGGAGTCCGCGGTGCCTCTGGCCTTGGTCGGTCCTCCTCTGTCTCTTGCCGCGCGGCTCGCCCTCCTTGCCCGCGCCGCTCCGGCCTCATCTTGCTGGTCTTCTCGCCGTCTACTCCTCCCGCGGCTCGTTGTCGTCCGGTGGGGCTCGGCGAGGCTGAGTTTATGACTCTCAGCTTTATGTCATGCGCTGCCTGCCTCTGAATAAGACTCAGACACTGGTTCGTGGATCAGGCTCTGATTTATTCACAGCGCAGTTACAGCGTCGGAAGAAAAAAGCTGAGAGTGACAGGAGCGCGCCGGTGCGGGGTTTAAATACCCCGCGCCGGTCAGCGCCCCCTCACTCGCGGTCATGTCACCCCCCTTTGTCCAATACGTTGCCCTGCCGGTGGGTGAGGGGTTCCGGGGTCGCCCATCATCAGGTTTTCTATTCCTCTGGTGATTGCTGTCAGCTGGGCGATCTCCGATGTATTGGCGCTGATGGCTTGGGTGTGCTCCGTGATCCGTTTAGTTATTGTTTGTTGGCCGTTAGTCGTTGTGGGTTGATGGCTACTTATCTTGAGCCCCTTCACCTATTTCCTTGCTATTGTCATGTGTGCCATTGCGCTGATGACTTCAGCTCAACGGCACTCATGACAGGTGGCAGTGTAGGTGACAGATCTTGGCCTCCCCATGACTCACTGCCAAGTTAATGTGTAAATGTCACCAACATCACCCATAGCCTCACTCTTAAACCAAACAATTGCTTATAAACCAGAGTTGGTTTTAAGAATTTCCAGAACTATCAAGGGGGAACTGGTTTACTTATTGTCCTGAGTGGTAGGTCGGTATTTTGAAGACGTTTCATGGGGTAGTTGATGAGTGCAGTGATTATGCTTGGTTTTGTACAAGCCAGAGCTGTTTATCTATGCTGTACTAGGTGTCCCATGGAACCCGTGGATGTGCGTGTTACTGTGTTCCCCAGGCAAAAAGGGCAAAATGCTGCTGATGGATTCTGCTTAAAGTGTCCCCACTCATTAGCGTTGATGCCAGGATACATTGTGGGCAAGTTGTGGACACAGGTTGGCCATCGTGTTCTCTGATTCAGAGACTCAAGTGTTTCTTTGAACCTCATGGTTATCGATTTTATTGCCTCTGTTGAGCCACTGGTTTCAGGTCAGAGCTGGAAAAAAAAAGTTGTGGGAACTGATTCTTCTCTTTGGCAGCTGCTACGTGTTTGAATGGCACCTGATGTGGATGAGTAACCCATCACAATAGGCTTACAGGTTTGAGTCACGGAAACCTAATTTTCAACTAAGAAATTGCCCCTTTCACATAATAATCCAGGCCCATTTGGCTTCTTTGTAAGAAATGTAATTTTCACCTGGCAGTATTGTTCAGCCTGATTATTATCATCTGTTTACACCTGTCTCATGAGCAAAATGTATTATTTTCCACCTGCACAAGGCCCCACTTTCTCTTTCTCTTTTTTGCTCCCCTCCCCCACCTACATTTCACACAGTTTTGGGGTAATGTTGGTGGATGGTAACACATGCTCCAGTAGCGTTTCTCAGTGTTCAACACAGATCCTTCCTGCTCATCATGTTGGATCTAAGCTTTAATTTAGACGGCTTTCAGTGCCTCTTGTTGGCAGGAGAAGGAACCTGGGAGATGCAGACAGATTTTTCTCTCAGCCAGATTCCAGTCATGCTGATTCTTGGCCTTAAAAATGCCCTTGAAGCAGGTCTGGTGAACAGCTGTGTCCAGAGTTTTACTGCTTTCAAGAGGTCAGAATCACCCAGGTGACTGCAGCTGCCACAAGCTCTGTTAAAAGCATTGGCACCTTCCATTCAAGTTCACAGAATGTCTAGCTGGGGGGATGAGGACTCTCAGCTTCTTAGCTTTCAGTAGAGTTTGCAGCTGAAAATTGTGGCTGTGTCTTCCATAAATGTCCCTGTATTAATCTGTTGATACCTGCTTAGGGTAACATTGGATACCATATTTCCATTTGCAGTCTTAAAAACTTCTTAAGAGATTGTTCATTGGTGCCACTGCAAGGGCTGTGCTTGGCACAGATTTCCAGTCATCTAAAGCTTCATGAGTTTCAAGGAAGTCTGGGCACCCAGTGGATATTTCTGTGATGGACTGATACCTTCTTAGCTCTATCTTCATTGGCTCATCCTGTAGCTCAAATGGAATGGGGCATCTTGGAGGAGCAACTGCAGTCTACAACAAGGTTTTGACATAGGGGGTTCTCCAGCTGGTAACTAGCCCCCATGTCATCTCAAAACAAAACAAAACAAAACAAAACACCAGATGACCATACTGTATTGGTTGGTACATATGTACAGAGGTGGATTCATTGCTCGGACTTCCTTGATTTTTATGTTCCTGTTTTCTCTAACTCCAGCTAGAGATTGTGAGGAAGAATGGTCCAGCCCATGGTTGCTTCCATGTGGGATATCACAGGGCTTCGCTCTCTTCCCATTTTACTCAACTTCTGTATGAAATCGCTGGAGGAGTCATTTGTTGTTTTGGGGTGAGGCATCTAGGGTGTTGGTGATACTTAGTTATACATTGCCACCCCAGACTGGGCAAAAGATGCTTTGGGTGCCCTTCTTAGGGTCTAGAGGTTCTATGGGTTTGATGGGACAAAAACTGAATCTCAACAAGGCAGAGATGCTGTTAGTAGGTAGGCAATCTGACTTTGCCCCAATTCTGAGCTTAGCTCCTGACAGGTGGCTCTCCCTTGAAGAAGAAGGTCTGTGACTTGTGGGTTCTCATGCCCTGCTTGAGCAACAAGTGGAGGTCATAGTGACTCCAGAGCTAAAGATGCTGTCAACTGCCTAGAGTCTCTGCAGTGAGCAGTATACATGCTTATTTTCTAGTTTATCTCCATGTAAGTCGGAAGAGCAGATCAGTGCTGAAGATCTCTTTCCCATAGATGGAAAGTTGGAAGTTCATAGCTACAGAAATCTGGTGCAAGGCCTCACTGTGGCTCTGCATTTTCTTTTGGTGTAATTTTGGGCATTACTGCATGCTCGTGTTTCCAAAATGCTTTTGTTTCGGTTCTCTTGCCAGAATGACCCTATGGAGTTTTTCTTGCTTCATAGCCATTCCAGCTTAGAAACAATATGGGCCTTTGGTAGTTAATTCCATCATTAGACATGTAAATATATCAACAGGAAGAGAGGGATGGTTAGAAAATACCAAAACATTCCCCTTTCCCCCTGTCCTTACTTTATTGTTGTGTTTGTGAAGGTGTTATCAGTGTTTCTTACACTTTTTCAGTCTGTATAATACGCGACAATTTTTTTTCCAAAAAGGAACATTATTTTTTTTAAAGGGAGAAAGTAAAAGGAACACTGAAATAAAACATACTTTAACAATACTCATTTTTATCTTTAATATATTGATTATGCTCAATGGGTTGTGTGGACATGCACATGACAGTACAGTATATTTCATCAGTGGGATGTATTAAAGAAAATCATAGAATTGGTCTAATATTTTGCGTAATTTGATGTTTGGCCGTGGTAGTACTGAATGTTGAAAATCCACTTTTACAAATTGATATAGATATAGATATGCAAAAAGCAATAGGATCCTCAGTGCCTTTTCACTTAAAAACGTGTATTCTTTGTAACCTTTCACCAAAGGTGATTTTTCCCCCCCAGGTTCAGTATGACATTTGAGGAGAGACCAGCCAGTGTCTACTGTTTGTTTGCCAGTAAGGTAGTTCTTCAGTGAATGAAATTGAGTAGATGTCAAATCAACAAAAAATGTTCTCTCAGATCTTCAGGTTGTTCAGCTAAATCATATTCCACATATGTTCCATATTGTTTAAGAAGCATTGTAGATGAATATTTTTAATTGAAAGATGCACTAGCTTTATGATTAAATAAAAAGGAGCTTTTAATTTCCATGTGGACTGTAAGCAAAATAAACATTAAGATTCCACTTGAGAAGAGAATCATAGCTTATCTTTTGTGACCTTCTTAAATGTTTTGAACTTGAAGCTTTGAGTTCAGGAAAGAGAAGGCCTTGCTCAGGTAATGGAGGTAAAAGAGCTTTCATAAAAAGCACGGGCCATCAAAAGCATTTTCTACTTTAAGTGTCCTCATCTGGGTGTTTAAGAAGCAAAATACATTTTATGAAAGAGATGAGTGCTTCTTTATGGGGAACAATTGGACATCGTGAAATGAGCATTTTGTGAAGGGCCAGTTTCTAGCTTCCTGCTGTGGAATTCATTCTGTGCTGAACAGTCATTTGGGGAATCATAGGTCAGTGTTTTGGGTGCACAGAGTGAGATGTTATGCTCAACAACATTTTTCCCAACTCGATGCTTTCCAAACGTGTTTGAACAACAACTGCCAGAATCCCCAAATGGCATAAGTGTAAGGCACCATGATCAGAAATTATGGGCATTGCAGTCCCAACAGACCCAGAAGGTATCACATTGGGGGAAGTTCTTAAAAACATACTGACTTTCTAGTTCTTGCTCAGGATTCTGTTCTTGGAAAGCCAGCCAGAAGTTTCTGAAAAGCCCAGCAGTGGACAGGGGTGCAAGAGCTCTGACATGAAGACAGACAGTTTGCTCCTGGTTACAGTCACCACCCCTTCCCACTCAAATCCCAAATGCTACCTTGTTCCTTCTGTGTCCTCATTCTGGCTCCTGCCCGAAAAACTCCATCTTGTGTAAAGACAACCATTGTAGGTGACATATGCGCTATCTAGAAAGCGGTGCTGCGTTTTGCCTCTCGTTATTATTACTGCTGCTGCTGCATATTTGAAAAGGCTAAAATGCATCAGGCGGGTTTGTCATTCCCATTTTCTTGCAATAATTCTGGCCGGAAAAAGCTAAAGGAAGCCACACAACGTTGATGTTTTCTTCCTGACAGCTTCATCTTAAATCGTCTCTTGTATTTTCTTGGCCTCGAACAGATGTCACTAAATTAACTCCATTGAAAGTGAATGTCTTACATTGTCAGCATAATTAACATACATTGTCCATTCTTCTCAAAACTTTCAGTTTTTGTAATTGTGCATCTTTTTCAAAATAGTCTGACAATTTCCCACCCAGATGTAGCATCTTGTGGTGACAGCCTAACAAAACCCACAAGGGGTGGCTCAGAGGCAGTGCTTCATAGTGAGTCTCTTGCTTACAGTATTCTTTGGATCTTACTTAAAGATCCAAAGGGCTGATCTCAGGGGCAACACGTTGGGGCAGAACCTGCAGCTGTAGATCAGATGAGGCTGGAGAAGTCAGGTTTGACTCCTGAATAAGTTTGGAAACAAAAGAAGCCAGTAAGTGGTGGAGACAAGAATACTACACATGATTCAGGAAAGGACCCAAATGGTCCTGCTCAAACAGGGAGTGATTTTCTTGCCCGTATCTAGCACGTACTTTTTTTTGTTTTACTTTATTCTTCAATTTAATCCTTTTTGAGAGAGTTAAAGAGTGGGAATGCTCTGCCGGTTGCCATCTTCATTTCCCAGGATGCTCTATGGGCCAGATCCCTTCTGGGGAGTCAAGATGGAGGGCAGCTGGAGTGCTCCACTTTCAGGCAACACTCCTAATTACTCCCTCTTGAAACACTTACCCTGAGTGTTCTTGCATGGTATAGAGGTGGGACAGGGGTAGGAATAACCCTAGGTTTTCCAGGAGAGGCTGAGTGTGATCCAAGTAAAAGCTGGGTATGATCTAAGGGAAAAGGGAGAGCAAGGTTGTTGTCAGTTATGTGAAAGGCCAAGGTGCTTCCTTATTTGACGTTGAGAAAGGAATGCAAGCCACTTTGCTAAGGTTTTGTTGTCACCTATAATAATCTATGAAAACTCCCTTGAGCTTGATGATGAAGGCTGTGTAACTTTTTCAACAGCATCATAGAAGCCGTTCCCTATTGCCTTCTTCTGGGATGTTTCTTTTGCTTCCTAATCTAACTTAGAACCCTGGGACTTCCTAGTGATCTTCCATCTAGGTTCTGAAGGAGTTTGATCCCACTTAGCTTTTTTGAAGTCATCTATGTGTTGCCAAGTGCTGGGATCATTGTCATATGGTTGTGAAATCTGATTCATCAGAAAGGGTGAATGAAGAAAAATAAATGTCTTTGGATTTTGGTTTTGGAGAAAATTGTTGAGGCTACCTTGGATTGCAAGAAAAACAAATTGTTCAATACTAGCAGAAGTAAAACCAGTGTGCTCACTGAAGTACTAATAATGAAGCTGAAGGTTAAATATTTTGGACTCATAGCATGAAGACAAGAGTCCTAAGAGCAGAGCCAAATACCAGGAAACATTGAAGGTCATCAAAAAAGAGGCTACCAGAAGAGAAGGTGGCTAAATACCACCAGCAAGGACATAAGTAGGAGCTTATACTCCTGGAAGCAGCTGCTGACAACCAATCCCAGTGAAGTGACATCTGTCAAATCACAAAGAATTGGAAGGGGCTGAACAACAACGCCAGCAAATATCAGTCCCCTTCATGCAGGCAGATGGAGCTGTTTGGTGGTGTTCTTCAAACGTACAAGTATTGCTTCACTGCCATCTGAATGGCTGAACAATTTAGTTCCATAGATAGATGCAAAAAATCGTGTTATTGTGCAGGCATACCCATTGCAAATGTCCATTGATCTCATTCTGGAAGAAGACTAACCTTCATTTATGAGCTGGGATTCAAGAAATTCCAGGAGTAATTTCCTGTTTGTTGGCTTACCTTCACTCACTGTGAGAGACATACCTGTATTTTGCTGGAGCATCAAGCAGCCTCAGAGAAGAGGCATTGTTTTGTCATTATATTGGGAAAGGGAAGAAATGTGATTAAGAGAGAGACCAAAATTAGGAGAGATGGGGTCCCCACACAGGCAACTTGCAGCCAGTCATTGTGAGATATCCCTCCCTCCCTCCCTAGAGCTGCTGCCCAGAGGCATCTTCATCTGAATCACAGCTCAGAAGCCTCCTCCAGCTTTCCTTCTTGTGGCATCCAGTGAAGCGATGGTGGTAAACAGAAGCAGTCTCTCTTTTCAGTGCTGCTGTATCAACAAAGCCTTGCATTTCTCCAACTTGTTAAACCCACAAGCCCATCTCAGTCATAATATTTCAGGCATGATAAGTGCAGGGTCTTTTAAAGCATAGCAACTATATTATGTCTGACAGTAATTTACATTCACGTATTTCATTTAGTGATTAGAGCTTTCTGGAATATAAACCAAAGAGGGCTCTGGGAAAGGGATCTGTTCCTTCTGAAGTGCATGGGATTAGATTAAAATGGTGTTCTTGTGGCTGGAAGGATGTTGAAGAAATGCATGTTCTGTTGCACCCAATTCAGTGTTTGACAGAATAATTAAACACCTAAGTATGTCCCTTTTGAGGGCTGGGGGGCGGTAGTTTCTAAAATACTCTACATATTTTATTTATGCCAAAATCTAAAACATTAAAAAAGCATATATGAGCCATCTGCCCAATAAATTCTGTTTTTGAGGATATACTGAATGACATGGTGCATCTGCATAGCCTTTTCTTTGGCCAAAGGGCAATCTGATCAGCTAACTTTAATTAAACCACAATAAAATAATATCCTAAAGCACCAGACCAGCATAAAGTGACATTAAAAACCAATGAGCATCCTATTAGAATCGAAACACGCAAATTAAGAAGCAGAGCAAGCTGGCAGGAGGGGGTCTTCATCTATGCAGAGAAGGCTTCAGAGGTCTTTCCCTGCCATTACTGGGAGTGGGAGTGGGGTGGGGGGGAGGCATTCCCCCAGGTGTGCACCGCCATAGAAGAGGCTCTTCTTGAGTCGCCTTAATATCTGGGTGGGGTCATGGGGGAGAAAAGAGAGCCTTCAGGTCACTCCCCCCACACACTCCTTCCTTTCCCACCAGAACTTTAACTGCCAGTGAGGACAGACTATGCCACAACCAGCTGGTGGGAAGCCATTTTCAAAACTGGACAGCTGGACAACACATTCAATCCCCTCAGTGAGCACCTGAGTAACCATGTCTCTTCCTATAAAGAGATTAACCTTTTTCTGCAAAAATTCACTTTTTAAGCCAACCAAATATGTAAGTGCAGAGGCAAAGAATACAGAGTGCCTTCAACACAGTGCTGGCTTTTCCCAAAATTGGCTGTTTTCCTGGGTTTATTTTAACATCTTTTCTTTTGCATTATTTTGTTTACTTCGTTGCTGCACCAAATCAACCAAGAGTACCTCTGAGCCAATAAATAGAGACAATAGCCTTTAATCGTTGTCAGGAAGATATGATGATGAACTATATGTAAGTGCCCATTTAGCTGATCGAATGCAAAAGGGTGTCCCACTTGTTACAAAGCTATCATCCAGCGCGTATTTAAACTATTGTCATGCTGTATCATATTTACTGTGAGTTCTAATGATTCCAAAGGAGCTATTATGATCTGTTATGTGGCTTACATCTTTAAACTGCATAGTTAAAAAACCTTTTGGAATTTAAAATTCATCAAGAAGCCTCTATGGTGAATATCCAAGCTGGGGAGATAGGATTCTAACTTAACATTAAAAATCACAATAGCAGATTAATTAAAAAAAAAAGAAAGGAAGGAAAAAAGAAAGAAAAAGAAGAAAGCATGCAGATTATCATGTGTTCCATTTGTGCATAATTAACTTTAATTGGGGGAAAGTGTGCATTGTGAATATCAGCCAGAAATACTCTCGTTCTCTACCCCCATCCCCAGTCCAAAATGTACTACTCGTGCAAGTTTTTGTCAGACATGGTTGAGCAAGGAATTTTCTTCTGCATTGCTGATTCCATTTTTTAAAAAAAACTTTTGCCCACATCTCTCCAGGAGAGAAAGAGACAAGGTTGTAGGGAGCCTTTAAGCCCTTGTGGCTTCTGCCTAATACAAACATCCTTTTTGAACTAGAAGGCCCTGAGGAAGTCAGCTTCCCGGTGGATATGCATGGATGCCCAGCATGCTTGAGCTCCCAGCTTGTATCATCCGTCTGTCCTAAGTGATCTAAGAGGAGGAAGCCTTCTGCAAGTCAGCTGGCCCATATGGGGAGCTATGCAGATGTGTCTCCCAATAGCCTAGCGGAGGGCCGTCATTGTTTAGAGACCTGGCAGGAAACAGTCTCTGACGCTCCCAATAGGATGCTTCCAGTGAAGTTTGAGGACGACAGGTATCATGGGAACAGGCCAACCTGTAACTCTCAGTAAATACTTGGTGGTGGTGTATATATGAGAAGAACATCTGCGTATCCAAGAACTGCCGTCTGGAATTGATTTGCATCTTCTGCAGCATTGCCCTAGAAATCCTTTGGCCATTTCCAGTGTACAGTATTTCTTAACTGCTTCACTGGTTTGAACCTCAGATTATCTATTTCTAAAGTAGTTTCCCCCCATCATTCTTACTAATTCATATAGGATTTTGATTTTATATAAACCTTGGTAAATGGGGGAATGAGCTTAATGAATTGAAAGATAGGATTGTCTGAAAGTAAATGTTTAAAAGAATATGCTGATAATGGCTGGGATGGAAATCAAATCTTAATGACTTTAATTTGCTATGAGCTCTGGGTTTATGAAAAAATATGGAGAATGTTTCCTGCAGATTTCTTTTTCTCCCTGCAGTAGTCATTTGTTTTGGTTTGATAGCATTATGAAACATTTGACTATTGGTTCTGCAGGCTTGTGCTGAATAAATTATTTTCTCTTTGTGAGCAATTAGCAACACAAAACTTGCAATACATTGGGATCAGACCAAAACTCCAGACCAGCATGCTAACATGGACCAGCTAGTTCCATCCAGAAGTTCACAAGTGGGAGATGGTCCTCATTCCCATATTAGGTTCCTGAGATCTGGTTATTCTTTGCACATTATTTCAGAGAGGTGGAGTTTTACAAGCATCTAAATTGATTGTGCTGGATTCTACCCTGGAACTGCTGGATTCTACCCTTAACCTTCCTGGTTAATAGGCATCAAAAGTCTAATCCCCTACGTACTTGTATTGTAATGTTTGGGGGATGTTTGTTTTAACATTTGTATTAATGAGCATCCCAAAAGTCCTGTGAGAAGGAACGGAGGGCTTCTGGCCTGGAATATTCCTGCTAGACAAGCAGATGCCCGTTCACAACAGTCGAGCAGCACCGGATTCTGGTTCTGTCCAGGGTCAATCCGTAACATAAACTTGGGGATCAAAGGGCTATTGTTGTGGTTAATATACTGTCAACTCAGCAGACTCAGGGTGCTTTACAAGCAATTGACAGAAAAAACATCCATAACAGTCTAAATGGGTCTGAATCCATTCTAGAGTTAACCTGTATAATTCTGCAGTTTGCTGTTCAGTTTCTTAAATTTTCAGCTAGCTAGCTCCTGTTTCTTGTGGAGAAGTGAACTTTGAATTCCTGTGGTAAAATATGAGTATGCAGAAGTATGCCCTTGGTTTCCTTGACTGACTCGATAAAACCTACTTGAAATTCTATGGGTGTTTTTTCTCTAACAAGAAGAAGAAAAGATACTTAGTTTTTGGCACTTCTCTAACTGAACACGTTTAACAAATTGAGTTAAACCCATTTAACAAACCCACAGATTGAGAACCAAGGTGTGGTGAAGGTGCTGGGCCAGGAGCGGGGAGAGCCAGGTTCTAGCCCACCCTCGGCTCCCTCGGGCAGACAGACCATTCGCTCTGTCTTGGCCCAACAGGGTTCTTCTTGTGGGGCAAATAGGAGGATGGAGCACAACGTACGCTCCCTCGAGCTTCTGTGTAAAGGGTGAGATGTAACTCGGATAAATAGGAAACAACCAGTTAGTTCATTAGTGGACAGGTCCTTCAGTGGGCTGGGCTAGAACATAGTTTAGTGGGGTGGGGGCAACAACATGTTGGGTGGCATCTCAGTCAAGAAAGAGGTTTCTCCTGTATCCAGAAAACTTCGTGGCTGGAGAGATGGCCCTTGGCTATAAATGCTCGCCAGCGGCTTACTTGGCTTTTTGCCTTCTACTGTTCCAATAGAGATTTCCCCATACCGCAGTCTCCGAGTTGATCCCAGCAGTGTCAGATCTGGGAGGCCAGCTCTTCGTGCCTTTCCCCACCTGCTGCTTTAATGCAGGGGTTGCAAGCAACTTGGGGGTGGTTGGAGGGAGGGGGACATTATTTTTTAAAATGTGCTCAGGCTTGTGCAGGCATAGTGGGAATGGCGTCAAAACTCACAGTGGGCTTTGTTCAATTTCGTCTGTGCAAGTACCACAAACTTGGAGAGCCCCTACGATTTTTGGATTAAAATTGAATAATGAAAAGTGACACATTTCACTCTCTTCCCCAGTCTAATACCAGTAAAGTCATTTGGTTTATTCATGGGGAGACCACATAATTTCATCTGTCATGGAGACCCCCCGCCCCCCGCCCTCCCTGGTAGATGCAGCTGGGATGTGGAGTTCAGTTCTTCGAAGGAGCAGGGAGGACCTTTGGCTCCTCTTGGTGGAATGCCACCCGGCACAAGGAGAGGCAGTGAATGCTGGATTTCCTTTGTCCTGTGCCTTTGGATTTTAGCAGCATCCCCTGCTCTTTTAAACATAGCAAGTTAAAAGCAGGGCCTGGAAACAAATGTCACCAAATGAAGCCCCCGTGTTGCTTTTTAGGCAAATCCCTTGTGCAAATTTTTCCCTCGACTGCTCAGCACCTGCCCGCTGCCAGCAAAGGGCAACGTTACTTTGGATTCATGAAGCCAGGGGTGGGGGGTTGGCACAGGCTCAGCTGCATGGCAGGACTTTGCGGACTGACCCTGATCTCAGGAGCTAAGCAGGAGGGGTCTGCAGGACAGACTGGGTGGTCATCGGTCAATCAATCAGAAGAAGGCCATGGCAAGCTACATCCATAGGATGCCAAGAAAACTATATGGATGTCTCTGTGTAAGTAGCCAGGAACAGAGCACGGCTTGAAGGTGACTTTATTTCTGGATGGGGGAGAGAAGGTTTGACATGGAGGGAGCCTGGTGCCAGCCACTTGACAGCTTGTTGCTCTTGACAAAATGGCTGAATTTGTGCAGTGATTCTCCAACTCTCTGCTGTGAAAAAAGCTGGGGAGCGCCTTGAAAAGTTGTTGCTTGATGTTGTCTCAACCCAGCACTCCTCGCTTGTCCCTCCTGCCAGCGGAGGGGCAACGATGCTGTCCATAAGGGCAGGGGGGATTAAACATTCCTGGGATTCCCCCAGGCGTTTCCACTCCGGAGCATTTGCCACAGCCGCAGCCGCCTCTCTTGGCAAAATGGGGAAGGCGTTCCGGAAGGAAGGTAGTTAATAGTCAGGGCCGTTTCTGCTGGAAGTGCAGAGTCGGCCCTTCCATAAGTGCCAGGAATAAAAAGGGACACATTGAATGGGAAACCCCATTTCCAGAAAGGCCTCTGTGTTCCATAGGAAAGGAAATGAGGCCCAGAAAACAAAAGCTGCAGTTCCTAAAAAGGCTGGCCTTTTTCTCCTCTGGCAAACACCCTGGAGGGCCGAGCAGTGAAGGGAGTCAAAGGTTTCTGCAAAGGGGCTTCCATTTCTCTCCTTGTCCTGCCCCTGTCACCCTCGACTTTCCTGCACCGTTGTGATTGGTTTGTTGAAACACTTTGGTCTGTAGAGATGGAACTGCTGGTTCTAAAAGGAGTCTGTTTTGCCGGGCCCACGTGGCTGCCTAATTGTGAAAATCAAGGGCCATAAGCTGCTCTGCTCTGGCACCCCAACGCACCCCCCCAAATCCATGCAGCACTTACAGCAATGTATTTTAGGTTTCTCTTTTTACCCAAACCCTCCCTGGAGAAATCTGGGGTGAATGGTTTTCTTTGGTTTGTTCTCCTCCCTTGCCCCCCTTTTTAATGAATATGTATTTAATCTGGGTTTTTTATTTATTGCATTCTGGTGCTTGTTATCCCCTTTGAAATGGGTTTGCACAGGAAGTAATATGAAATATAAATTTTAAAGAGTATAATTTCTTAATCGTGCCTGTACCGCCAGCCGGTTTCACTGTGAGCTTGGACAGATCTTAGCAGAACAGCCTCATTTGCTGCACTAGTTCTCAGGACTTTGTTTGGGGAAAAATCACCAAACCACTAAAGCAGGCAGGAGTGATTAACAGCAGAAAGGTAGGACAGGGGCTGTCCATCTGAACCAGCAAGCCAGGGACAAATCTTCATTAACATGAAATACTATGAGCAAGGACTTCAGTTAGCTAGCCGTGGGACTTCATGCACCAGTCTTCGATTCACAGTTAACATGCGGCTTTCCTCACCGTTGGCTGAGTCTGCACAACATGCTAAGCCTCAGTTGTGGGATACCAGCCGCCGAAATGGCTGCTTGCACAAGACACTCAGCCAACCCTGGGCTCCCTGGTGAGGCCAGCCAAGAAGCAGCCCTTTTCAAGGCTGACATCTGCTTTTCTTTCTCTTTCACCTCTTAAGGGGATGGACAGAACCTGGTGACAGAAGACGTAACTGTGGTAGAGGGAGAAGTGGCCACCATCAGTTGCAGAGTCAAAAACAGTGACGACTCCGTGATCCAGCTTTTGAATCCCAACAGGCAAACCATTTATTTCAGAGACTTCAGACGTGAGTTCAATGCCAGCGGCAGACCTTTGCATCTTGATATCCAGAGAAGCATTTGGGAGGGCCAGGATGTTTCTCTTGCCCTTTGGCTGCCCGGATCAACGTTCTTGGTGAAGTGGCACATTTCCCCTTTCTCTGGGGTGGATTGTTTAGATGCCACATGTCTTGTTGTCTTCCCGTGTCTTGCTTGCAATCTCTAGGGCAGCGTTTCTCAACCTTGGCAACTTTAAGATGGTGGACTTCAACTCCCAGAATTCCCTGGCCAGCATGCCTGGCTGGGGAATTCTGGGAGTTGAAGTCCACCCATCTTAAAGTTGCCAAGGTTGAGAAACACTGATCTAGACGGTCCAAGCCAGGAAAGGACCCCACCCTCCATTTTTGGCAGCCAGTTTACCAACCTATTCCTACAGTTTGTGTGCTAAACAAGAAGTGTGAGGCGGGATCAGCTAGAGGAAGTAATTAGAAGTCCTTATTAAGGGGCATTTGTTTATTATCTTGATTGGCAAGAGAAAGTGCTGTTTAAATCCAAACTGCAGCAGAACACTAGCAAATAACAGGACGTAGGAAAGAGGGAAGGGTTGCCCTCACCTGTCAAAACCGATGCCACCCTTTGGGCTCTGGATTTTTTCTGTGTGCTCATGGCCTCACCCACTGCTGATTCCCATTGCCTCTTTTTTCTGCAGCCTTGAAGGACAGCAGGTTTCAGTTAGTGAATTTCTCTAGCAGTGAGCTCAGAGTGTCCCTGACAAACGTCTCCATTTCGGATGAAGGAAGATACTTCTGCCAGCTCTACACGGACCCCCCGCAAGAATACTACATGACCATTACGGTGCTCGGTAAGAATCCCAGAGTCTGTCTTCAGCTCCTTTGGAGGTCACAGGGAGGCAGGCGGGGAAAGCGGATTCTCGAGTGGTTAGGCTCACGGTTTCCTTTGCACCCATTCCACCTTCGGCACAAACTTTGGAATAAATCCTCAGTTTACATCATATCCTGAAGTCCGTGTCCCCGTGTCTGTGGGTTAGGGTGGAAGTGACAAAAGTTGAAACTGGAAGAAAGCACTAAAGTATAATTTAGGTCCAAGATCTAGAGAAAATGGAAAGGAAATGCATCCTCCTCCACCCTGAAAGTATGTGCCCAGTAATGACACACACCACGTTTTTTCTGAAGGGGCACGTCTACCATGCCCTCACGTCTATCTCCAGGCAAGCAATTCTGTGCAGCAGTTTCTAGACTGGAACGTAGAATTACAGTCTGTGGCCCTAATAGAGATGCCAGTGAAGCAGTTCCCCAACACACGTGGAAAGCAGATGGCCATTTCTGAAGTTAGAGGAGGGATGAAGAGAAGAAGAGGGCAATCCCAGAATGTTTTCAAGGAAGCTCTTGTAATTAGCCCAATATTAGTGGTCTGGAAGGCCACTTTTGATTTCCCAAGCAAAGACATGAGGCGCCAGTCATCTCTGGGTTCCTCCCAGACCTTTCCATCTGTAGGCCCAGAAGCCAAACTTCTGTCAAAACATACTCTGCAAGTTAAATATATTACCCAGTTAAGGTGATAAAATCATCACAAGTACCCTACTGCAGCATTTTGAACCTGTTTATTTTGAGAAATCTTATGGTAGCCATCAGTTGCAAAAAGCAAGTATTCTGCCTAAATGCAGCCCACCCCAGCTCTGGATCTATTGTAGATGCTCCTAAGAATCCGGACCAGACTCATTGCCCCTTTTACTCGCTCTGCACTGGATGCCTGAGACACCACCACCTGGTGAAGGTTGGCATAAAAGTTGAGGTGGGAGACGCAATAACTCTACAGCAGAGATTTTTTTTCTTCTTGCTCCGCTAAAGACCTACCAGAGTCTCTTTTTCCTTCTCTTTGATTAATGTCAACATGGTATGTGTGTGGCCCTCACTGGGTGCATTTCAGCATCAAGCAAAGTATTTAATTAGCAAAACAAGCATTTCAGATCAAGCCAGAGCCAAGCAGTAGCTTTAGCCACCCTGCGCAATATCTGTGTGCCTCCCCTCCTCCATTTCCAAGTGGCCTCTGGTGGACTAAACAAGACTAGCCCTACCTTTGCCACTAAGCCAACCGGAGAGATCGTCCTCCCAGGTGTCACCTGATTACTCGTATTTCCAAAGGGTAACAATGGGCTGAGCGAATCCATCAACAATAGTTACAAATTCTGCCAGAGCCCTGGCTTCTGATTATGGTGGTCTCTTAAGACTCTGGTAATGAGAGAGGTTGAATTGCAACAAGAAATCTCGAAGTGGGATTGCACTTGTTGATTAGTTATGTGGGTTCTCCTCCTCTTTTGCATTTCACGAGGTTCAGTGCTTAGTTGGATAACATATTATGAAAATTTAAAATTAGTCTGCAGTATGAATTTCACATTTGGCTACCTTCAGCCTTGAGAATGGCTTCCAAGCATGGCTTCACTGCCATCCCTTCTTTTCCTGTGTTGCTCAGATTTTTGATCTGGGGAGGGGTGTGCGTTTTCGGTGGCTTTTCTCCCATTCTCCTTCCCATTCCTGGACTCTGGTTCAGCAAGATTGTCATCTCCCTCGGTGCAGGGCATCCCTTGGGATACTATGCATGCCAAATAGCCCACCCCCATGAGTAGCACTGGCATTTCTGGGGCGGAGAAACAAATGTTTCCTTCCAGCTGCTCTGAGATACCATGTCAGCCTTGTCCAACCTGGAAGATGAAAAGTGCCAACTTCTCTTGCTTTTTGAACCACAAGCTCATTTTCGGAATATAGTTCATACGCACTTGCTCCTCTGCTGAGGCACAACAACCCCATCATCCATATTATTCATAGCTGAGTCACTCAGCTGCATCATCAGAACAAATTGCAACCAAAAAGGCCACTTCTTCGCAACAACATAAATTTAAATCTTTGTTTCTGAGCTTTGTTAAATGCCAGCAATCATCTACTAATGCCATGATCGCTGATTAAAAAGTAGAAGATGGGTGTCTCTTCGGTCCCCTCCCTTTCCCTCTTCTCTAAGACTGTAAGGCCTCTTACAGATGTTTTGGTAGGTTTGTGATTCCCTGCTTACGCCTCAGATTATCTCCAGTTCAATACACTGCCAGATTTGTTTCATTCCTCTGGCTTTGGATTTCACTAATATGACAGACCTGCATGGAATACAAGCTTGAAGAGAAAGGAAAATCACCCTCTCTGCAAAGATGTTCTCTGATACAATTATGGCTCATTTGCATATGCCCTCTCTTTGCAATTTACAAGGTTGGGGCCATTTCTGAGGTTTTGAGGGGGGTTTTATGTGTAGTAATTTTATTTAAAATTACAGTGAAAAAGATAAAACTACCACAAACTAAAAAAATAGAAAGTGCAGAAAAGAAAAAAAATAGAAAAATAAAAAAGAAGACTAAGAATATAGTAAAGAAAAAGAAAAGAAATATATAGAGAAATGACTTCCCACTTCATCACAAGTATAAACAATTTTAGTGACTTATCACCTCTTAAAATACAACAAATGATCTTCCCATATCCCATTTCTTACCTATAAACAAATCCATAAAGCCTTGTCATTTCAGTCCTGGTGTCAGCAAAAGCCCACTAAGGGTTACCAGAGATAACAACATATCTATTTTGATCTTGACCAAATAAACCAACTTTATATTCCTTCCTTTTATTTTTAACGATCTTGATCTTTAATCCATTTTATCTATATTATTAATAATATGTAATTTTATAATGTATTTTATATATTTATTGTTTTATTGATATTTTGTTGTAAACTGCCCAGAGTCCCTCCAGTGGGAGGAGATGGGTGGTGACAAATCTGATACATACATACATACATACATACAAATAATGTACTACAACTTGATTTCTTTTCGTTTTTTCTTTGTCCCTTTTCACAAAATTCTTCAAAGCTTTAACAAGTCTTTTTTGTAAATCCAATATAGGAAATCCAAGTCACTCTTCTGGTTTGTTATTTGTATATCCCTTTTCATAATTAAGATATCAGCTGGTTTCATTTGTATATCCAGTGTAGCATCTTTTTCCATATCATTTTTGTAGCCTGTCATTTTTAAATCTACTTTCGGATCAATCTCAGTCTTGTCCAGTAAAACTTGTTCCTCTTCCATAACATCTTTTAAGCCCAGTCTATCTATAGAGGCAGACACTCTTAAAATTCTGGGTCCATTGTTCAAAAATATCCTTCAGTATGTCCAATATTAAGGTATTTTGCTCCATTCTGTATTAGTAAGTCAAATATAAGTGTTCTTCTCCTTTAATTGTAATGTTTAGTTCCTTCTGGTTCTCTGTAGTCTCCAACCTTCAAAGTTCCATCCTATCATGTTGTTTTTTTAAAGAAGATTTAAAAACAAAAGCGCTTTCCCCATGGGAAGGATTCTTTTAATTTCAAAATCTTATTTCAAATCCATCTGGACCCTTAGTCCATTTGAAATGTTCCATAATCAAAGTTCTAATCACCCTCTTGCTGTTTATTCCAAACGAATTTTTTTTAAGTCCTTAAACTTGTATTTAAAACTTCTTTCACTAAGGATTGAAGGAAACTCGCCCAGTGCTGTAAAACTTGTCGATTCAAAGGTTCCTAATAGCTGAAAAGCAGTTAATAAGCAATTTCCGAAAGTGATTAGAAAATGAAGTATGCGAACCCGGTGTGCTTTTGAAGGTGCCAACCACAGTTTGAGCAAAAAGATGGTTATTCTCTCGTCTCCCAGAGTTTTAAACCTGCCGGAGATTGCTGTCTTGTGGTCTCCTCACGAGGAGCAACCATCTGGAGCACTTGTGGACGTTCTCAAGTCGTCTCCTTGTCCGGAGCAGGGTTACGGAGAGCCGGTCTACTCGCCAGCTCTTCATTCTGCCATGGTCATCAGCTCCGCTTTTAGTGGAGCCATGTTCAGTTCTCCATCTCTTCCCCAGAAGAGGTTTTGGGGGTTTTGAGGAAAGAGATCATCCTTCTCCTCTCCATCAGCCTCCTGCATCCCACTAGAATATGTAATTTTGTTAATTATTTGGGGATAGTAAAAATGGAGGATTGATGCTCCAGAGATGTCAGAGAGCAGGAAGGTGTTCCGAAGATGCAGGTAAGAGCTGCTGTTGGTATTAAAATCCTTATAAGGTTTCTTGATGATGCCTTGTTGGATTCCAAATCACAGATTGTCTGCATTTGTGTTTTTGAAATGTTTCGTTTTAGTCCCGCCACGTAACCTGAGGATTGAATCCCAGAAGGATACTGCAGTGGAAGGAGAAGAGATTGAGCTGAATTGCACGTCCATGGCCAGCCGGCCAGCCACGATGATCAAATGGTTCAAAGGCAGCAAGGAGCTATTTGGTAGATCCACCCCCTCTTCCCCCCACCAATCAACTCAATGGTATAGATTTAGAGGGGCCTTAGCCTGTGAGGATGGTGATGGTGATGATATGTGAGCAGATCTCAGATGTCGATGCTGGGTCTGGCATGGGTTCTGCAGGAATACAGGATCGACTCCTATTAGAAGCTTCCTACTTGAGAGCCAATAATCAAAACATCTGAGGACGACTTTTATATCCTCACAGTCTGTCTTTTGGCAACTCACCCAATGTGTCCTGGGTCCACCAGCCCACCCTTCTATTTGTAGTGCTGAAGAATTATCAGAACAATCCACTGCAAATGGCCCTTTCCTTTCGTAGTCCTGCTGCAAAACAAGCAGCCCTTAAGGAGAGGCTAATCTACCCCACATATCATAGAAGTTTGCCACTTGGGCCACCACCTGTATGGACTTGGGCTTCCTCCTCTCCTTTCTCTCTGCAGTGTCCTTGGTGGCCCTGACCTCTTGGGCTGCTTCTCTCCTGCTGCACCGAAGTGGCCATCGTTGGCCTCCCTCAAGTGCTGACTTGCCCCTGCAGGGACAAATGTCCCATGGAGAGAGCAGCTGCCTCCTCACCAGTATCCCCACCTGCTGCTCTGCCCAAGGAGCTGCTTCTCCCTTCAGTGCTGCCCTGGGCAGCTGCTCTGAGTTGCCCGAGGTTCCCCAGCCCCCGTGGCCAGCTGGGTTGTCAAGAGGCTCTTCCACCCTCCGCAAGCCGTTGGGGTGAGTGTGGCTGGTCTTCTGAAAGCAGGATATTGGCCATGCTCTAAGAGAGAGAGAGAGGGAGGGGGGAGATGTCTGGGTGGGAGTGAGGATGATTTTTGGAAATACTAAAAAGATCTACCACTTGGTCAAGTTTTTCTTTTCCTTGACAAAGTTTTACAGTGGAATTGGCTGCCATTGGCGGGATAATGGCCCTTCCAGCCCTGTGAGCTGACAAGGGGAAATAATTTCATCTCTCCTTCCTGCAGGTGTCCCCACATAGATTAGCTGGGCTCAGTTTCTGTTTTCTGTCTTAACCTCTGAACAGGAAGTGAAGAGGAAGTCTTCTCATCCCATGCAAGGGTCCATTTTTTAACTGCTGCTCGCTGAGTCCTTGGGTATCTCTCCTTTCTGATGAACTTCTGGAGCATTCAGAAGAGTTTGATCCCAGACACACTAGATCAAATAATAACTTCATTAACCAACCATTCTTAAGCAGTAGGATTCCAGCCATCTTTCAGCAGTGATAACTGTG
This sequence comes from Candoia aspera, assembly GCF_035149785.1. NCBI lineage: Eukaryota > Metazoa > Chordata > Lepidosauria > Squamata > Candoiidae > Candoia > Candoia aspera. Next base: position 1,369,021 of record NC_086161.1, read on the forward strand.
AAATAAGTCACAGCTTCTGGAAATACTGTGCCAACCTTCTAACTCTTGGGTATTCATGAAGGCTGACTGGGTGATTAAGGATAAGCACAGATCTGAAAGCATCCCCAAGTTGTCCTTTATGGTTCTTTATGGACAATACAATCCCATCCAAAGCCAGTGGAAAGCCACCTCCCAGCTCAGACACAGCACTCCCCACAAGTTCCTCCTAGGAGAAAAGACAGGGTACCGATTTGTCTGTCAGCCTCACTGTAGACCTCTTGACCTTTGGCAGAGGACACCGCATTCCTTGCTATCTGATCCACCTCATTCTAAAGCCCTAGGTCACATCTGTAGTTTCATATACGATCTTTGCCATCACCTGGTCCTTCAGAGATTAATCACTGTCCCCCTCACATTTATTTTACTTATTTGCATTACATTCAGTCCTGTTCTTCTTGCTCAAACAAGAGACTTCCCCAAAGTTTCAGCTGTGTAAATGAGCAAAGATTCCCATCCTTTCCTCTGCTTCAGATGCCTGGCTATTTCAGTGGGGCCATCTCCCTCTCCCTGCCAGCATTTTAGCTGAGAAGAGCCACATCACCCCTGAAAGCAAACCGATCCCCACCCACAATAGTGCCATGAAGGACCAAGCAGATGCCCCGCACAATAAGCAAACACTCTGACTTCCAGGATAACGTCTACTGAAGGTGGCTGTCGCTTGTCTTCCCTCTAAATGTTACAAAGGAAGTTCAGCAGCCCATCTACAGTTGCAATGCAAGGGGTGCGGCTTTTCTAATTAGACTTTTCTGTTGATCTTGCCTGCCGAGACGGTGTGACACCTGCTTCCAGACCAGGAAGCTATAAGGCAGCCAGTGGCGCTTCCCTCATCCATGGGGGCCCCCTACCCTTTTCTCCCTTTATCGCAGCCCTCCTTGTGTTCTGCCCTTCTCGTTCCCCTTCCTTTTGGCAGGAAGCCCTGTGGGATGTCTCTGTTTCCACCCGCTGCCACTGCATTTTTCTGGTCTTCAATAGTACCCATGCTTAAATATTTTAATTACTACTTTTAATTATGTAAATCCATGGAGTCACTTTCCCTCTTAATTATTGATGATGGCTTTTGGCAGTGGCATTAGAGGAAGAGGGTAGAGGATTTTTGGCTCCACTGACTTGAGTGTTTGGAAGGCATCCTGGAATCCTGATCCTCGCTGTTGAGTGTTGTAGATTGTATGTTTAATAACCCCGAGGCAAAGGTGGGACATCCCTTCCCTTTGAACCCGGAAGCCAGTAGGAGTCCCGGCTCGACGGCTTCGTTTTTCTGGCAGGGAAGTTCCATGACAGCAGAATGCCGTCTTTTCTCTCTCTCATTCAAGCCTCCGCTCACGCAGGTGGGCAAATGAAGTGCTTACACAGGAGCAGCATCTGCCGCTTGGCGACTGCTTTGGCCGTCTACGCCTTCAGAATGGGCGGAATGGGCGAGAGCACAAGATGGGCTTTGCAGAGTTGGGAGCGCTTCTGTGTCTCCGAGGGTGCTGAAGAGAGGAGGAGCGTTTGCCCAGTTGGGTTTTTTGCCAAGCTGTGGAAAAGTGGGAAGCTCTGGGGCAGCCGCGGGACAGGGCTGGGTGGGGGGGAGTGCGGCAGGCAGCGGGGTGGCCAGGTGCGGTCCTTTGCGGCTTACCTGCTCTCTTGTCTCCCCATCCTCCCCTGTTCTGCAGGCAAAACAGAAGTGGAGCAGTGGTCAGACATGTACACGGTGACCAGCCAGCTCTTGTTAAAGGTCAAGCGGGAGGACGATGGGGTCCCAGTCGTCTGTCAGGTAGACCACCCTGCCGTTAAAGACTTGCAGACCAAGTACTACCTTGATGTAATGTGTGAGTACCAAGATCACAAGCTCTCCACTGTATACCTATGCTGTTTGTGTCTGGCTTTCTTGAATTGGACATTCAGAGTATTGAATGTGAGTTTAAACCTTTTCCTGCCATTCTTTCGTGTCTCTTTTGAAAGAGTTCTGCTGTCCAATCCTGGACGAATCATACAAATCTGTCTGTGAAATGTTGCTTTAATGCAGACGTCTGACTTCCACAAACTGGTGCCTTCCAGGTGTTTTGGGACTATACTTTCCAGAAGTCCCAGCCAGAGGGCCACGTTGGCTAGACTTTCTGAGAGGTTCAGTCCAGCAACATCTGGAGGATATCAGCTTAAGTAAGACTAGAGGTTCAGTATATTTCTACCGGTCTCCACAAAGCCCTGAAATCCTGAATAAGCCTTTGGAGTACTTGTTGGAGAGGAGTCCTAATGCAGTAGGGGTCCTCCAGTTGGGTTGGAATGTGATTCCTGTGAATCCCGACCATTGTGGCTTTTCATTTCCTCATTATGCCTCGAGGCTACAATTTTGACTTTGGCCTCAGTTAAAGCTGTGTTGGAGGAAGTCTGAAGTTCAGTTCTCATCTCAACCGTTGCCCCGTCAGCCTTTGAGCTGGCCGTTCTGGGCCGTTTCAGACATCAAACAAATTCAAGTTCAGAATCGAATTACGTTGGAATATCAGCAGCAACCCTTCCAGAGACCCTGTGAACATTGGCATGGCTCCTTGGTGGTCCACACTCCTTCAACCAACTGCTTTTCCCATTTGTGCTGGGTTTTTTTTCCCCTGAATCTTTGGCTGTCACTATTGCCCAATGTAGAAATGCTGTATAGCCATGCATCCTATAAATATTGTTATTACAGGATAACTTTCTGCAAATCCCGCAAAGTTAAATTAGTGGTTTGGCAGTAAGCTGTGTCTTCCTGTTTCAGGCAGTTAGAGGACCAGAGGGTGGCAGAAAATATCTAGGCCCCTGCATATGGTTCCTTTTGCTGCTTACGTTGAAATAATGCCCAGAATTGTGGCAGCAATGAATGGCATCTGGAGGGTTGGAATGTGACCCATCCCACATTAATGTCATTCAGATGCAGTGCCATAGGAAGCATGGAAGAATCTGTGGCTAAGCAGGCAGCCGCTTTCATAAAGGAGCCAGAACTACTGCAGGCTGGTTGGGAGATGATTCCAAATGTCTCTTCTGTCTTTTGTGTTTGCAACTCAACCGAAATGTTATACAAAGAACCTCCCCTCGTGTTAATTTATTTCTTCTGCTTCATTATGTTGTTCCATTATGAGCATTTTGCTTACAATTTTCATATTGCCCAAAAGTATTGGGGAAGTAGCATCCCTATAATGGGAAGACAATTTATCTCAATTGGAGGTTGTGGCCGTCTAGTCCCTGGGCTAATGCGTAATTCATTTGTGCAAACGTTACGTCCATTAACATTTCTTGTAGAGCGCCACTAGCATTAATAATATATTAGCACCTCTGCTAGGTCTGACCGGGAGAGCTTCCACACACGCACAGACCCTTACATATGTGTGTCGGTGCACACAGTTGAACTTACTTGGAAAATGATCAGAACCTCCATCCTTCCAATGCCAGCGAGGCCTGTGCAAGAGAACTCCCAGGGGCTTCATCTCAAAGGCTAATGAGCAAGGGTGTCACTGGCATGCATTTACAGTATTTATTTACTGGGATCTAGTCAGAACATTTTTGAGGTCAAAAATGTCTTGGGTTAGTTCTGTTAGTGGAGGAATGGTGATATTCGAATATTACGGCATTTTCTCTCTAATTGATGTCTTACCTGATCTGAACAGGTGTCCCTCTTTTAGCATCCTGATGTCATAGCAGCTCAGAGAAAAGCAGAGCCCACTTGTCTGTTGCTTGATGTCCAAATTACTACAGCCCCTGATTTTCTGCCAGCTGCTCAGAAAAATAACACTTGTAAAAATCAGGCCCAATTATCACACATTCTCAATAGCTTGCTGGACTCTGAGATTTGCAATCAGAGCCTAGAGCTGGGCTCACCGTTACTGCTTCACACATGTCAGATGACCAGCCTGTTGTCGCCAGGTGTGTGGAGCCCAAAACGCCAAGCCATGAGACTCTTAACGTTGGGACCGCAGGGCTGCATCAAAAGTTCTGCTCCCTCATTGGCAGCTGGAGAGAGGGACTCTTGGGGAAGAGGACACTAAAGATCCTGGACATCCATTGTCCCTGCATGGCTCATGTGTGACCCAATCCAACCATTCCCTTTCCCTTTGATCAAGGGAAGGCCTGAACCAACAAATGCATAGTCACAGCCAGTTATTTTTTCACTTGGGCATACTTAGTAGAAGATAGAAGTCAGAAGGTAGCAGTGTAATAAAAAGGAAGGTATTAGTAGGTGAAATTCAAATTATCTATGGAGCTTTCTCAAGGCTGTGAGCTAATTCTTGTTTGCTCAAAGGCTTGAATGGGCAGGTGCATGTTAGCATTGGAACAGAAGTGGGAGGAGGAGGGAAAATTAAAAAGACGCCTTTTAGAATGGTCATATGGTAGATGAGGCTTGCATTTGGGCACCCTTCTGGCTTCACCTTGACTTGGACAACTTCAGTAAAAGATTCTGGGCTCTTGTAAACAGAATATTAAACTGAAATCCACATAAAGCAATAGAACAAGTTTTGGTATGAGAAAGGCAGCTTTTCATGTGTGAATGAAGAATATAGGAAGCTTCCCGTGCAGTTTGTTCCGATATGGTGAACTGTAGTTTGCACAGACATGATTGTCCACACGTCCAAATAAGTTGGGTTGTTGTGTAGAACAACTGGAGGCTTCCAGTCTCTCCTCTTGTCCAGAAGAAGCGAGATCATGCTAGCCTTGGGCTCATATCTGCACATGTTGGAAACATCTGTGGGGCCAAAGACTATTCTTCCTTGGAACATGTTTTGTCTCTCTTCTGTCTACAGCTATAAAGGTTTCTGAATGAACAGAAAGTGGTGGGATGGAATATTGGGGTGATGGGGGTAATAATCAGAACAGGTGGTAAAGGAAGAGGCATTTTGGACGGCAAGCAAGGATGGTTTCTCCTTCCTCATAGTTAAATGTTTGGAGTTTGGAGCAAGTTGTTAAAGGTATTTGTAACTCATACAAACATTTGGGGAGAGAAAGGAGGCTTTAAATAAGTGCAGAGGGCTTTCAGTTAGAAAGCTGCACTTTGCATCTGGCAGAGCCTTTTGGCTATGATGGTCTCAGTGTTTCGAAGGGGAGTTTTGTCCACAGATTTGTTGCAACCCTTGCTCTAGGCCTGTCAGTAACTCCATTGGCAGTAACCTTCCTGCTTTACAAACGCCAAAATTCATCATGCAGGATCCCTGGCTGAGAAATTTGGCCTGTCTAACCAAAGTTTTTTTGAACATGTCACGTACACTTACTTTTGGTGCAGTGGCTCAAATGAAATTATGGACTTGGATTTTATTATGCAAATCAGCTTTTCTGTGAGGACCGTGAGAGCCTGTTAGGGGAGATGGTTTGTGGGCGGCCTGAATTGCTGAGGGCTGTTGTGCAGAGTGGAGGAGCTAATGCTCAATATGTGTCCCAAACTCTCTTCCTCGCTTTGTTGCCATCCATAAGGCTCTGAAACTGTACCATCCTCACATGTTCCTAAATATGACCCTCCTGCCAGTGTGTTTTCCTGTAGAGGCCAAGTATAAAAATGTGGGTTCTGTGGCATTTTGAGATGTGTTGTCCTGGCCCCAGGAGCTCTTCAGCATGATTTCTTCCTCTACAGGTGTTCAGTCCTGCAGGGAGAGAATGGCTTTCCACTTGTCCTTCAGGAATAGCTAGAGGACCATCTAGGTTATAGCATTGGATATCTTGCTTGACTAGAAATAAAGGTCCACAAGTTCCATTCTTGCTTTAACATAAATCAGAGTATCTCATGAACACTTCCAGGAGCAAAATTACCATGTCATGGCTGACTTTACACTTAACCAGTCTCACCAGCCATGCCATCATTCTGCGGAACTCATCCAGGGTAGAGGTAATGGGCTTTTCAGAACTTGGGAAAGAGGATGGTGATTTGCAAAGTATTAGAGCATCTGCACGTTCTTCTTTTATCAGGTAGCTACATCCCTGGTGGGTGGTTAGTAAGAGAATCAAGAAAGCTCCACAGTAATAATGTAGTGATAAATTGGGTGTTAAAGTACACATATGCGGTTGCCAAGACTGCGGTAAACAAACGCCTTTCCCCTTTCAATAAATCTGGTTAAAGAAGACTGAGAATCTTGCTTTGGGGTTATTAGCTGCCGGTAAGGGCTTGACAGCAGGCCATTTTGAGGTGTGCTTGCACTGGTTGACCTGCAGTGGAGAAGGTGGTTGTGTGCAGATACCTTTCTAAAAACAGGAATGGAGCCTCAAAACACCTTAAGACATCATTAAGGTCTTGTGCTAAACAAACAGAGAGGAGGGAGAGACTGCCTTTCTGCCTGTGTCTTTTGTGCCAAGGTCTTCCCTACCTTCCTCCTCCTCCTTGGGTGAAGCAGTGTGGAGAGGGAGGCAGGCAAGCAGTACAGACTTCAGGCCACAGGAGAAGAAATGCAGAGGAGAGTCATAATTAATAGAACCAAGATATTTGTAATGTCTGCATGTATGCTTATAAAAACATATACCCAGAGAAACTGCTGTAACCTCTGTTTGTTGTCTATACCAAGAGAATATCCAGTGCCCAATTATGTCTAACAAAAAAGGAAGGAAGCCAACCGATGTGGGCACCTCATGTTTTTATTAATCTGCATGCTTCTGGTGAGTGCAGATATTAATTGCACAAGTATGCAGTAAAGTGATTAACATCAATATAATTTATCATCTGGAGATTTCTGAACATAAATAAATGAGCTGTTCTGTTCGGCGAGGTGTTGACCCTTTCAGAATATCTGATTTAAAGGGGGCCTTATATTAGTATTAGTATTATTGTAAATATGAAAGGCCCCCAATCAGCCAAGTGTACAGTTATTTGATTTTCTGGAGCATTAGCCTCTCTTGTTTGTGACATTTCCCAGTTGGGTGCTCGTTTGTGAGCCCATTAATAAGCCTTTCTCTGAGGAATGCTGTGGCAAGCCAAGAACGAAGGTAGAAGCAGAGCAGAGCGCCCAGGCCCAGCAAGGGGGCAATTAAGGAGGGGGGAATCGCACCAGACCCTGAGCCCAAAGGTCTCTTAGTCTATCCAAAAAGCCCAGCTGGGCACTTTAGAATAATAGAGGTTTTTCCGTACCGTCCTTGATAGCAAAGCGGATTGTGCCTTGTTGCTTGAGCTTGGTCTCAGCATCTGATCCAGGGGCTTGCTTTTCCTGTTGTGCGATGGCAAATTGTACATGCAGCCTGTGATTGGTGGCAAATGCTGAAGGGTTTACAGTCGTTAACCAGCTAATTTAACAAGAAGAGGGCAGGGCATTTCCAAGAAAAAGAAAGGGAATGCATTTTGAGGTTTATTTAGCGAATCCAGGCCTAATCTCCAGGCTGAAATATGTATTACTCCGTGAATGAATAAGGGAAGCGGAATAGATTGGGGCCTGGGAGGTTTCAATTTTTAGTTTTACCTGAACTTTGTAAATAATGCCAAACTCCATTGTTTGAACTGTTTGCTTCGTTTTCCTGCCTGCCTTGACCTTCACTGCTACCCAACATCCTTCAAAGGGGTGATGGGCTCAGGTCTGCCCCAAAGCACTTCCGTGCCTGAAGCGGCTGTCATGTCCCTTCCACCAGCATTGACCCATTGGCTCTGGTCCAGCTGCTCAGCTTGCACACCTGCCCTGGTGGGATCGCTTCCCTAACCCTCCGTTCCCCGCTTCATCTCTTCCATGATTTGCAGCTCTGGAGCTGCCACACATGAGGGGCGGAAGGGCAACGCTGCAGCCTAGGAACTCGGCTGCGAGAAGAGGGCCTCTTCGGCTGTCAGGATAGGAGGGAAGGGTTGGTCAAGCTTTTGTTTCACAGGCAGCTGGAGCAGCCAAACGTTTTCTTCAAACTGATTTATCACTGCTAATTGACTGTGTATCATAACTTCTGAGTGTTGCAGAGAAGGAAATATTGGACACAGTGTCTAGATGCAAACAAGCTGCCTTTGGACCCAGGAAAGGTAGGTTTGCTGAATTTCCAGAGGTCACTGGGACTTAAATGTAGTCTTTTCCCTGATTTCAGTGTATTGGTCTTCTGTGTGGTGGGTCGCTTGCTAGCAGTATATGAGTTATGGAACATGCCACCTGCTCATAAAAGAGGACTTGGCTTTGGCAAGTTTCCCAAGCCAGCTGATCTGAATGTTCTCCAAAGTGTTTCCAGTTGTGGTGGCATCTCATTTGGGGGCTGCTCTATTTCCTGGTAATGGCACTTAGGCATGTCAATTCCATCCCTCTAAAAAATGGCTGTATAGGTCTCAGGCACTGACAAGAGAAATACGCTAATGCATTGAAGACTAGTTGGAAAGCCAGAGTGAGTTCCGTTGATCATCTGTGGGTTGGAACATAGATTCCAGAATGTAATCTTCTACATTGTGGAAGGATGATTTCCTAGATGGGGGAGAGATTTTCTAGTTAATTGCATCTGTTCTATGTCCCAACTATGAGGGAGCCCACATGAGCAAAGCTACCCTTGGGGCATCCAGTTCCAGTGGAAGGTAGAAAGTTGTGCATTAGGTCAGGAAGGACTGGAGATCAAAAGACATGGGATCATTTTAGGAAGTCAGTGTTTAGGTCTCCAGGCCCTGCTGAAATATACCCTAGAATACTGAAGAGCTGTTAGTACCTCTGTCAATTAACTTTGAGGAAACCTGGAGAACTGGGGATGTGCCAGAGAACTGGAAAAAAGCAAATGCAATCCCCTCTTCAAGAAGGAAAGGAAGAAAATCCCTGTAATTATCAACCAGTGAACTTAACATCAATACCTAGAAAGATGTTAGAGCAAATAATAAAGCAAGCCATTTGTTGGCATCTTGAAGATAATGCCAAGATTGCTAAGAGTCAGCATGGCTTTGTCAAAAATAGGTCATGTGAGACAAATCTTGTCTCCTCCTTTGACACGGGAGCTACTTTATTGGAAAAGGGGAAGGCTGTAGGTATAATCTACCTCAATATCAGTGGAGTCTCCACATTACATTCTCATTGACAAGCTGCTAAAGTGTGGTTTAGATGGCATGGCAGTAATATGGATCCATGCCTGACTGGCTAAATGCAATCAGAAAGTCAAAGTCAGGGACTGGAGGACATGGCCTGCGAGGAGAGGCTGAAGGCACCTGAGATGTTCCGTCTGGAAAAAAGAAGTCTAAGGGGTATTGGTGTTCAGAACCATATAAGGGTGCCAAAGGGAAGGTAGTGAGGAATTATTTTTAATTGTCACAAAAACTAAGACCAGAAAAAATGAGTGTAAATTACAGCTACCTTTTCATTTAAATACAATGAAAATATTCCTGTTAGTAAGATCTGTACAATAATTGAGCAGTCTGCCTACGGAGATTTTGGATTTTCCATCTCTGAAGGCTTTTAAGAAGAGGCTGGACAGTCACCTCTCATGGGTGGTTGACTTGGTTTTCTTGTAAGTTGCAGAGAGGTTGGACCGGATGATCCTTGTGATCTCTTCTCATTCCACAATTCTTTTATTCTATTTGTTACTAAAACTGATTTTCTCTTATGAAAAGATAGTACTGATACTCAGTTTTCTTGCTGTGTCCTCTGCTTTCAGTGTTGTTGATTGTGTTTTCTTCTTTTCATGAACCCATTTTTTACAGCTCTGAGTCCCTCATTAGCTCTGTTCTTCCTTTCATGCTTGGAGATCCTGTTTTTGATTTGGTTTCATCCTGTGAGTTCTCTTATTCAGTCTAGGAGGATGAGGATGATGGCTTAATCTTTACTCTCTCTGGTCTATGTACTTTTTTATTTAAAAAAAACTGATTTTGTTTGGTATTGTTCCCACACTTGGTTTTTTTTTTTAATCTTTCAAGGACAACATGTCTCGTTTTTCCCCTGGATGCTGCTCTTCGTGTTCTTTCTATTATGTGAGAATGGTGTAATTTTTATCTCAAAATCAAAACTATTGATTTATTAGGTTTACTAGATTTATACCTGCTGCTATCCACAGACTCTCAGTGGTCAACGATAGCCAAATGTCAATCAACAATATAATAACATTGCTATTTAAAATATGTTTTTGCTCTTCATTTTTCATCGTTAGTTGCATCTTGAATCATTTTTTTCCATTAATAAGCATTGCCAAAATAATAGCGTTGCCATTAATTCTGTCTACCGTAGCCCCTCTTCCCTTAATTCACCCTTGTGGGTCTATTAAAATAGTTTTATCCTGTTTTTCCTGTTCCCACTTTAAAACCCTTGTTTCTGGATATTCTGTGTGCAACAGTTATCATGCCTCTCTGTTTTTATTTTTCCTTTGCTAGTTGCCTTTCTGCTTTCCATGTACAATTTAAGATTCTGGTCCTCTCCTTCCAGCGCCTTTCATTTCTGATTTCTCTGTGGTTTCCTTGTCAGTCCTCTTCGCTCTTTGGGAGACTTCGTTGCTCACTAAACCACCCATTTGGGTAGTTCTTTTCCTATCTGTGAACCTCCGAACTAGCTGATATTTATTTAATTGATTCCCTTCATCTTTTCAACAAATGTCCAAAGAGTCACTTATTCCTAATCCTATTTGCTCTTCTTCTCCTTCGGTTTTAGGGTGTTTTTTTTAAAGGTTCCTTTCTTTCTAAATCCCAGTGTGTCAATGCCTACTTTCCTTGGCCTTGCGAGCAGAGAGAGGAGATACCTGCATACAGTATTTCAGAGCTAATGCTGGGTTCCCCCTTCCCTTCGTTTTTTGTGTCACTTGCAATTGCAACCAGCAGAAGGCATTGGTGACGTTCCGGTTGGGAAGGAGGAAGCAGGGCTGATGATGGGCATCGGATCAGAATTTCAGATTTGGGTTATGATGTGGCGAGAGAAACACACATTTTCCTCATCTGACCCGGAGATTGTTGTACAGCTTCATGTAGTGGCATCAGTAGGCTCCGACACTTATCACCCAACAGTGTAAGAAGAGCAGCCCACTCCTTGCTTCGGGAGAAGCTGCAGGTTGTGTCGTCTTTGTGTCTGTGCCAGGGCATGCCGTGCTTTGTGTTACATTGCTTTACTTTTTACTTACCTATCTCAAAAGATATCATCAACTCCATAATAACTTTTTCAAGTTATAACTGCCAACAGAGTGGGGAGCCGGATTACTCTGTGGCAGAGAAAATGATTTTTGTGGCATGAGATGTTGATGTGGTAATGAATTGGTGACTCTTTTAAGGTGCAGCACTTTCTCCTGCTCCTCTTTCTGTCCCAGTGCTGTTTAATCTTGTGTGTGTGTCATATTATAGAATCTGAGAACCATGATGCTTAAGACACCTTATTAAGCTATTCTCTTATAGGATAATTGGAAACCTTACACTCTGTTATAATTCAGTGGTGATGTTGACCGTTATTAACAGTGCGGCTTTGTATTTTCCCCTCATTATGAGGATTTAGTTGGACTTCTTATCCAATCAATTAAGGGATATGATCTGCTCAAACTCTCTATCTTTAGGTTTCTCCAAGTGATCTCACCCGGACAGAAAATGTGGTTGCTAAAAGTGTTTTACATGTAATTGTGAATGTCTTCATGTTTGTCTTTTAATCAGGACATGTATATTCCTAACCTGGTTTGTATCCCAGGATTCATAGGGGGAAAAAATAACAAGAATCTAGCATGTCTCTTTATTGCTAGCTGTTCCTAAAATTACAGTAGCTGCGGATTCATGGGGATAAGCATCCGTGACAAGGGAGAGACGGCCTTGCTCCAAATGTGTCCTGGTTTCGTGGGGCATCGTGCCTGTGCCGGGGTGGGCTTCAGGGCACCCAGGTCTTTGTAACTCTCTTTACCTACAGGGTCTTTCCAAAGGATTCCCAGACTCCTTCCCTGAGTGTAAAATGCTTTAACACCACCACCCCTGCCCCCCAGCATTCAGGGATTTGAGAATTTCCTTGGCCCTTGCCGAGACCCGTGTGTTGCCCGGTCGGCCGCTTCTCCTTCCTCGTCAAACGTTCCCACAAGAGCCCAGCCTATTAATTTGCCACCGCACAAAGGATTGCCAGCCCACAAAACGCAATGCACGATAAAAGGTATCAATTCCAAACACCGCAAATCTGCCGTCTCACCTCAGCCTGAAGGCAAACGAGTTTCCTTTAGCTTGAATGAGTTCAGAGATAAACTTCAATTTAACAGAATTTCTTTTTGCAAGAACCAGTGGGAGCTGCTGCCTTGGCGTGCAGGTTTCTTATCAACGTGTTGGGTTTGGAGCTTATTAGTTAACTTAATTTGGGGAAATGCCAGGATAATTTACAGATCAAAAGGTCCACCTGAGAGGGGCCAGCGCCAGAAGCCCTTGACTATTTTTTCTGCAGGATGTCTTTTTAAAGAATTAACCAAATGAGCCATTTGCTTGGTGTCTTTTTTTTAATGGGGTGATTCATTCATTCATTCATTCATTCATTCATTTTTTTTCCTCTCTTTTTCATTGTCTGTGTTGTGTCTTTGATGTGCAGATAAGCCTGAAGTACAAGTTTTGCAGAATTCTCCTCCGCAGCCGCTAACAAGGGAAGGAGACCTGCTTGAACTTCTGTGCCAAGTCAAAGGGAAACCAGAGTAAGTGAGGTTCTGACATGGGATTGGCTTGCTGTGGCAGAGCAGGACCTCTCTTGAATGGCTGTGTGGCAAAACCTTCCTTCTGGCTTGCCACCCTGTGGCAGTTGTCCCCTCTCTTGAAACCCTGCATCTCTCAGCACCTTCTCCGTCCTGGTCCTGGTCCTGGTCCTGGTCCTGGTCCTGGTCCTGGTCCTGGTCCTGGTCCTGGTCCTGGTCCTGAGCTTTGTAGACATCAGGCAGCGCAGGTACCAAGATGGCATCTGTAGAAGAAGACGCCATCAACCATCCCACTGTAGGCAGCTGGTCTGCGACCGCTGCAAAGGAAAGAAGATAGCGTGCCTACAGAAGGACAAGAAGTGTCCAGAAGGTTTCTGTTGGGCTGTAGATGTGAATTAAGTTGAAGGACTGGGAGATGTCACCTACTTGAAAATGGTAGGAATGAATTATAGGAGACAGAGATGCCCTCTCACCAGTGCTAAGTACTTCATATTTGTCAGGTTTTCATTCCCCTAAGCCCCAAAATCCCTAAACGGAAGGTGCTAATAAGCTGTTACAAAAACTAAAGCAGTTTTTCAGTAGCTTTTTATATCCCAGCTCTTGAGCCATTTCTGTACAGGAGTGTGATGAAGTCTTTTTGCAAAGCATTAATGTGGAAAAAACTACAAATATTTTGAGCAAGGAAAAGGTTTTTGCAGCCTGGGTTTTACTTACTATTAATTCTTTACAACGCACGGCTTTTGCATCTGAGCCTTCCTTTTTCAGTCTCTCAAATGAATTAATCATAACGAGATACCTCTAATCCAGTGTTTCTCAACCTCCACACCTTTAAGGTGTGTGGACTTGAAGTCCATGCATTTTAAAGGTGCCAAGGTTAAGAAACGCTGCTCTAATCAATATGTTCCTGGTTTAGCCAATGCAGTTAGAGGTTTTCCTGCCCCATTCCTCAGTAAATCCACTATTTTCCACCATGCATTCAAATCTCAAGCTGACACACACCTCGTCTGTTCAGTGGCGCTCTCTTCCCAGTAACGATGCATTGGACAGAAGAGAGACCTTGCGTTAGGTAAAGTGCTTGAGCTTTGTTTTTCTTTCTCTCTTCCCCTCCCGTTGGCTTGGCTTGGTTGCATGTTTCTGGGTTTTGCTTTTGAGTGTTGTATTTTGCAGTGTTGTCTTTCCTGTTCTCTGTGATATATTCTAATTTATTCATTGTGTGGAACCCATCGCACATTGTGGCTTAACATTAATGTTTACTCTTCCTATGAAGGAATAAGAGAGACAGAGATTGCTATCTTGGCAATTACATTCCAGGTGCCCAGAGTAATTCAGAAAGCCATAAGATTTACCCCTGATTGATGTAGTGGTTGGGTTGTGTCTTGACTTGAAAGAAAATGCTCAGCTTCTGGCTTGGACAGATCAGGGGAGGGAAAATAATTTCAACCCCCTGAGCGTGCTTTTCTGTTTATGATTAGCTGATTCCTCCGTGTGGAGAAAGTTTGACCACCCAGCTTTATGCTTCTCCCTCTCTCCCTCTCTCTCTCTCTCTCTCTCCCCTCTCTCCCTCCCTCCCTCCCTCCCTCTCTCTCTCTCTCTCTCTCTCTCTCTCTTCTTTCTTTCTTTCTTTCTTTCTTTCTTTCTTTCTTTCTTTCTTTCTTTCTTTCTTTCTTTCTTCATGCAGACAGATTCTTTGGGGCTGGATTTTGTGACCGCAGGGATGGGATGGCACATTGACCTGGGAAGGTCTTTCACGCTGTTCTTCTCTGGGTCTTCTTCTCAGGCCTATTGATGTGACGTGGTTAAGAGTCGACGATGAGATGCCCCAGCACGTTTTGGTGTCAGGGTCAAACCTCCACATTGACAGCCTAAACAAAAGCGATAATGGCACATACCGTTGTGAGGCTTCCAATCAAGTGGGGACGGCCTATTCTGATTACACGCTTTATGTACACGGTACGTGAGACCAGCACGCCTTTCTTCCAGGTGCCTGAATGATCTTTGGGGAGGGGGCATGGGGTCAGCAAGTAAGCCACCTTTCGCTGTGGTCAGCTGCCTTCCTTGGATCCACGCCCAGCATACACCCGGAGAGCGCATTGTAAGGAAAATGTCACAGGCGAAGTGGGCCGGCTGGCTCTGAGGGCGTTTTCTTCTTGCGTCGAGTAGGCCGGTCCTGCCTTTAAGGTTTTGGGGTGGGGGAGGCATCCCAAGCCATGAAGGGAGAATACTGTGGGTGGAGGCGGTAGACATTCACCCCCATGTGCAGGCCAGGCTCAGCCACGTTCCCGCTCATAGTTTATTTAAGCCATATACCATGTGAAGAAAAATGGAGGGGGCTTCCGTTCCGTTGTTTTACCCAATGTTCCTCAGAGCACAAACTGAGAATGCAATTCAGTGCATAATCTGGGAGAACAAGTTGCCATTCTATCAATCTTTCACAACCCCAAATCCTCTGAAAATTTCACTACAAACTGTTACACACCGCCGGACCTGTTCTTCTCTTTGACCACTCCTTCAACTTGGGCACAAGCAGCAATCAACCCAGCCCGCGAGCAGAACAGTGGGCCTCTCTTGCAAATGCGTCCCAGCCTGGCATGAGTCTGGTGGGTTGAAGGCCACAGCAGCCGCTGCGTGACAGAAAGGGCAGATTGACTCAGGAGCTAAGAAGGAAAGCCCGCCATTGCGTCCCTGAATGTCCTGCTGTTGTTGGCAGTCCCATTCAATGAAATATCACTATAGAATCTCTGGGATTTAGTCGACAGAGCCGTCTCGGTAGGAAATGTTAAAGCTTGGGTAATTGAATGAAGGCATTACAACCATCATTCCTTCCCCCTTTGAACTCTTCCATCACCACTCCTGCCCTGGCCCCCAGTTGTGTTCCTTGCAAGAATTTATCTTTATATGGGCTAATACTGAATCTTCATCTGTGCTTCAAGCCAGCGGCTGAGTCCCCCGTTGTTGCTCTTACACATCAATAGAAAGCTTCCCTCAGTCAACTAATTTTTCCTTCACCTACCCCCCAGCCTAAACAGTGTCAGATATTAAATATTGCCTTTAATCAGAATGGGTGTGTGTTTGTAGAAAATAGGTGAGAAGCATAGAGTCACAACTTACAGTGAGAAGTTACCTGACTGCAGGGGTAGACACTAGACATCTTTGCTAGTGATGCCAAGTTTTGGAAAGCTGACCACATTTTGGCATAGTCAGCCCTCTGGTTACTCTGAGGAATTCATATTTAAAAACAAACCAAAACCCTCTTCTTCCTGTATGATTGAGCTTGCATGTGTGTGTTGATGACACATCTCTGGCTTTCCAAATGACACAACGGGCATGAGCAGTTCCAGAATCTGCTGGGGGCAGAGGCAAGTTCAGGAGTGAATACTGGTTGGGCTGGGAACAGCAGGAAGGAGCCCAGACTGGAAGAGAGACTTTTCCTAAAGTGATGGGCCACACTTCTTTTAAGAGGCTACAGCTTATGGAGTTATCATTGCCTCCCACAGGAGCTGGACAGGCGGCTGACCTACTGTGGTTCTTCTGGAAACACAAAGCAAGCCTAATAGTGGGGTGGTTGTTGAATTCCAGAGGAAATGGGGAACACTGAACAGTTGCTAACTGAATGGAGCCCCGGCTTATATATCCACAGCAGCAGTTCCTTAAGTCTCCTAGTCTGCTGTCTTGTGTCTAAAACATGCTAGACCAGCACTTCCTTTCCTTGGCTAGAAGTCAAGCTTTGAATCCAAACCCAAACTTCCTCCTGCTTGGATTAGGTTTTAGCAGAACTCTTCCAAGTCAAGGACCAGTTGGGCAGCAGTTGACATGCCTGGCGAATCTGAGTGATGATCAGCATATCTGCTCTCTCCCAAACAACAGAGCAGAAACACCAAAGTTCAGGTCAAGTCAGCCACCCCAAACCTGATGCCTTCCACATAGGCTGGAAGTTGAGCTCTTTACAGTTTCTAGCCAACTTGGCTGCTGCTGGCCAAATTTGTTCTTACAATCAGAGGTCCTGGACCTCAAGACATCTCAGTCCCTTTTCCCTTTGATCTCTTTCTGTGCTTCCCTGATCAGCTGCTTGGAATAAATATATTTCACTTCCTTTTGAGTAGGAAAATGGTGTTTCCCCAAATGCCCTTTCCCACTGGAAAACATAGCAGGATCCTCCTTCGCTGATAATCTTGCAAGAGGATATGATTTCCTTGGTGATCTCCTATACCAAATCATAGATCAAAATTGCCACAAGCTAGGCCCCATTATTTAAACTGACCTGAATGCTGAGGTATCTAAGGTGGTCAGCAACAGAGCGCCAGCAGAGGACCTAGCTTGCCAAACAAGGATGGTTCTTACGGCCTTTTGTGCTGCTGCCAGTTGCCTATGAGAGGGAACAAGCCGACAGGCAACCTGATGTTGTGTCTACCCCCTGGACCCATGTACCCCAAAGGGGTAAACTTTCCTGGCCTCCTTTCCATTCTGGAAAAATGTGGCCTTCTCTGTGTGGAAGAAGCCTTCAGTTGCAGACACGGACCAGAGAGTCTGGTCCTTGTGCCCCCATCCCAGTGAAGTCAGTAGGAGCACGTGCTGCAGCTCCCAAACCCATAAACCAGCCAGATGCTGTTGATGTGGAAGGAAATCGTGACCCGGGGCAGCAACATGGCTTCACTGCTGGAAATCATCCTACTGCGGACAAATGTCGCCACCTTCTAAAATGACCGCTGGCACGTTCGTGTGGGAGCCGGGTCTGCTGACATAAAAGAAGTAGATGAAACAGGGCCTTGTTGTTGATCCAGGATCAAACACCGGATGGCCACCCCGTCCCAGAGGCTTTGGAGGCTGATCGCTGGACTAAGATCAAGCAGGACAGCTCTCCCCAAACTCCGCAAACAAAGCTCTTGGCTCCTGCTGCCACTGCCGCCTTCCCAGGTGGTCCAGTCCTTTGGTCCAGAAGGTGCCCAGGAGGCCCCTCTCGGCAAGGTCCCACCTGGCACCTGCTGCTGGGGTCTTGGGCAGGGGTGGGCAGCCAAGCATTGCTTTCTCAGCCACACTGCACCTGGGTGACATCCCCTTCCTCCCAAGGGTGTTGTGCCAAGCAAACAGTAAAGGTGAAACACCTAAGTTTGGATTTATTAATTAGAAAATCCAAGAGCTGTCTTGAAGATAAAAGGGGAGCAGATGTGTCAGTGATGAGAAGTTTGACATGCTTAAGATAAAATTTAAAATCAAAAGCCTCTGAGCCGTTTCAAGCTCCATTCCTGATGATGCATTCCCAAGTTCAAAGTCGGGCGTTTAACACATTCGGTTTGATCATTTGGGCAGCAATAGTGGTGGTTCCTCCCCGCTCCCCCCAGTACCTCTTCTCCGCCTTCTGCCTTCCTTTCTCCATCCACAGGAACTTTGGCATGAGGCCGTGATGCCACCCGCTCTTTGCAAACGTTGGGTGCACTTAGGAGAGGCAGTTGTTGACGTTTGCAGGTCGACCATCTTCTAGACCAAAGGGTCTTTTTTCCCCTTTTGTGGTCTGGAAAGGAAAGGAGGAGGAGGAGGACATGTCCTAAGCAGAAGACAAATGCGTGGATCCTGGCTGTGTATGAATATGTATAAGTCACAAAGACATTGACTTCGTGTTAAAAGAAATCTCACTAAAATCTTCCATGCATCCAACTTGATATTTAGTTGTGACATTCTCATTCCCTTTTGTATTTATTACTGGCATAGAAGTAGTTTTATATCCTGCTGGGATTGTTGATGGCAGGGGAAGTAATGAAGGTAGCTGCTCTGGAGAAAGGCAAAGAGAAAGAGGCGCAGACTTGTCTGGCATTGGTATTTGGTCTGTTAGACCCAGCAGGGCTTCCCTTGCCCGCACCCCGCGTGCCTGGCCCCCGTTTTTCAGATGTCAAAACACCAACCCAATGCACAGAAACAAGCAAAGCTTTAACATTGTTCTTACACGTTGCTAGCAGTCCTCCTTCCTGTGGAAAACGGACAAGTGGAGTGGGGTCTTCTCCTGTGGGCTTTGGAGGTGGTCTCCATCCAGGCTCCCCCCATGCCATTCCATGCGGTCTTGCATCTGTAACTAATGTTGTGTTCTGTGTACGGTCCATCTCCCCACCCCCACCCCGTCTCCCTACCCTGGAGGGGTGGGGAGGCGGGGGCTAACTCCTGTTGGATCTCATCCACCCCCAGCGAGAGCGGCTGCCTGCCTGCTGCAGACACCCTCTGGCCACCTTCAGTGATGGCCAGACCAAGCAAAGCTGTTAACCACCATGCTTTCCTTTGGCTTGTTTGTTAATTTGTTGACCATTTTTGTGTTCTGCTCATTTCTTTTAATTTGCTTCTTTTCTGTTTCTTTTTCTTTTTTTATGTATTTTATCTAGATCTTCCCACAACACTCCCTCCACCCACCACCACCCCTTCCACCATCACCACCACCACCACCATCACCGCAGGTATAGTACCTTCATAAACCATATGGGTCAAAGCCTAAAGATGTGTTGTGCTTTACCTAAAGGGAGGGGGGTGGGGGGCCATAAAAGAGAAGGAGAAGGCTTCTTGACCAACTTCATTGATTCCTGCTTTGTTTTGTTTTTTGTCTTGCCTGGGTAACGTGACTCCAGAAGGTTTGGAGATACTGCCCCTTAAAGTGCCTCCTAACTTCTGAATCACCTTCCTCTCACAGAGGCACTTGTGGCTGAAATTTAAAACATCTTTAGGGTAGTCTGTAAGTGGATGTGACCCACTTCTGTTCAACCTGAGGTCAACTTTTCTTTCTTTAAAACACAAAGAACCGATTCTCCTTTTCAGCTCTGGTCTACAGGCATCATTCTTCATAAAGACAATTAATTTGACTTTTGGTTTCCATAAAACTACCTCAGCATCTCCAGCTGCAAGCACGTTGCACCCAAGGTGGCTGTTTTGTCACCCTTTTGCTCAGCATCTTAAAACCCACCCTAACCCTTCCTACTCACTATTTCGAGCCACCCCATTCAACCACCGTGTACCTGCCTTTTCCAGGGCACATGTCTCAGCTTCAGCTGGTAACCTGAGAGCAGCCATATCCCCACTCCCTCGTCCCCCTGGGTTCCTGGGGGCTTCTGTTGCAGTGGTTTCTTTTCTTCTTCTTCCGCTCTTCCCTCTTGGGCTCGTGACCAGAAGTGGACTTGTGCGTTGAGTCCAGCACGGGAGGCGAGACTGCACTCTTCTCACTTTGGGAGCAGCCTGTGTGACTTCCACCTTACTTCACCTAGCAGTCTTTGGCCTCCTGCCTGTCCGTCACGATGCTCTCACCTCTGTCCTAGAACATACACGCTTTGCTTTCTCGAGATTCAGAAATGTTGAGTCTACTGAAATAACAAAACTTTTCCTCTCTATGTGCCTTAACCATCATTTTTTCTTGTGTTGACTGTCAAGCATGTTGCCTTGTTACAATTTTCTCCTTCCAGGCTCTTAAGAAAGCCGGTATCTTGAGTCCTTGTCCGTGTGGCTTGCTTATTTCCGCAGTTGTGTAGTCATAGGGTCTCGCCTGCTCTCTGGGTTGCTTGGTGGTGATGATTCCAGGTGACCGTCACCCCCTCCAAGGAGCTGATCAAGGGGTTGCTGTGGGCCATCAAGTCAGCATTCCTCTCGTCATGCTCACACCTGACCATGCAAAGGGGCTTCATGAATTTTGAAATGTTGTGTGCTTTCTGGTGTATTGGGGTGCTCATTGGATGGCTGGGAGAAATGGCCAATGTGCAAATACCCTATGGGCTCAGCGTGTGTTCCTGAAAGCAATAGGAGGAAACTGCCTCAGGTTGGGTTGCAGTGTCCCACCATGTGCTGGTTGCGCCCCTTCCTGAATTACCATCTTGCTCATTGCTCTCAGTAGTGCTCCCCCAGCCGCAGAAGGAGAAGGGTGCTTTTTCATTCCCACTAATCAGCTGTGGGGCTGTAAGGCGCTTGGAATGATTTCTGCAAGCAGAGTCTTGATGTTTTAGAAAATAATTTGTCCTGGTTGGAGTTGGCTAGTAAATCAGGGATGCTTAACTCAAAGCCAGAAGCTTTCAAAAGAGATGACGCTGCATTAGGAACAGTTGAACTAGGTGCAGAAAGTTTCAGCTTCTCACCTAAAAGAAGAAGTAATCAAGCCTCAGCCAAGCCAGAGGCTTGACTCAAGACCATCTCCAGCCTCCTGGAGCCAGGCAGGGTCGGAGAGGACGTGGACTGGACAGCCCCTGACCCTTTCTCCTACTCAGCATTGCACTGAGCCTGCTTTTGGCCAGGCACTCTGTCCCCACCAAAGCCAGCCACAGAACAGAACCCTGACCCGGGTTGTTCCAGAACCTGATGAGTCCTTCCAGCTGTTGTGTCCCTCAACACCAGCCTGGTTTGGAATGGCTTGTTTGGGGGACACGAGGTCTGTTGCAGAATGTTCTACAGACCCCAGCAAAATACTTTTTCCACACGGGTTGTATGGCACCTTCCTGTATTTCCAAGATCAGAGGTACTGCTCTTCTGCCCTCCCCCAGTTGCTTCTCCTCCCCTGAAATCCTTCCTCTGTGCCAAGTCTATGGATGTCAGGGTCAGTGTGTTTTTCCCTCCGACTTGGTGTGTGCTGAAGAAAAGATGTGCCTTCCCCCCACCTCCCCCCATCTTTTAAGCTCAGTTCCTCCTGAGTTGGTGCGTTGCTTGATTTTGTTGCCAGAATGCTGCTGACGGGCACTAATCTTCTTTGTAGAAGGTCATGTGTCTTTCTTCTCCTCGTTTTTCTACTTCTTGCCATGCAGCGCGTTACCTGCAGCCACAAACGGGAGACGAGAAGGCCCTTTGTGTTGTATGAACTGGGCATCTTTCCTATCTCTGTGGAATCCACCCTCCTCTTGGCTTTTCACGAGTGTGTGCACGCGCACGGCTTTGGCTACCAAGGGGGAAAAGGGATTAATTCCATGAGTTTAAGCAAATTGATTCTACATAAATTTGTCCATGGTGAAAAGCACCATTCATGAAGCAAGAAGCCTATTTTCGTCTTTAGAGCATGCCTCCTTGGCTACGATAGCATAATACGGTGTTTCTCAACCTTGGGAACTTGAAGACGGGTGGACTTCAACTTCCATGCTGGCTGGGGAATTCTGGGTCCACCCGTCTTCAAGTTCCCAAGGTTGAGAAATCCTGGCACAGTATATTCAGTTAGAAGAGACCTTCCTCCCATGTGAAGAATGGCGGGATGCGTCTGTAAAAGACAGGGCTCGTCATTTGCAGAACCATCCGCCTTAAAGCCTCTCCCGAGACCTGCTTGGCCCAGGAAGTGGTGGGAGCGGGTGCGTCACTTTCTGCCCATCGGCTAAATTGTCCTTCCCCAACTTGGCAGACCGCAGATGGATGGGGCATGTGGTTCCCAGGCAGCAGGCAGGAGGGTCGGATTCTGCTCTCTGTCTGGATGAAGGAGCCAGAGGGGGGGCCCTCGTTTGTGCCCTTCCGAGTAGATGCATTTGAAGACTCTGCAGGGTGAACGGCCGGGAAATACAAGCCAGTCACATTGATTTGGAACTGATATTTTAACATGGCTCTTCTAGCAACATTCACAACAGAGCATGGGGACCAGTTGCACCTCCTAGTTATGGTCACAGGTAATCATTGGCTGGGTTTGTCTGTTTGTCTGTTTGTTTGTTTTTGGTCATGGGAGTTCCTGTTAAGCACCCCCTCCACCCACCCATCCCCCTTCAAAAAAAAGAATCATGTCTCTGTGAGCCTTCCCGGACAGCCTTTTGGTCTTGAGTCCACGCAGCTGCCACCTCGAGGTTCGCGCCGCCTCTTCCTTAGCCCCAAATGCCCTTGTGGTGACCCACATCCTGGCGCCGAGGCGCAGTTAAGCTGAGATTGCTACTAGAGCTATTTTGTCAAATCCCCTTTTTTGATGGATAGGATCTTGCAGCACTGCTGCGTCTTCGTAGACAAGCTGTGTGTGTATTTATCTTATCCCGAAGCCTCGATATCGCACGCATGGAATTTAACTTGGGCTCTCTCTCTTCAAACAGATGAAAGGTTAGAGAACAAAATGCCGCCCTTCTCCTTTTCTACAAGGGAGTGGGTTGTCTGCTTAAATTTGCGTGGTGTATTATCTCCTGACAAATGGCTGCAGAAATGAATTTCCACCCGTGCCGCATTCTGTAGAACCCGGAGCCACCCATTAGCCTTAAAAGCCTCAACAGGCCAACGCCAGTGATTCAGTGCCAGTAGAAAACTCCAGGAATCTGTATTCTTCCTCTGTGCTAAAGGTTTATATAACAGAAACCATTCTCCAAATGAAATTAGCATAATTACCAACATTTTATGCAGGACTCACTAGGAGTAGTGCTCTCCTGAAAGCCTCGGAGGCCTGCTGGGGCTCTTACCTTCCCATGCAGCCCCCTCCCTTTAAGCAGAAGTTTTTAAGCTGAGTAAAGATCTAAATAGGAGACTCAAATTCAAATTCCAGTAAGGCTCAACCTTGGATTTTCTGGATAATCTTGGTGATATCTCAGGCTCGATCTCTTAATATCGCCTAGTGTGGGGAGGTCTGCATCAGATATCTTAACGGATTTTTCCTTTCAATCCACTGTCACAAGCTCCCAGTTGTCCATGTGATCATCCCAAAGGGACAAGCACTACGGTCTTGTTGCTATATTTGTGCAAAGCAGAAGCTCCCATTTCCACCACCCCCAGCCTCTGTCAAATCTTGACCCTGAATTAGTTTCTTTTCCTTCCAGAGCCCTCATTAAGCAAAATTCTCACTTCATAATTAGGAGGGATTTTTTTTTCCACTGACAGTATTCTGTTTTTGTCTCTGAAGTTCTCCCAACTAGAAATCCGTTTCCCCACTCCTTTAATCCGGGAACCTTATTCCAAATGCCCTCTGCAGCTCAGTCTAGCCCTGTTCTCCATGTGGCCCATAGATCCCCCATTGCTTCGGTGATAAAGGTGTCACACTATGTCAGGACAGGGTGTAAAGTTTAAAGGAGCCCCCAAGTCTTCACTTCAAATAGGTGTTCCCCCTCCCTGCTCCATGAGTTAATTAAATAGTTTTTAATATTTGTTAAAATATGTCATGCGCTGCCTATCTCTGAATAACGTTCAGACACTGGGTTGCAAAGCAGGCTCTGGTTTATTTCAGGATAGGTACAACGTTGTTAGAAAAAGCTGAGAGTGACAGGAGCGCGCCGGTGCGGGGTTTAAATACCCCGCGCCGGTCAGCGCCCCCTCGCTCTCGGTCACGTCACCCCCCTTTGTCCCATGCGTTGCCCTGCCATTGGTTGAGGGTTTCTAGGATCGCCCATCCTCAGGTTTTCATTCTTCTGCTGATTGCTTTCAGCTGGGCGATCCCCGTGGTATTGCTGCTGATGGCTTGGGTGGCTCCGTGATCCGTTTATCTATTGTTTGTTAGCCGTTAGTCGTTGTGGGTTGATGGCTACTTAACTTGTACCCCTTCACCTATTTCCTTGTCATTGTCATGAGTGCCATTGCGCTGATTACTTTAGCTCAACGGCACTCATGACATACTGCCCCCTTTCCGAATAGTGTTCTCCCCCGGGTTTCTGGGTTTCCCCCATGGAGCTGTCAAAACGCCATTTTTTTTTTTTTTTTTTTTTTTTTTTTTTTCAAAGTTCCCGCCGGAGTAGTTGTCGCCCCTCCCTTTGCTCCTCCCTCTACCACGTGCCTTCCCAGGGTGTGTCCATGGTGCGCATGCTCGGGTTCTGACCTGGCGTGCGCATGCTCCAACCACACCCTGTTTGTTTGGCTCAGTTCGGCGAGGCGAGAGGCGTGGCTGGTCGGGTGCTGCTCAGCTCCAGGTAGGGCCCTTTTTTGCTTATTTGGAGTGCGTCGCCTTTGTTGTGTCTCCTGGGCGTTGCCCCCAGGTTGCCCTGTTGACTTGCTTGCCACTCCCCCGCGGCCAGGGGGCGGGGGGAGGGTGCTGGCGATCGTTTGTCACCACCCCGTGGGCCCGGGGCGGGGGGAGTGAGTCCCGGGGGGGGGAAGGTCCACCCAAGTCGCGGGCTTGGGGGGGGCCCCTTCCCTTGGGGCACGGGAGGCGGGGGGAGGCCTGCGGGGGGGGGGGGTTGGTTTTGCTGACCTTGATTGCGGTTTGTCGGGGTATGCCCGGTGGAATGCTCTGGTCAGGTCAGGCGCTTTAACGTTGTGCGCCGCCACCCATTCCGGGTGGGGGAAGTGTTTCCACCTGACCAGATAGTGTAGGGTTCCTCGTTGCTTGCGTGAGTCGAGGATGTCCCTTATCTCGAAGTGGTGTTGCCCGTCGATCATAAGCGGTGCGGGCTGAGGCGTGCTTGGGTGCCATCGGGAGGTGGTTGCCGGTTTTAGGAGGCTGGTGTGGAACACCGGGTGGAGCCTCCGGAGGTTGTGTGGCAGGTCCAGGCGTATTGCTACCGGGTTCACTATTTGCGTGACTCGGAACGGCCCGATGTACTTAGGCCCCAGTTTTTTCGAGGGTTGGGTTGACTTTAGGAACTTGGTGGAGAGATAGGCCATATCCCCCGCCTGGAACGTCGGTTGTTGGCGCCGGTGCTTGTCGGCCTGCTCTTTGTAAGCAGCCTGTGCCTCCTTCAGCGCCGCCGTGATTACTGGCCATGCTTCCGCGATCTTCCGTCCCCAGTCGCTGGCGTCCACCTGGGGTTCCGGGGGTTGAGGTAGCTCCGGTATGGGGACGAAGTCGCGCCCCGAGACTACTTCGAACGGGGTTTTTCCCGTGCTCGTGTGGACGGCGTTGTTGTATGCGACTTCGGCGAACGGGAGCAGTTCAGCCCAGTCGTCCTGGTGGTAGTTCGTATAGGATCGTATAAATTGCTCTAAGGTGGCATTAAGAACCTCAGTGGCTCCGTCCGTCTGCGGATGCCAAGCCGTAGACAGGGCCTGTTGGGTCCCCGTCAGCTTCAAGAAGGCCCGCCAGAATTTGGAGGTGAACTGTGTGCCCCTGTCGGTCACCACACGTGCGGGACATCCGTGTAGCCTGTACACGTGGATGAGGAAGAGTTTGGCTAGTTGTTGTGAGGATGGGACTGACGTGCAGGGGATGAAGTGGGCCTGCTTTGAGAAGTAGTCCTTCACCACCCAAATGGCCGTTTTCTTCTGGCTGGGTGGGAGGTCCACTATAAAATCCATAGAGATTTCCTCCCATGGGCGGGAGGGTTCTGCCACCCGTTGCAATAGCCCCGCGGGTTTGCCTGGTGCCCGTTTGGCCCGAGCGCACGTTGGGCAGGACGCCACGTAGGTTTTTACGTCTCGCCTGAGCGCGGGCCACCAGAATTGCCGCCGTGTTAGGTGTAGGGTCTTGAGGAACCCAAAGTGTCCCGCTTGCTTGGCGTCGTGTGACCTATGCAAGATCGCCTGGCGTTGCGAGTCCGGGACGTAGATTCTGCCTTCCCCCCATGCTAGGTCTTGCGCCATCGTTACCTTGTCGGGGTTTGCCAGGAACCAGGGGTCGGTTTTGAGGGCGGCGGCGAGGTCCGTGCGCATTCCCCCTGGTAGTTGCGGTTGCCTTCTTTCCGTCGCCGGTTGTCCCGCCGTCGGCTGCGCCGTAGCGTCGAGCTGCCTCCGTGCGCCGCTTCGGGTGGTCACGGCCATCCCCAGTTGCGAGGCGGATAGGACCGTCCCAATGGTGTCTGGGGCGGGCTCTTCGTCTTGGGGCAGCCGGGAGAGGGCGTCGGCCAGGAAGTTCTTCTTGCCCGGCATGAACTTCAACTGGAAATCAAAGCGGCTGAAGAATTGTGCCCATCGGACCTGTTTTGGGCTAAGGCGTCTAGGCGTTCGTAGGGCCTCGAGGTTCCGGTGGTCCGTCCAGACCTCGAATGGTTGGGTGGCTCCCTCGAGTAGGTGACGCCATGTTTCTAGTGCCGATTTCACCGCAAAGGCTTCTTTCTCCCAGACGTGCCATCGCCTCTCTGTCTCGGAGAACTTCCTTGACAGGTAGGCGCATGGTTTCAGGAGCCCCGTGGAGTCTTTTTGTAGGAGGATGGCTCCCAGGGAGAAGTCTGAGGCGTCGGCTTGGACCACGAACGGCCGTTCTGGGTCCGGGTGCGCGAGGATTGGCTCCGTCGTGAACAGCGCTTTCAGCTTGTCGAATGCGGTCTGGCACGCGGGAGTCCAATTCAGCACTGTGCCTGGGTTCTTGGCGCGTCTGGTGTCCCCCACCCCTTTGGTTTTGAGGAGGTCCGTTAAGGGCAGGGCTATCTCAGCGAACCCCCGGGCGAAGGACCTGTAGAAATTCGCGAATCCCAGGAAGCTCTGTAGTTGCCGTCTGTTGCGGGGCCGCTCCCAGTTTAGTACCGCTTCGACTTTTGCGGGGTCCATCTCGATGCCGTCCCCGGAGATTCGATACCCCAAATAGTCTAGGCGGTCTTTGTGAAACTCGCACTTTGTGGGCTTTGCATAGAGCTGCGCCCTTCTGAGCTTGTCGAGGACTTGCCTGACTAAGGTTACGTGTTCCTCGTATGTTTTTGTGTAAATAAGGACGTCGTCGATGTAGACCAGGACCCCTTTAAACAGATGTTCATGCAGTACCTCATTGATGAGCTGCATGAACACCCCAGGGGCCCCCGCGAGTCCGAAGGGCAGTACCTTGTACTGGAAAGCGCCTAGGGGGCAGTTGAACGCCGTCTTCCATTCGTCCCCCTCCCTGATTCGGATGCGATAGTACGCCTCGCGCAGGTCCAATTTGGAAAAGACTTTGCCCGTGGACAGGTGGGCGAGCATGTCCTTCACCAGGGGTAAGGGGTATTTGTTGGACAGGGAAGCCGCGTTTAGGCCCCGGTAGTCGGTACAGAGCCGTAGGGTCCCGTCTTTCTTCTCCCGGAATAGGACGGGGGCTCCGACCGGTGAGCATGCTGGCTCTATAAATCCCCTGTCTAGGTTTTTATCGATGAACTCCCGGAGGGTTGCCATCTCCTTCGGGGTCATCGAATAGATCTTTGGTCTAGGTAGGGGGACGTCGGGCAGTAGGTCGATTCGGCAATCCGTCTTGCGGTGGGGGGGTAGTTGGTCTGCCTCTGCTTCTCCGAAGACCTCGGAGAAGTCGGCGTATTGTTCCGGTAGGTCTGCAGTGGTAGCGGCGTTGTCTTGTGTGGTCGCCTCCGCTCGTCCTACCGTGGGGTTGCTTTTGCCAGCTGGTACTGGTGCTCGATACTCGCCGTCGCCGAATGTGAAGGTGCGGGTCGCCCAGTTGATCCGCGGGTTGTTTTTCGCGAGCCATGGCATCCCCAGGACTGCAATGGGCCGTCCGATGGGCGTGACTACGAACGATGTGCGCTCGGTGTGAGTGCCCATTTGCAGGGTGACCGGCTCGGTTTGTAGCGTGGCTGGTTTCCCCCCCGCTGTGGAGCCGTCCAGCTGGTGGAATGCCAGCGGCGTGGGGAGGGGGAAGCAGCGGAGTTCGAGTTTGGCGACTAGGTCGGGGTAGATAAGGTTTTTTGAGCACCCCGAGTCCACTAGTGCCGCGGCCGTGGTGGCTCCGTTGCCGGCAGAGAGTTGAATTGCTGCCAATATTACGGAGCTTTTGTCGTTTCGTTGAGGTGGTTCGCGTTGCTGTCCCGCCGCCTGCCTCGCCACGCGTTTCAGGGCAAGCGGGGAGCATTTCCCGCCGGCTGGTCGGGGTCGGTATTGTCCTCTTCTCCCCAGTAAGCGTCCCAGCCCTCTTCCGGTGTCGCTGTGGCCACGGTCATTCGGCGGTGAGGGGGCGGCCCCGGGTTGGGTGGTTTGGGGCTAATTTTCGGGGCGGGCTTGGGCGCGCTGGTCGGCGGTCGGTTGGCGAAGCAGTCCGCCGTCTTGTGCCCTAATTTGCCACACCTCCCGCAGGGCTCCCGGTTGAACTTCTTTTTAGGGTATATGGGGCCGGCCATCCCCCCGTGTGGTGCGGGTACCTTTTTCCCGACGTAGTTTGTGTCTTCCGTGGTTGTCATAAGGAAGGTGCGGTGCGCGTGTTCGGCTTTCCCCGCGAGGTGGATCCACCCGTGTAACGTTTCTGGGTCGTCGCGGTAGAGGGCCCATTGGAGAACGTCGCGGTTGAGCCCCTTTTTGAAGATTTCCAGCAGGGTGGTCTCAGACCAGTCGCAGACCTTTCCCGCGAGGGCTTTGAACTCCAGGGCGTAGTCAGGGACCGTGCGTGCGCCCTGTTTAAGTCTCTGGAGTGCGCTTTTCGCCCGTACTTTGGCTAGGGGGTCTTCGAAATAGTTTTTCATCTCGTTGATGAAAGCAGGGAAGGTGGCGAGGGCGGGGGAGCTGGACTCGTACAGTTGGACGTACCAGTCCGCCGCCCTGTCTTGGAGTTTGATCGCCACGGCGCCGATCTTGTCGGCCTCGGAGTCATAGGAGTGTCCGTGCCTCCCCATGAACTCCCTAGCGTTGGTGACGAAAAACGAGAGTTTTGAGGGGGTCCCATCGAAGAAGATGGGGAAGTCCTTTGGGGCCCGGGCGTTTTGCGCGGCCCCGCCTCTCGCTTCCCGGGATGTGGTGTCGGCCGCCTGTGCCGTCTGCTGGCTTTCCGCTGGCTCGTGTGGGTTCGGTGCTTCGCTCGGGGTGTGGGCTTGTGCGGGGACGTCATTGGGTGGCGCGGGGGGCATAAGCGCCTGGAGCATGGTCCGGAGTTCCGTCAGCTGAGCCCGCATGGCCGCGAGTTCAGCTCGTGCCTCCTCGTCCACAGCCCGCACCGCCGCTGGGGCCGGTTCCGTTGGCGCGTCCTCGGGGGGGGGGGTTCATCGTCCCTCCGCCGCGGGTCCGCTTCCTCCTCCGTCTGATGGGTGTCTCCGTCGTCCTCCTCCGTGTCGAGCACCGTGGGGCTGTCGCTCCACGCCCGTTGCTGGGGTGCGATGTGGGGCGCGGGGTCCTCCGCTGGTTTCGGAAGTCGTGCTGCTCCCTCCCGCGGTCGGGTTGCCTCCGTCGCCATCTCCCCTTGGGGTTGGAGCTGAGGCTCGGGTCGGGTGGGGCGGGCGTCCATGGCTCCGGGAGTCCGCGGTGCCTCTGGCCTCGGTCGGTCCTCCTCTGTCTCTTGCCGCGCGGCTCGCCCTCCTTGCCCGCGCCGTTCCGGCCTCATCTTGCTGGTCTTCTCGCCGTCTACTCCTCCCGCGGCTCGTTGTCGTCCGGTGGGGCTCGGCGAGGCTGAGTTTATGACTCTCAGCTTTATGTCATGCGCTGCCTATCTCTGAATAACGTTCAGACACTGGGTTGCAAAGCAGGCTCTGGTTTATTTCAGGATAGGTACAACGTTGTTAGAAAAAGCTGAGAGTGACAGGAGCGCGCCGGTGCGGGGTTTAAATACCCCGCGCCGGTCAGCGCCCCCTCGCTCTCGGTCACGTCACCCCCCTTTGTCCCATGCGTTGCCCTGCCATTGGTTGAGGGTTTCTAGGATCGCCCATCCTCAGGTTTTCATTCTTCTGCTGATTGCTTTCAGCTGGGCGATCCCCGTGGTATTGCTGCTGATGGCTTGGGTGGCTCCGTGATCCGTTTATCTATTGTTTGTTAGCCGTTAGTCGTTGTGGGTTGATGGCTACTTAACTTGTACCCCTTCACCTATTTCCTTGTCATTGTCATGAGTGCCATTGCGCTGATTACTTTAGCTCAACGGCACTCATGACAAAATAGAACAAATATTTCTCTTTGATGCACAGCATATTTGGAGGTGGGGGGCGGGCAGGATGCATTCCATCTGTCTTAATTTCTCACTCATCCCCACCCCAGTAGACTTTCCCCCCCTTCTATCAGGTATAGTGCTAATCTTGTTCATCTCCTTTGGTTTCCAAGCTGAGTGAGTGATGGGTGCCCAAGCATGTTTCCAAGGAGTGTCTGATGTTGGCACCAGGAGGGTTGCATTTGGCCTGGATAGGAGAGCCCCTGCGCTTTGTCCCAAGCTTAGCGCTGGCCAGATGTTTGTGCCTTCCGCTTCTCTAATTCCCCAACTGTTGTCCATACTGGCTTGGCCTTGTGAGAGATGGTCCAACCCCTGGAGAGCACCCACTGGGGAAGACTTCTGGGCATCTTTAGCGGAGATACCAGTGCAACCATACAGCCTGTCAGTTCCTTCAACATTTACTTTTGCAGCAGCTTAAAAGCTGTTTTTAAACTTCCTTACCTGTGGAAGTGACTGCCATCCTGTAAAAGAGCATTGTGGCTATCTTTAACACAGATTTCAGGATGGACTGGAGTGAGGTCAGGGCTATCCAGAATTAGTTCTCTCACTGGATTTTTGTTTTAGGAAATGCAAGGGAACACTAAAACTGCTTGGCAGTAGACCCAGAGAAAAGGCAGTGTTCCTCACACAATATGCAATAATTGATAGAATTCACTGTCCCGAGGGGTGTTGAGGGCTACTGGCATGGATGGTTTTAGAGAAGGGAAGTATACCAATTCTGTGAACAGGTCCCTCCATGGCTCTACATTCTGATGGCTGGATGACCCGCGTAGGTTCCAGGGCTGGGGGCTGCTGAAAACTACCTGCTGAAGTATCGCTGCCTGTCTTCTGGCAGTCAACACCTGCTGCCTCTGCTTCCTTGATCTTTTAATGACCATGGATGAAAGAAGCATCCCATTAGCTTAGCAGAGCCTTGCATCAGCACATGCTTCTGTTACATGGGCAGATTCGAGCCCTTTGTTGGGACAGCAGGATAAATACATTCCGAGGCCCTTTGGTGCCCGACCGAAGTACGGGGGTTAAATGGTTTTAAATGTCCTCGATTCTCCCCAGAAAGCGTCTCCCTTTCTAGGACTTCAGAAATAACCAGATGTCAACCAGACACCCCGATTCTTGGGTAAGCCACCTCGCTTCCTCTTCCCTGCATTGTCACTGCGTGGTACACAATGGAGCGAAGTCGCCAGCACCACTTTACAGATCGAGGCAAAAGATTTAGTTCTCACCAATTATTTATTCCCTACTTTGGCTTCTTGTGCCTCTGGTAAAATGTCAAGCCAATTTAGCAGGGGCCCTGCAAGTGCCTGACATTTCCATCCTCTTGCAACCACATTAGAAGGGGAGCCGGAGCCCCCCCCCACCCCAAGCTGCGGAGTTTCTGCTGCCAAGCTTGGCCGGTGCCCTTTAGGGACATGGAGGCTTCTGGCATTTAGAACTGTGCAGGAAATGGCAAGCGGGATTTGTTTCGAGCCCGAAATGAACCCTTGCATCCCAGAAGATCTGCCAAACATTTGGGTCAGCTGTAGTTCACCGGAAACAAAACCCAGAACTTTTTAGTTCCTCCGGTTTTGGCTGAAATGAGATCTGGAGGGGTTTGGAGGGATTTGATGGGATGAGTCAGGTAAAAAGAGTCCCCCTTTTGAGGGGAGATGGGCGGTAATAGAAATGTGAATAATAAATAAAAATAAAATAAAAAACTGGAACCGGCCATTCCTCCTCTCCCTTTGCGCAGGCTGTGTGCTGCCCCCTCTGCCGATCCTGCTCTTCCCAGCGCCTCTCTACCTTCCCTCCCCAGTGCTGTCCAGGTCCAGTGTGCCTTCCCCAAGGAAACCCCTCCACCTTGTCTTTTCCCCACGAGAAGCTGCTCCCAAGCCCCTCCTGCCCAGAAGAACCACATTTTGGTCCATCTCCACCTTCTGCTTATGGACCCCACATCCAAAACATGCATTGCAGTGCATGCCCAGAGCACCCCAAACCAGTTATTCCATGCCCACAACAGTTTGGCATTGTTCTCCTTGCTTTGTCCCCCAGCTAGAGACTGAGCTAACCAGGTGAGGGGAAGGTCCTTGCAGAATGTGTTGTGAAGGTGTGATTCTCACCAGCACGCCTGGATGCTCCTGAACCTGTAAGAAGGCTCGGCACTTTCAAGGGCCTCTAATGCTCTGTCAGCAAAAGTGAATCCACCTGTTTCCCCTTGGGAAGCCCTGCTTAGCACAGCAAATGCAAATGCTCTGACATCCAGAGCAACACTTGAGGACTTTGTGGGAAAACCAAGCTGTGCAAGTCTTCATTGCAGGGGTGCTTATCCAGGAGACCTTTGATTAAACAAATGTTTGGAGGTGCTTTTCTTGCTGATGCAAGGCGGCTCCCATTTTGCTAGAGGAGGAAGCCTGGAAGGAGAGCGAAGAGGGGTGAAGCATTAAATCGCAGCCCTGTGCATGGTGCCATGCTTCACAAAAATAATTTTCCATGCCACACAAAATTCCTAAATGGAGCCTGATTATTTCTGTGAAACATCTGGTCTGCAAATGAAGTTGTCTCAAGGGTGTCATGCAAGTGGACCGCTCTACCCAAGTGCCATTCTGGCTTGGGCTGCGGATCATGCTGGACCTCCTTCTTCATTGTTCTTCATCTCTCCGTCTCTTTATTTATTTATTTTATTTTATTTATTTGTCAAACTTTATCACCGCCCATCTCCCTCCCAAGGAGGGACTCTGGGTGGCTTACAATAAAATAGAATTAAAACCAGGACAGTTATAAATACAATAAAAATAAGATGGAATCTAGATGGGCAAGAGTTCCTTATCAGACCGGGAGTATAGTAGGTCCATCAGAAGTCACTCTGGGGCGCTGGCCATCCCCAGGTGCGGCTATTCCCCCTCCCATTCCAAGCCTGCTGGCCAAACCAGGTCTTTCAATCTTTTTCGAAAGTCCAGGAGAGGGGGGGCCTGTCTCACCCCTGGGGGAAGGATGTTCCAGAGGGCGGGAGCTACTGCAGAGAAGGCACGCTTCTGAGACCCCGCTAGATGGAATTCGTTTACGGATGCGGTCTGTAACATGCCCTCCCTGCATGACCGGGTGGGACAGATCAATGTAATCAGGACGAGATGGTCCCTCAGATATCCTGGCCCCATGCCATGTAGGACTTCAAAGGTAATAACCAACATCTTGAATTGGACCTGGAAGCAGACTAGGACCCAGTGCAGCTCACGCAACAAAGGTGTTACATGTGCAAATCTTGGAACACCCAAGATTGTCCACGCGGCTGCATTCTGAATTGGCTGAAGCTTCCGGATACTCTTCAAGGATAGCCCCATGTAGAGCATGTTACAGTAGTCTATATGGGAGATGACCAGGGCATGAGTGACCGTTTGAAGGGCCTCTCGGTCCAGGAAAGGGCATAACTGTCGCACAACATGAAGTTGCACAAAGGCCCTCCTGGCCATGACTGACACCTCGAGCAGGAGTCGTGAGTCCAGGAGGACCCCCAGATTACGCACCGCGTCTGTCTGGGGCAGTGCAACCCCCTCCAGTGCTAAAGATGACAATTTCCCAGAACCCTAGGTGCCATTAATCCACAGCCCCTCCGTCTTACTGGGGTTCAGTCAAAGCCTGTTGTTCCCCATCCAGACCCCCACAGCTCCCAGACACCTGGAGAGGGTGGTCATGGCATCACTTAACTTCACCTGGGATGGAGATGTATAATTGAGTATCATCTGCGTATTGATGATACCTCATCCCGTGGTGACAAATGATCTCACCCAGTGGTTTCATGTAGATGTTAAATAAGAGAGGAAAGAGAACCGAACCCTGCGGCACCCCACAAAGGAGGGGCCGAGGGTTGGGCCTCTCACTCCCTATCAACACCGATTGGGATTGGCCCTGGAGGAAGGAGGCGAACCAGCGCAGAACCATGCTGCCCACTCCCAACCCCCTGAGCCGCCCCAAAAGGATACCATGGTTGATGGTATCGAAAGCTGCTGAGAGGTCAAGAAGAGCCAGGATGGATGCACTGCCATCCCACTCCCGCCAGAGATCATCCATAAGTGTGACCAACGCTGTTTCTGTCCCATAACCAGGCCTGAAACCTGACTGAAAGGGGTCTAGATAATCCGTTGCATCCAGGATCCTCTGGAGCTGCAACGCCACCACTTTCTCAACCACCTTTCCCAAAAAGGGGAGGTGAGAGACAGGACGAAAATGGTCCAGCACAGTGGAGTCCAGTGATGGTCTCTTGAGGAGGGGGTGCACCAGCGCCTCCTTAAAGGCTGCTGGAAATACCCCCTCTCTCAAAGATGCATTTACCATCGCCTGGACCCAGCCACATGTCTTGCTCTATCTTTTCATGTTCTTGCTGTTGAATTTCACTGAAATGTAATATAGAAGAAATGATTATTTTTTTTAAAGAAGGAAAATAAATGCAGGTTTCTGACCACCCTTTACAATCCCAGCAGCCTGGTCCCATTATGTCCTGCTTTAAAGAAACCCTGGAGCATTGGGTGGGCTCCAGATTTTTAGCTTGCGTGAGCTGCCTGGAATTGGTGCTGCCCAGATCAAATCAAAACTGTATTATGGTTTTGGATCAGAAATCCAATATCATACATAAAACTGAATACATAGTGAGATATTCAAGAACGTTCATACCTAAGCCAAGTTACCTCTGCCAATAGTCATTTTGCTCCATCATGGTGATCTTCCCGTGGCGTGGGTCCCGAGATCCTGAGAAAGCAAGTTCGGCTCCGTGTCTGGATTCCGCCCTCCCCCCAAGGTTCAGTCTTTTGGAGGATCTGACTAATGCCCCATCCTATGGCTGGTGGGTGAAAACTGGGCAGGCAGCTAAAGGCAAGGTAGTTTTTCAAGGCAGCAGTTAACTCCCTGTTCCCAATTTCTCTATACAAGGTTTTGCCTGTGCAAACTTTTAGGGCGTTGATTAAAAATGTGTCCTTGGGTTTTCATTTTCATTTAAAAAATCCATTCTGTTAGAGACTATGGACTAATTTTATGGATTAGCTTTTAAATCCTCAGCCTGCCACATTCAGTGAACAATTTTAAGTTGGAGGGAAGCCATCTGAAGAGATAAAAATATGCCGCAGAGGAGTTTCCATGCTACTGTTTCACAGGAATATTGCCAAGCCGTCTAGGGGAGGTGCAGGGGGTGCGTGTTAGCGATTCCCTCTTCACAACCTAGTTAAATGAGTGATCCCAAAGGCCTGGACCATTCTAGCATTTTCCACTTCTGTGTTCCATAGTTGGATGGAGGAGGTAGCACCTCCCATAGGTGGGGTCCCACCAACTCCACGGATGTGTCTGTGTCATTCCCTTGGCACTCCAGTGGAATGCGTAACACCCCCAGCATCTCCATGGGTGTGTGTTGAGAAAGTCTTTGAAAAGCAAGCCAAGTCTTGAGCAAAAAACCGACCTTTTATTCTAGTTGGACCATTCTTTCTCCTGATCTCAAGTCTGAATTAACCATGAAACCAGGTTACTAAACTAAAGGAATGGATAATTTCTCATGGTTACGAGAGCCAGGCAGGACTGTTTTATTCTGGAGTTGCTTATACATTGTGCCCTTTAGCTGGGAATAGGGGAGGGCGCCACCCAAATGAAGTGCAGCCTTTCTTGTGGGTTCTCTCTCCTGTAGGACGTTGGCAGTCTCTGGAAGGGGTTTTCATCTCTCTTGGCATCCTTACCTAAGATTGAAATGGGCGCTGGTTGTGCACTTCAGAAGGAGTTTGGGGTGGGGGGTGTCCCCTGTGTGGCCTTTGCATTGCTGGAAAGTGCCTTACACTGTACGAGTTTCTTCCCCAGCGCCTCTACATCTTTTGGCAGGCAAAGGCTTTGTTGAGCTAGGAAGCCATTAGGAGAGTAGCCGTGGGCTGCGTGGCCCGGAGAGGCAGGGCACCTGTTAACCACTCTGTTGCTCGCCGTGCCCCATCCCTCCCTCTCCATCTAATCGCAACTTTGCCATTCCAGCTGCAGCCAACATAATGTGGTTTGACTTGGAATATTTGTTCGCCTTAACCGCTTGAAGTTTTTGTGTTTCATTTTTGCTTGTTTGTTTCCTGCTCTGTCCCTGGATGGGGAAAGCGAGCTGCACTGTGGGCACGGGACCATGTTTCTTAATGAATCATCTTTTTCCAGCACACGGATAGACGTTCCGACTCCTGCACGCTTCTGCATCCCCTGCAGCCACCCAGGAAACCAATTGGGGGTTCCTGTGGAGACATCACAAAATTTCAGGACAGAAGGCCCCGCTCCCATTGACTCAGCCGGGCCACCCCCTCTGTCTCATCCCCATCCCATGCCTGCACCCAAGCCTCAGAGCGTGCTTCCGAGAACAAGGCCTTGTTGGCTACGCTGTGGTGGGTAGTGAGGGGGAGACCTCAAGCTTTTCTTCTTGCTGGCGCTGCCCCTGGGCAGTTTTGATCCTCTGACTTGGCTGGAGCTGCCCACATAAGAGCAGCTCTTGGTGTCCTGGAACCGGGCAGAAGCTGTCTGTGCCAGAAGGGAGGTGCAGACAGCGTGTAGGTGAAACGTGGTCACGCCAGGTCTGGCCAAACGCCTCTTTGAGTTGTGCAGAAGGGGTGGTTTTCCTCCAGTATATTAGACCGTTCCAGTCTGTAAGTATGGCATCCCCCCGCTCCTGCCCCGCCAGCATGGGTGCCATACAGGTGTTTCTTTATTTTGTCCTGCCCCCTGCTCTGGGAAGTGAAGCGTACAGGATCCCCGGCTGCTGCAAGGGGAAAGCCGCCCTTCCTTTCAGGGTCAGCGTGTCAACTGTGGAGAAACGCCTCCCTGCCCTCGTTTACTGTAATCACGCAGCTGAAGGTGGAGGTCATTTGTGGGCTCAGGTGTGTGTTGCAGTGCTTTGCACAAAGACCCGCTTTTTTCATTTAAACATTGCCTCTGCTGGATGGAGACAGCCCCCTGGGGTCCTCCAGTGGTCCTTGGAGCTGCGCTGGGGGAAGGAGGACTCTCTACCCCTTCCCAGCACAGTGTCCCCCAACAGAGCAGCGTCTCTGGGTTGCTGCCCGAGGGGTGCCGCTAAAGGCCCACAGGGTTGTTTGGTGCTGCTGAAACATCCCGTGCCATGTCCGGCTCCTGCGGGGATACTCAGCTACCTGGGTGTCCAGGGCTCCTTTCAGAGAGCAGAAGGATTGGTTGGGCCGGGTCATAAACGTAGGCCAAGCCAGACCCAAGCACTGCATCGGACGTAAGCTGTAGCTCTTCAAATACGCTGATGTAGAGCAAGCTCCGTACAGCCCTTGGAGCTGTGCTCAGCACAAGAAGAGCTACAGTTGATCAGGAGGATGGGAAGGGACCCCTTTGGTCCCTGGAGAACAAAGCCAACTGCGCGGGGCCGTGCTGTGCTCCTGACCCCAGAAGAGACATTCACAGTCTGCCTGAACTCCTTCAGCTTAGCTCCAGAAGGCAGGGCTGCCTGGGGATGTCCCATCCGTAATGCCCTCTTCTCACCCGCCTGCAGTGGGGGTGTGGAGTGGCGTGTTGGTGTCCCATACTTCCATTCTTTATAAGAAGACACCGAATTTTAGACCTGCTCGCTTTGCTAACCACAGCAATGGTAAATCCGTGGAATGTTTCAG
Organism: Candoia aspera; assembly: GCF_035149785.1. Lineage (NCBI taxonomy): Eukaryota > Metazoa > Chordata > Lepidosauria > Squamata > Candoiidae > Candoia > Candoia aspera. Next base: position 1,406,764 of record NC_086161.1, read on the forward strand.
AGCAGAGGGGTTGGTTTTTGCAGAATGCATCTCTTCCCTTTCTGCAAAGATGGCGTGTGCTCTTGCCGGCCTCTCTTCATCTTCTCCGCATGGCTTGCCGGAGGCAAAGCTTCTTCCCCATGACAGCCTTGGGTTTCCAGCAGCAAGCATGCCGTGGTGGGTGCCCAGCGGCCTTCCTGCCACTCCTGCGCATGGTGAAGGGAAGGGGAGCCCGCAGAGGGAGACCCGGCTTGCAGAGGCCATGCCTGAATGGGCCTTCAGGGGACCTGCCTCTGCCGCCTGTTTCCCAGGCGGAGCAGGGCCTCTTCCGCTTTGCGTGTGCCCCGCCAGGAAGCAGCGCTGTGCCAAACCTCTGGAACCAAGGCCGCCCGGGGGTCCCTTCCCCCCGTTGCCCCCGGGCCCACAGCTTAGAAGCGCACGGCATGACTCTCAAAACAGTGCAACTCACTTCAAATGCTTTGGCCTCTCATTTTACGATTGCTTGTCACGCGATGTTCCTGGAAAGCTTGCTCGTATATGATCTGTTCCATTTTTTTCCATTTCCCTTTTTTGCATGCTGTACCTCCTGTTTCTTCCCTTCCTCCAAACTCTGTTCCCGTGTGTAGACACAACGGCGGCGACAGAACTGGCAGCTCACGGTTGGTATCGCATTCCTGTTTTATCTTCTCCCTCAGCTGAGCTGAGCGGCAACGCAAGCCTGGGAGAAAAGGGGGAGCAGGGGGGGGTGGGGGGCAGATGAAATTGGGGCGGGGAAAACCACCTTTCCAAAGGGGCCGGTCTCATCCCGTCCCGTGGTCTCTAAGGCCTGGAAGGATGCCGAGGTTGGCCTCGTCCGTGTGCCTTCCAGGTGGCCCACCCCTGCAGAAGCATCAGGGTATCAGAGCAGAAGAAGAGCCAGGGCTCCATGTGTATTTTTAACACCCTGTCCGCACTTCCTGAAGTGTGCCAGAGAAGTGCAAAGCGTTCGGAGTCCCAAGAGAGTGGCGCGACCCAACCGCCCAGCTCAGCGGTCCTCCGTGAGTCTTCCAGTCACAGGCTGGCGGACACCTGCTGCCTGCCCTGGATCAGGACCGAGGAGTAAGAGAACTTCACTCACCTCTCTCTGTTTCAGTTGCTGCACTGATCCTTGGACAGCTTGCCTCGCCCCAATGTCAATTTTCAAAGGGTGATGACGATTTGAGGCTTAACCAGTGTGATAAAATACTTGAGAAATGACTTTAATGCCATTAAGCTGACTATGCTTGAGTTAAAATGGGTCTCCATATATTTATGGTTTAAAATGCACCCTTTCTGTCTTAAGAGACACTCATCTAGGCAGGTCATTAGAATAACTGTCAGGATGAATAAAAGAGAGCATTGGTTGTTTATGTACAGGCTAAGAATCCTGATCGGGCTCACTTGAGCTCATGCATCAGCTGGTCCAGGAGAATTTCTTGGTTAACTTCATCAGAATCTGCCTTTATACAGGTGGCTGGTCAGTGTGGGATTGTGCTGCTCCTGCAAGTGGTGGCATTTGCTATTAGAGTTCTTGAAATTTAGCTCTTGCCCATAGCAAAGCCACACTCTGCTCCTAAGTGATGGCTCATCCCCACTTCTATTTTATCAGGAAAGATATGTGTTCCATACATCTTGATCATTCAGTTCAAAGACTGAAAAAACATGATGTCCTCCTGGAATTTTAAACAATGTTTCCCCTCAGTCCTTTGCAATTAGCTAAGCACTGGTTTGAATGGAAATCCAGACACCTGGAGAGTACAAGATTATCTACTGTTGATCTAAAGTTTCACAAGGATTGTCAACAGAAATCAAATTCTATAAGAATCTGCAACTTTGGGAACTGCCTCTTGTGACCATCTTGGTATTATGGAGAAAGTGAGACTTTCCATTGCCAATTCCTTTTTGGAGTTATTTTAGCATGCCCAATAACAGTGTGCTGCTTCTTCCAAAGAAAGCCATTATTTCTTGAAGAGTTGTCATTATGTACAGCAGCACAAATTGTCAAATGTGATTGCCTCTCTATTGACTGTGCCTAGTAATGTGAGCCACAGTGATGCTCAGAATAGTTGAGTAGCATGGAAACCAAACATCTGGCCCCCATTTCTATGCTTCCACTGTAAAAAGAGAAGTCTTCATACTTCTGTTGCTCAGCAGTGGCAAAGAAATATTTTAGAGAAAGTTGAAGAAGAGAGAGAATCAGAGCAAGTTGGAGAAGCCCTGAACTGAGGCCCCAGTAGTAGTTGGGAGCACAACATTCTTTGCAGTTTGTGTCATAAATAGGCAGATCCATGACCGCCAACTGCCCCGTGGCAAGGATCCTAGAAATCGTGTGTTTTGTTCTTAAATAATACTCAGTTTGTTTGCAATTATTTATATTGCTGGAAGGCCTCTTGGGGAGGCTTTTATCCTGAAAAGTGCAATGTAAACTATTGCCATAAATAAATGCCCAAGAATGTATGTATTCAGCTTCCTGTTTTTATACTGTCTTCTGTATTTATTTTTACTTCATGTTTATGTTTGTGTATGCGGTTTTTCCTGCAAGCCTCTCTGAATGTTCTTTCCAAATAGAAATGTGGCATACAAATGTAATAAATGAAGTAATAAATATAGGGGTACATTTTAAGGAAGTTGAGATCGTACAACCAACTGTAAATGAATGAAGTCTCAAAATACTGGGATTTCATTGGTTTGAGTTGGATGAGAGAACAGTTAGCCCTGACAAGAGATAAACCAATGGGTTTATTTCTCACCAAGGACCAGCCTTGGTGAGCCAATAGGGGAAATCACCTCATAATCACGTGTGACATCCAGCAGTCCATGATAGGGAGATACGTATAACTTCTCCAATTTCTAATAAAAAAAAAATCCTTGAGCAGAAAGATCTGAAATGTTGCAAGGAAAACCTTGGGGTGAGGAGTGCTGGGAAGAGAAATTTGCAGTGCAAGCAATGATCAAGTTTCCTCAAGTAGCTCCCCAGAGGAAATATTTCAGGGTTTTGCTTGTCAGAATAGTTGCATCAACCCTTGATCCTCCAAGTAACCTTGGTCTGTTTAAATCCATCAGTCAATAAATATCCAACCTATTAGAGACAGTCTACTTAAAGCCCCCCCCCCGCGCCCCCTGCCCCAAATTAAGCATCCCACTTGGAGGAAAAAAGTACGTCTTGCTGATTTTTAGCAAGTCCACGTAAACATTTCAGGCAACAGTGATCTGCTCCAAGCAAAAGGAGCAGAAAAGTTTGCCTTTGTTTTGGGGTACAGTCAGTTGTTTTTGAATATCATCAGGACAGGGATGGTAGAAGCACCACTGCTTTCCAGTTAGCAAACTTATCCTGTGCTTTCTGCCTCAGAGAAAAGGGAGAAAGGGATTCACTGAGACCCCCTTTAGCAAGGTGGTTCTTTCCCCTTTGCGGCTCCTCATGGGTCTCCTTCCAAGCTTGCATTGCCAGAGTGTGTCTGAAGTTGACCGGGTATTTCTTGTGTGTGTTGGCCATTTTGTTCTGACCAGTGTCCAAATAAGCATCAGCATGTCTGTGGATAGTGAGAAATGCATGATGGGCATGGCACTCCTGTGGAACGGATGGAGCTCCTCCAAAAACAATTACAAGTTAGGACACCGATGGAATGCCAACATCAGAAGGTGCTTGTCCACGGGTGTGGGGATGGGAGCGAAGGTGCTTGGGCCCTCCCCCTCCCCCTTTTGGGGATGTATCCTAAGGGTCTGGGAGAAAAGATGCGTTTGTGGAGTGCATGCAGAGTGGAGCCACCCCCACCGCAGGTCCTTCTCCCACAGTACAGGGCTGACCTGCAGCAATGCATGGCAAGTTTAAAGCACGAAATCCTAACTCTTCCCCTACACAGTGCTGAGGATCTTAAGCTTCCAGATTTCTGTATGTGTCTCTCTCCCCCGTCCCGTCTGCCTTCCTTGCCAGAGCTCTGGTACGAGCATGTTCACGGCAGCTGACGCTCCGGATTCAGCTGCACTTCAGAATCCTCCGCTCCTGTTAACTCTTGCCTCGTGTTTCAGATGCTTTTGGAAAAATTCAGTCCCCCGCATCAACTGACCAAGCAGAACAACTTGTTTTTCTGGCCATTTCCCAGAATATCCTTAGTATTCCTAGAAAAGCTTTTCCAAGTCCTGGTCCAGTGGAACGGTCTCTCTCCGGAATGCCTTTTTCCTTCTTGCAAATGGTGCTCAGGTGCCCTTCATACGCGTGAGAACTGGAGAGAGATTTTGAAATCTACATTCTAATGCTACTGTTCACAAAGAGAGGAAGCAGACCTGTTGCTCTTCAGAGCTTCCTGTTGTGACGCCAGATGTAATCCCCAAGCAGGCTGCATCTGCACAGTGCTGGGGAAGATCGGAGACACCATGTTAGAGGTGCTGAAAGGACGTTTGATCCCCCCCCCCAACTCAATACTCTCTAATTACTGGCCTTTCAGGAGAACCTTGGACCCCTCACAACATCTTCCTCCTTTCCTGATTGTCCTAGAGCAGCAACCCCATACAGTTTTTAAATAAATCCACTCATCTATCCATTTAAAATTTAAAATTGCATAATGTTCCAGCACACCTTCCCCTACCCACTCAGTCACCAAACATAAAAAAAACCCCAAAACTGTTGAAATAACAATTTCTAAATAGCATTGCAGTGTAGGAATTGGTCTCATCTCTCATATTTAAAAATGGAGCAAAAACAAAAAAAATTGTACAGAACTCCAACATCACTAAGGGAGTGAAGAAACTCTGTGTCATTCTCAAAGCTGATGAAGCAAACTAGGAGCAGAAGAGAGGGCAATGAAGTTCAAATTGTGTAGTGTGTGTGCGTGTGTGGTGTGTAAAATCTAAAATACCATGTCTTGGCTCCTTTACAGAGAAAACAGTCTTGCAACCAACCCATTAAAATTTAACAGCTAAAACAAGCCATAATTATGTTATAGACACCTTTTTAAAAAATCTATGGGGAAAAAAGGGTGGGGGAAAAAGATGAAAAAAATAGATGTCCAATGAATTATGATTAAATAGAAACTTTGCAGCAGGATCAAGCAACTCTGATCACCCAGGAAGATCCTCTACACTGAAGGCCGAATCCACACTTAGTCAAGCTTATAAACTGGCAAACTGAAATGAAAATAAACTGAAACAATTCATAATGATTTTCTGCAAGCATAATTAATTCTGGGTTTAGAAGGGAACATACTGCCCTTGTTTGTGGTCAAGAACTGCAAGAGCAACATAGGAGGCCATGGGTTAGACTCCGTTTCTTGACCTTCACAAGGACATGTTAACTCAGAAAAGAGGGTGACATTTTGTATTGTCCAATCTAGTACCACCTAGGGTGAAGATTAAACTGAGCTACAGCTCTGCAGTGGCTTAAACGCATAATGTCAAACACCCACTTTGCTGGGCATAAACTCAACCCAAACAAGATGGAGCAGTTGTTGCAATGTGGAGGCCAACTGATTCCAGGATTGTACCATCTTTGACTCTTGATGAGTTGTGCAGGTTTGCAATCTGGGGGGGGCGGGTGTCCTCCTGGTTTTATGGCTTGGTTTGAAGAGCATGTGGAGAATGTAGCAGGAGAGCTTTTGCAGAGCCTTACCTGGTTCACCAGTTGTGGCCTTACCTGGACCAGGTGCGCTGAAGGTGCCCTTGTCACCTTTACATTAGGGTACTGCGGCTCGCTCTTCCTGAGGCTGCCCTTGAAGGCCCCCCAGAAATTTCAGCTAGTCCAGAATGCAGCAGGATGCATGCTTAGTGATCAGTCACATTACACCTCCACTGCCCTAGGTTTCTGAGTGAAATTCAAGGTACCGGTCACTACCTAGAAAGCCCTGTATGGCTTGGGGCCTGCGTATCTTAGGGACCGCTGCTCCCCCAAAGTTTCTGCCCATCATACGCAAACAATGAAGGAATGCCTGCTAAGAGCCCCCACCTACCAGGTGGTACAGCAGGAGGGAGCCCACCAGCAGGTCTTCTCCATGCAGCTCCTCTGCTTCAGATGAGGAGGACTCCCACCCGCATGGCCGTCTGCACTCAGGGGAAAACGTGGGTCTTCCAGAAGGGATTCATTATCATCAGAGGGAACTTACCCAATAAATTTAACACTACTTTTAGCCTCCATTTAAATCAAGACTTAATTAGATTACTATTTCAATTTATTGTTATACTGACTTGTATGGCATTATATATGTTGAGTTTTGTAAGCTGCCCAGAGTCCTGGTTTTAAATCTCAGGAAGAAATAATTTTATGTTTATCCCTTCTCAGTGATCACCTGATTTCTGCCAAACAAACCCTTTATTCCTGTGTTTCTCAACCTTGGCAACTTTTGTGGACTTCAACTCCCAGAATTCCCCAGCCAGCATTCTGGGAGTTGAAGTCCACGCATCTTAAAGTTGCCAGGGTCGAGAAATGCTGCTCTAGCGCATAAGATGTGCGGGTTTTTTTTACCAAAACTTCAAAATGGTCCCCCTTGCTAATTTCCATTTAGGCTAGCCTGGGTACCTTTATGCTCAAATGTACGCCTTGCCTGCTGACCACGTCCCATCCACACCACCCTCTTATCTACGTGTTATCCAACTATTTTATATCCTGTCTGGAAGCTTGAATAAGTGCATTTGTTTTACTCAATAGCTCTCCAGACTTCTGCCATACACACATTTCAGAAGTTTGTTTGTTTGTTTGTTACTTTTTAAGGAAAGGAAAATTGATGGTTGCTCTCAGATCAATTCTGGAAGCAGTAGGGGTGGTGTTGGGCAAATACACCTCTGCAGAAGGAAAGCTAGCTTTCTTGATGCAAGCGCTCCACCGGTGCCCTTCCTACTCAGTTGATTTTCACTTCTTTACATCCACATGGTGAAAGAAAACATTAATAAGCAGTGGAAAGTTCATTTATTCAGAGAAACTGCAAGAATGTGTGGATGCTTTCTTACAAAAGTGAAGAGTAAAGGTTTTTAATAGTCAAATGAACCTTTTAATAAAAGCCAAGGCATACTTTGTGACATGTTTAAGATCCCTCAAAACATTTGTTGACAGCTATGCAGAAAAGTAGAACTATTACATTTCCTTTGGGTAGGGAAGCAGAAATAAAATACCCTTTGCTTCATAAAAGATGCAGCTTTGCCCTTTTTTATGGGCAAAAACCTGAAAATAATGTGATCTTAAGTCAGTTTTCTCAAATTCTGTAGATTTAAAGAGCTCATTAATCTTAAAGGTCTCTTCTCTTGATCCAGTCCAGTTCCTGGCAATGCTTAGCTAGCCCAGACTGGCTCCTTCCCAGAACCTAGTTACAAGCCAGAACCGCACAGGTGTTACAGGTTGTGGTGGAACAAAAGCGTTCTAGATCCAACCCTTCCCAATCCCTGCAAGTGAGTTGTAACTTACCGCTTGCTGAGTGCACTTCTGCTCTTGCCAGTAAAGTGACACGTGTGAAGGCAGTGGCACATGGGTATTCAGTCCTTCTGATCTCCTTTTATGGATACCTTTATTACGAGCCTGTGAGTTTCTGTGGTTGGAACTTGGAGATGTTATCCAAGTTTTGCTGAAGCAAGTAGTTACTCAACCGTTCCAAAAGCTTCAGCGTTGTAAGGGTAACCGTAGCCTCTCTGAATCTTCAGCAGGGAGGGAGGGCCTTCTCATTCGCAGGAGTGCCAAAGGCTGAAGTTAAAAAGATCTTTCCCCAAGTACCAGAATTGTCATGTGGGCTGATTTCATAAATGTATTTACACCAGTAAAAGAAATGGATGGGCGGGCAGGGCCACTTGTCAGTTGGGGCAGATGCATCTCCTCAGAGTTGGGGGTGTACCATTCTGGTGCATCCCACAACCATAGTTCAGGATGTCTGTTTATGAAGCTGCCCTCCAAGGTGACATCTGTAGCCTGACTGGCTCAGTTCTGAGATCCTCCTCCCAAGGCCCCAGAGAGGGAACCCCTCCCAAGCTCCAGATTCCCTTTGGACTCAAGCAGGAGTTCCTGGACGTAGACACGGTCCCTGAGCACAGTGTGCAAAGCCAAGCCGTAAGAAGTCAAAGAGCTCCTTGTTCGCACAGGAGGAGGATCCTTTGGCTATAAACAAGGCTATATATGCAGCTAAGCCAGTTGGCGCAATTGATAGCACACACACACACCCCCTTAGTCTTAGTCTGTTCAGAGGCCAGGAGGTAGCCTTCTTTTCGAAGCTAACTCTGCAAGTCAGCAACTGCAACCCGAATGGCCAGCAAAGCCAAGTGCAAAAATAAAAAAGGAATTAACAGGCTGGTCACCCACATTGTGCAGCAGAGATGGCCCTCAGCTTGTCAGCCAGTCTCAGTTCTGGGGGCAGGGGGATGTCTCCTAGGACCAAGCCGAACATTGCACAGCATTGGGAAGCAGGAAGAAGATGGGAAGAGTCACCTGTTATTTGTCAACTCAAAACATGCCCTCAGATTGTGTTGGTGCGTAGCCCAATCCCAACCTTCAGATTCTTTTCGCCCCAGGGTTTTTCTTCTCTTAGGGTTGTGTCTCTTCACAAACAAACGTGTGACCCTTGTAGGGGGTCTACAGACCTTGGCGCCCGCTCTTTCCTAACCTTGAGCTGAAACGCATCCCCACAAAACAGCCATTTTAAAACAAGTAGAGAAGGGACAGCTGTTTAAACAGACACACTTCAAGTTTTGATAGCAAGGTAGTTTCAGGAAAGCTGGAGGAGGCTCCTCCCCAAAATACATACTTTATCAGCTTTGAGGTGACTTTCTAAGCAACAGACTCTCCAGTGATTTTTCCAAAACATTTCCCATGAAAACACCAACTTGCCATGGCCATAAACCTGCTGTTTTGAAATACAGCCCAGCGGAGCTCTGTGTTGGTAAGAGAATATTGTAGCTGGCATTGCCCAAAGACTGAAATGTATACAGAAACCTGGAAACACCATTCCACTTTTTAAGCATCCAACTGGAGCTGTTCATTAAAAGAACCAATTCCCTTTAGCCTGGAAAGCTTTGCAGTAAACAAGTTTTTGCATGTACTTATGGGTGAGTGGCTTTGAATGTCCCCCTTTATGTTTCATGTTTTTCAAATAGAGCAGACCAAGATTTTTTCTTGATAGTGTATTGGTCTTGCAGATTTTAAAGACACAAAAATTCTGCCTCTGTGTGTTTATATGTGTGTGTGTGTGTGCGTGTGTGCACGCGCACAGACATGTATTTGATAGATATGAATTGGTTGAAGAGCCTCCTTTGCAGGCTCATCTGAGCAGAATTAAGTCAGATGGCAAACAACTTTTCCTGAGACCCTCATCCTCTGTTCTTAAGTGTTTTGTTTTCCATGCCCTGCGGAACACACCAAAAAATGAGTTTGTTTTTATTTGTAAGGCTTTACTCAGTTGCCCAATACTGCCGAAGAGCTGGACTATGGGGATCTCTCAGGTAAGGGCTGGCCTCTGTGTGGTTGTCTGCATCTGCTCTCCACCTTGCTTGCGTTTGACTGCTTCTCCCCAGCACCTCACAGCCTCCCAGGCCCTTGGATTCTGAGGCACGTCTTCCGGAAGATGGTTCTTCCCCACCCACCCCAGCGCTGGGCTTTCCCTCTTCCCGGTCAGTCCTTGGAAGCCAAGCAGCCTCAGTTGCCCAAGATGGGGGACACTGGCCGCATCAGCAGCAGCTGGAAGGCTGAAGCGGGGTGGGGGGAGCAGGTGGAGCAGAGAAGTTACCTAACAGGTTGTGAGTAGCTGATCTGAGCTTGGTTGCTGGAAAAGAATCCTGAATCCTAATCAGAAAGTCTTTCACTTGAAATGTGGATTATTTTGTAAAATGCTTGAGGCATGCCAGAGGGAGCCTGGGCCTGTGCTCCAGGGGGCTGCATCTGGGGGCACTGGCATGGCCGCCTGTCCCGTAAGTGGAGAAGAGGAGGTGGGTTCCTCGTCTGCACGCCCAGCCCGTAAATTAATTGCACACCAACTTCATTCCTTTGCAGCAAATGGCACGTCTGCCAGGAAGGCGGGTGGGGGAAAAGGGTGGCCCTCCCGCTTTAATACCTGCCCTTTGCTTTGCACAGGAGGCTGCCCAGTGAGTCTGTGGCTAAGAGGGGGTTTGAACCCATTTGCAATACAGCATGTTGTGCTTTGTGCTTTATCTTTTAATCAAAAGCTACAAATCCAGGTTAAGAATGCCTACCGCTTTTCCCGAGTTGTAGATTTCTATCCTTTCATTCTTTTCCAGTTTCTGTAGAGGCTAAACAAGCTTCTGTTTATGCGGCCCCGAAAGCTTCCTGTCTTTTCTGCAGGTTGTAGAGCATGCCACAATCAAAAGGGACCTGTGTAGTTTGATTAACTAATCAAAAACTGATTAGCACCTTTGTTCATAGGGGATGCTGATTAATCAATTACTATTGATTGCAAGCATGGCTTTTATCTCTGGAAAAGAGATGTCTGGAGAAGCAGCCAATAAAAATTGAGCACCTGTCATAGTGATTAAATTTATTAAAACAAAATACATTATTTTTTTATGAAGCTATCTTGAAATGGGTCACTGAAGGGGAACATATTGATTGAGGAAGGATGAACTCCTTGAATTTCGCTCGCTTAAATTAGACCAAATTCAATTATATTACAAGACAAACAGGTTAACACTGACTTTAAATAGCCCATCACTAAATTAGAGTAGGTGCAGGGCACTTGAAGTTAAACTGGGCTAATGAATAATATCAGGCAGTTATAAAGATCAGCTTCAACCTTTCCAGATTGTTGTTATGGGAATAAACGTCCCTTATATTTCACAATAAATGAGGGCAGCCCGTCAAGCTTTGAGCCACTTCCGAAAGCCATGCTTTACTCAGGGACGTCAGATTCACAGAGCCATCCTGGGTGCCTTTTGAAGCTTTTCTACCTGGGTGTCTTCTCCAGGCTGGCCAGTTGAGTCTCTGGAAGCCCATCTCTGAATTCCATGGGAATGGAGAGATTTAATTGGGTCTCTTTTTGTCCTGCTGCTGAACAAACCCAGAGAACAACTTTGTGGTTAGTGCAAATCTTGATCACATACCAGTTTTAATCTCTTGCCGGGGAGGGAGCTGTATTGTGCATCTCATAATTTCCAAAGGGGCTGGTGCACTGGTTCCCAAGGTCCATCAGAATATTGGTGATCTGCAGCAAAGAATGTGAATTTTGTACCCTTGTTTTAGTATTTTGCAGGGGGGTGGAGTTGGTGCAGCGAAGGGGAAGCAGCTTACATTTTGGTCATTCTGGCAGGGGCTGCAGTTGGGGTGTTTCTTGCACCTTCCATTCTCTCTGGCGTCTGAGGTGGCAAGTCCGGCATGTGCCTAAATGCCTTTCAGGTATCAACTGCAGCCCTTCCTGGAAAGTCTGATTTGCCACCAGCTTCCAGGGTGCAAGGCAGATTTTGCTAGGGGGCAAGAGAGAGAGAACTCCTTTAAGGTGGCTCCTGCCTGCCTTTGGGGATCTCCAGGTGGTGACCGCAGCGTAGCGAGGAAGAGAAGGTGGTGAAAAAAAGAAGTGGCCATGCGTGGGTGAAGTGGGTCGCTGCACCATTGTTTGAATGTCACTCCTGGCCAGGCCATTGCTCAGGTGGTGATCTGTTGCACTGCAGCCTGAACAGAGAGGCCTAGGGGAGGGGGCTACATGCTATAGAGTCATAGTTTGGAAAATTCTTTTACAACCAGAGCTGTTAAAACTTCTGTAGGAGGGAGCCTTAAATCTAAATTTGCCACAATTAACAGCCATGCTGAGCCCGCACAGAAACCATCCATCAGGCCTTTGCTTTTATAGCACAAATGTGGTTGGGAGAAACTTCAGGCCTGTTGGTCTGGTGCACACCCCTCCCTTTCCCTAAAGAGAATCTTTTAATACCTGGGCCTACATAACTTAGCAAAAAAAGCAGGAAGGAAAATGAGACCCTGCGGAGCACAGGAGGTAAATCACAGCAATAAAACATCCTGGGCTCCTTAAGTGCTTTGCTTCTGTTTTGCCCTGGTTGTATTCAAAATATAAACGGCAACGGGCCGGGTTGTGTGCTGCCGCTGCTCAGGGTGAGCGTGAGGGACAAAACGTGCTGTTTGCATCCTGAGTTCAGGGACAGCCTTGTTCTTCCTGTCCCACCCCAGCAAGCGCCCAGCGCCCCAGGCACACAGCAAGGGCCAGGGACCCCAATTTGATTATGGGGGCCCTTGATTTTCAGGGGCCCAGCCTGCTCTGGATGCCCTGAGCTGCCGAGGAAGACTGTAGGAGAACCTTCTCTGACTTCTGTGGCCAGGATTTGTGGCCAGAGAGTGAGAATATCCTGCCCTCCCCAATTTTCTTTGGGCTGAGAATGTGGCTAATTCTGTCTTAATTCTGAGAAGGACGTGGGTCTTGAGCTTTGGGGAATGTTAAAGAAGGTGTAGGCTGGGGTGGGGGGGAGATATCCGCTACAATGGGGGAAAACGGCACTCATTCATCTGCAGTTACTTTTTCCCTCAAGTGGTTTGCATAACAGTCCTTCCAGCACCTTCCAGCAAGAAGAAGATTCTTTGCAACCGGTCGTTAAGCTGTGCAAACACGTTGGCTTCTTAAAGTTGACATATTTTGAGAGGACCGCATCACTGGGAACGGGCCTCCTTTAAAGCAATTCTAAGCATTTCTCTCCCGCACATCCTTATTTCTGGAATTTTATGGGCTAAATGTTGGGAGTAGAATGTGAGGAAAATGGAATGGCTGAATGGAAATCTCAGAATAGCTAACGTGTTCCCAATATCTTAGGAATTAGCTTAAATTCTGGGTGTAAATAAGATAAATAATGGGTTCCTATTACTGATAAGACTTGCAAAGTTTGTGGGTAGTTAAGGTTGTACAAATTTGTGGTTAGGTCATTGCAATTATGTCCTTGTTTTTGAAATGCAGTGGGATTTGTGTGTCTGTGTGAGAACAACAAATAATCCCTTTAAAAAAAACTACATACCATTTTGTAATGGAAAGCCTATCCCTAAAATGTTGTCAGTTCACATTTTAATTAGGCAAAAATCACAACTGGCAGAAGACAGACTTCTGTATATGCTTATTCTCTCTACTAGGCATTCCAATAACACAGAAGATAAAATTAGTGTACTAAGCAGAGCCAAGATTTTAAATGGTTCTCCCAGATCTTCATTGTCCTCATAGTCCCAAACAGCAGTTGTGTTGATGCTGACCAGTTCTGAGGACCATCTCCTAGTTTTGCACAAGGCTGTTCTGAGCCGCAGGACACGACCAGACAGGATCATGTCCACCGATGGTCCTGCTCCCTGGTGCCATTTCGGTTTGCCCCCCGAAGTCAAGGCTCTCAAGTTGATGATGGATTTGTTTTTTCCCCGAATCCCACAGCAATCGCTTAGTTACGTGATTTGGGGCTTGGCAAATGGCACTGGTGGCTGCCCTGCAAGGCAGGCGCCCCCCTCCCCCACCGGGTGCGGGGTTCAGTTCCCTCTGCCTGGTTGCCATTTTGCCCCTGGGCACGGAGGGTTGGGCCCAGGTATAGCTCAGGTGCCCTGTTCCTCCTTTTGGAGGCATCTGGCCGGAACTCCAGCAGGCGAAGATGTATATTAACATCTTAATGAAAAAGCCGTGCATGGATCTCCGTTTACTGCTCTGCCTGACAAGAAGGAATTAAATGTCAGAAGGATTTGTAGCATCTGTAATTGAATTGGTGCTGAGAAAGGCAAACCTTAAGGAAGAAAGAATAACACATTAGGATTAGCACGGAATGTGGCGTTTTCTCAGAATTTGCCACGGAGGCTCTCCCCACTCAGCACTGTGCCGGTCTCTTTGTTCCTCCCTTCTCCATCTTCCTCTTAAGAAAGGAGGTTAACTGGGGCAGCCCTTTCCAGTTGCCACGTATTTCTAAGGCCAAACAATCATTTTCCACACAAGTAACTCTGGGATTTTCCCCGACTGCTCGGCAGAGGTGCTTCGGTGGCATCCGTCGGTGACTGTCCCCCTTAAAATGGAATGGCTCCCATTTTGTGCTTTGTGAGACATGTCAACAGGCTGCAGGACAGCCGGAGTGTAGATTCCAGCTCCTAAATTGCCAGTTTGATCAGCAGATAAATCTCTCAGGTGGAATTTTATCTTCTTTCTTTGACACTCAGAATACTCCCAACAAAAAGTGATACATAAAGTGAAATGGCTTAATTTAACTGTGTGTGTGTGTGTGTGTACATGCACACACACACACACTGCCGAAAGAGAAGGCTTGTTCCAGCTTTTGTTTTTGGTCCAACTGGACCACCAGTGGTTGATCTTCAAACTCTATAATGCATCTGAGTATCCTCTTTGCATTTTCTATTTAAAACTGGACTTCGGCCCCAGAATTCCCCACCCACCCTGCCAAGCCTGCCTGAGGACTCCTAGAGGTGATGTCTGCCCAGAGGGATGATGCCCAGCCTGGGACGTGCCTTGGGGGCTTAGGCTGGCCAGGGTCTCGGTTGAGGAACCCAGTTACAGGCCACGAAGCTTGTCTTCAGCTCCAGGCTCTTTCCCAAATGAGAGTTAAGGAATTGGATTTGGAGCAGCTCATGTTTGCAAAGAGCATCTTAAGTTCCCCGCTCATATAATTTGCCCCGATGATATTATCACAGATCTGAGAACTCCCCTTTCTAAAAGGGAAAATAACATGGGAGCGGAACACCAGCAAGGGAGAGTGTTTGAAAAGTTAACTGGAGGGAAATGGTGGAGCGGCGGCACTTCTGAACCTGGGAAGCTGGACTGTTGCATATTCCTTCCCGTGTTTTAGGAGACAGTGTTTTGTGCCAGTAATTTTTCCAACCAGACCGAGGAACTTAGCACACCTCCCATTCGATCCAAAATCAGTCAAAAGAGAAAAGGGTGCAACCAAGTAAAAAGACTCGGACACCTGCAGATGACGTGATCTAGCTACAAGCAAACCGTCATGCATAGTCTATTCCAGTGTTTCTCAACCCTGGCAACTTTAAGATGGGTGGACTTCAACTCCCAGAATTCCCCAGCCAGCTAGGAGTTGAAGTCCACACGTCTTGAAGTTGCCAGGGTTGAGAAACACTGGTCTGTTCAGTGGAGAGCTTTTTTTTCCTAAGCAAAAAGGGTTCATCAAATTGACATTGGCTGAGGTGGTCCCTCCCTTGATCGAGTTCAGTAAGAGGGAGGAAAGGTGGGGTCGCCACCTGGACCCAACCTGTGTAAGATGAAGGGGCAGGCTGATGCCTCCAGGTTGAGTCTCTCCAGGACATGTCTTCCCCATGCCTTTCGGTGAGGGCACCTCAAGAGCAAGAGAGCCAGAGAAGGAAGCCATTCTGCATGAAGAACACCTCTCTCTGCTCGCTGGGATGGAGGGAGGGATCCCATCGAGGCAGAATGGAGGGATAGGTCGCCAGGGGTCTCTCTTCCAAAATGAGCCTTTGCCTGAAGGTAGCGTTTCAGTGAATCCTCTCCTTCAGTTCCAAAGTTGGCCTCCGCCTGCCAGGGGTTCACAAGCCAGCTGGTGCCTCCTCCCTTTGGGCCCTGGCAGGAGGCTGCTGAAGTGGCCCTTGGTCGGCCAGCGGTTAATTTTCAATGGATAGGCATTCTCACACTCAGGTGCTTGACATACCCAGCCAGGGCAAAGGACACAGGGAGGTCACACTTTGCAGCAGTTCTGCTTTCATAGCAGCAATGAAGAAAAATGCACCCAGGTGGAAGCTGGTGATCAGTGGCGCCACCCTGACTTGGGCGGGAATAGCCGGTTGGGAATGGGGCTGCTGCAGTCAGTCTGGTGGCTGGATGGGTCAGTGGCACAGTCTCTCTGTTGGCATGTGAGCCAGATGCTCCCTTGGCATCAATGGGTGACTTGTCAGCAAATGCCCCTTTAGTTGTGCCAGCTGCATATCAGTTGGGGCTTTGCATTGCATTGTTTCTGCCATTTCTGTGTCCATCTATAAAGGCCCACCTTGGCAAGAAAAATGCATTATTGTTATTCAGTTGCTTTGCCTTCTTTCCCCTGAAGACAATTAAGCATCAATCTCGCTTCTGTTGCTGCAAACAGCGGCTTGGCTCTGCAGAGGCAACAGCCCCAAGCTAAGGGCAGAGCCCCCCAGAGCAGCCGAGAGGGCCCCAATTGCTCAGTCCTGGCAGGTCCTTCTATCTTCCACCTCAGCAGAAGTTCACAGGTAGAATTTGGGGAATGTCTCTCAAAAGTTGGGAGGATGGACACAACCCAACTTTAGATCTTGCTCCGTATTTTAATGAGAAGTGAACTAGGACCAGAGTAGAGTGAACCTGCCACGCCCCATCCCTGCTTTGGAGTTATGGGGGGATAGCCTAGACACACAGGCACCCCCCCACCCCCTCGGAGGTGGAACTTTGGGCCATTTTTTTCATGGGACAGCGGAACTGTTGCAAATTGTGTTAAATTTGGTAGATGTCGCAAAAGGCGTTCCAATCATGCTGAGAGTTCATTAAGGCACGTGAAAATCGGACTTGCGGAGCTGAGCCTCCTTAGGTGCTCCAGAAAATGCTCCTTGCCCTGTCTGGTCCTCTTCCCTCATGGAAGGTGGCAGGCCTTCGGTTGGCTTGTGGCCGTGGCAGCCTTTGCCCCCTCTGGGACCCTCCAGGTAAGGGCTGCTGTCACCCCAGCCTTCCCCCTCCCCCCCATCCTCTGCCCTGGTGGGAACCTGGATTGTGCTCTTCCTATTCCTAAGGAAAAGTCTATGTGGACAGCAGCAAAGAGGCCTCTGAAGGACTCTTAATTGAAACTATTTTTTTAAATTAAACTTCATTTTACAGCAGTTCTCAGTCACGAGTTATTTACCTACCCCTTTGAGTGTTTAATCATGGAGCAGAATTGGAACTATCCATAGCAATCGTAAATCCTGTCCCACCGCTGAAAGCTTTGTGTCCGGCCTCTCCTCTCCTCTCCTCCAAAAAGCACCGTTACCCGTAGCTGTCTCGGAGCTGCACCCTTGATCAATAAACTTCAAATATTATTAGAGGTGGAAGCATCAGAGAGAGGGTATGGTCTCTGGAGAGATCCATCTTCCTTAGAAATGGACTGAAATTTGCACAACTCGCTCTTCTGGTGAAATGCATTTCTCTTTGGCACCCGGGCAGCTGCAGGGGGTAGGTGGGACAGATTTATTAGCCATGTGCTGCTTGTAGTGAAAGATTTAAATGGTAAATCCTTCACATATGACTTCACAAATCATGTAAAGTTAAAAGAATTTTACCATTTCTGTTGCTGCTATGCTTAAATTGTAAGGGACGGCCAGTAAATCATTTTAATGGAGGTGTCACGGTTAAACTCAATAAAAAAAAAGGTGGGGAAAGGCGACAGTGGTTTAGCTTCCATTCCAAAATGTTAATGTATTAATCAACGAGACAATAATTGTCTTTTGCTCCCTTATAAATCTTGGTTGCCATTAGAGTTGCAGGGAGGGCTGTTGTAGCCGCCGTCCTTAAATTAAAATTGTTTACATTGCTATACATTAATTTTACATCACCATAGCTCACTCCGGGTTCACTTCAGAGTTTCTCCCCAGCCAAGCGAGTCATTCCTCTTCTGGCAGAAAGGTGGGGAGAGGGGGGAGGGGGAGAGAGGGCAAGCCGCTCGTAAAAGCAAATTAATTGCAAGGCAAGATGTTAAATAAATAAAAGCAATATGCAATGATTGCTTGCTATCTTAATTTCAGAAGGGTTTTATGGCGGGTTTCAAAATCTCCCAGAATGGAGGGAGGGCAGAGAGGGGCTTGGGGCTGTCCCACCGCCACGGCCTTCCTTTAACGCCAACCATTCGCTCTCCCTGAGGTCGCTTCAGAGAAATTTGGCCTGCCTGTGGGGGCGGAGGAACATTTTCTCATGGGGCTGCAGCTAAAAGTTACAGATCTCCTATATTGGAAGGGCTCCCCATCTCCCCCAAATCCCCAGACAATGTGCCCATCCTTCCAGTTGCTCCCCTCTCCTGCTAGCATCTCCTAATCCCCCCCCCCCCAGCTGCATGTTTTAATAGTGCCCGCCAGCCTCTTCCACTGAGGCAGGATGGGCAATCTCTGGCATTACTTCCCTGGGGGCCTGTTTGGGGCTCCCTCCATCAAAAATAAAAAAGGGCCCCCCCAAGGAAGGGTGGTTCAGGTCGCAGGGGGCCATCCTGACCCTCTTCTAATTGTGGCAGATTCTCGAGCAGGAGAAGAGAGCGCCATCACGGCCGTGGACCACGCGGTGATCGGAGGCGTTGTGGCTGTCGTGGTGTTCGCGATGCTGTGTCTCCTGATCATCCTGGGGCGGTACTTTGCAAGACACAAAGGTCAGTAGAAATTTTGTCAGCAAAGGTGGGATCAGGGCAGAAGGGGATCTTGGACACCCCACCCCATCCTCCCTTGGCCACTTTCATGGGCTTTCTTGGTCCTATTTCCAGCTTCTTCCCCCACCCCCTTTACTGCCCTATCAAACAGGGCCCTCCCTTGTCTGGAGTGAAGTCCATGCTGCCAGAAGCAACGGCCGGTAGTAGGTCCTCCCTTGTAGGACTTGTGGAAAGTTAAAGATGCCTTCTGAAGCATCTCTGTCCAATGGTGAGGCCAGCCCAATTTTTCTGGAGGCATCAAGAATCATGGAGGTTACAAAACCAGTTGGCGTAAAGGCCTCCCTCTGATCTGATGAATATACAGTATGTTGCCCTGGTTACTAGATATTCCTAAAATGTGTGTGGGGAGTTCACAGGGGGCTAAGAACTTTTTCAAAATGCTGTCCCTCCCCCCAAAGAAATGGAAGGCATTCCACATAGTATATCCACCATGCGGGCAATACACATTGTCATCTTGGAGCCAAGTCTGTACAGGAAAAGAACATCTTTTAAGACCTTTAGAAGGTAAACTCTGTTGTGTAATAAATGGGACAGACCTCTTTGAAAGATGCAGCTGGGCTGCATTCATCTCTTTTGCTTGGATTCTTACTATGGATTGCCTCCTGCTGACCCAGAACGATGGGGAGCCCCATGCAGAAGGTCTCCAGCATCTCTCATGGACAAGCATGAGGGAGCTGTTGCTGGCTGTGGGGATCAACTGCCAGGGACAGTTGGACAATCAGCCCAGCCTGTGGGAAGGCAGCTTTCCAGAGATGAGGCATCAAGACCACCAAGACCAACTTTTCCTTAGAATACCTTGGGGTGGGGTGGGGAACGGCTGCTAGGTAGCCAGGGATCAAAGAGCTCTGCCTAAAGGCCCCGGGGCACCAGCTGCCGGTGCTTCTGTTGGGGCAGTTCTGCCATAATTTGGGAGTCCACCTCTGGCTCAGTGTCTGAGCCTGACTCCGTTGTACCTGGCGCGGCAGAGTCCCTGACGTCCCTCTCTTTGGTGCAGGTACATACTTCACTCACGAAGCCAAAGGAGCTGACGATGCGGCAGACGCCGACACTGCGATCATCAATGCTGAGGGGGGACAGAACAATTCTGAAGAGAAGAAGGAATACTTCATTTAGAGCCACCTTGTTCCGGGAGGTGTCCGGCAGCGGGGCTGAGGGGGGTTCCTGCCCTTCCAGGAAGATAAAGACAATGATGTTGGAAGTTGCTACCAGCTTACGGCTTTTTTAATTTGTCTCTTTGTGTGTCTTTCTTTCTTTCTTTCTTTCTTTCTTTCTTTCTTTCTTTCTTTCTTTCTTTCTTTTTTTCTTTTTTTCTTTCTTTCTTTCTTTCTTTCTTTCTGTATGGCTGGCAAAATGTGTGGGAGTTGAGGAGTCCCAATGTAAAAGTGTTCTTTGTAAAGTACACTCTGCTGTGTGACACTTCTGTATCATTGGGTTGTTAATTCTCTGGCCAAGTTCGGCCTGGATTTAGTTTAGTTCCATCATTTACAGAAAATTCTGTGCCTTGTTTTATTTTTTATTTCATTGGAGGGAGGGGAGGAGGGAGGGGCAGAGATCCTACGGTTTCATACTGCTCTTACTTTTTGTTTTCCTTCCTAGCCTTTCTTGGAATTGTCTGCTGGGGTCCCTTGAGAAGAGATTTGGGTTGGTTGGTTGGTTGCTTTTTTAAAAAAAAAATCTCTCCTTTTGTTTTGTTAGTTTTTTCTTCTTCTTTCTTCTTTTTCTTCTTCTTCTTCTGTTTTAAGGTTCTGGGTTATATTTTGTTGTTGTTGTTTGAAACTGTGTCATCAAAGGAGAACCAGCACACCTTAGATTTCATTGTTTGAAACTGAGTGTTTTCATAATCCATCCTAATCCCTTGTTGTGAGAGCTTGGACCAATAGGCTTCGTAGGAGAGCGGGCAGCAGCTGCCCCAGTTCCCAGTGCAGCAAAGACGAGCACGTTGGCTGAACCGTTCGTTCTGCTTCTCGCCCCGGCCCAGGAGTGTGCTGAGTTGAGCACCTGCGAGCAGAGCATGTGCCCCGGGGAGCCAAACCTGCTTTTCCTTTTCTCCGTGCTTTTCAGCGCTTCTGCCCAGGACGCCCCGTCACGTCTGGGCGGGCGCTGTTCGCCTACAAGTGCTTCGTCCAAGATCTTACCCGGAATGGTCGCGATGAATGCGGGCAGATCCTTTGGGGAAAGCAGGCAAATCTGAGCTGTGGGAGGGGGAGGAAAGATTAAGTTTGGCTCTAATTATTTTGGTTCCCCAGGGTCCCACCAGTGGCTCCCAGTCTGGCCTTGCATCGCTGTAATTCGCTGGAAACAGAAAACTGTGAATCGGCCAACCTGTCTTTTTTTAAAAAAAATTTCCTCCCTGTTATCATGATGCTTATTCTTTCGGCCTCGGTTTATCCCTCCTTCCCTTCTGTTCTTGGCAAAAGGGGTCACGGCGTGATCTCGGCCTGCAAACCCTGGACGTGACCGACGTTGGTCACCCTGAGTCATCCGAGCAGAGGCTGCATGAAGCCTGCCCTTCCTTCGGACAAAAGGCGGGGGTGGGGGGCGGAAGAGAAGCAGGCCTTGCTTTCCGGCTGGTAGCCCCTGCGCCCCTGGCCCAGAAGGTCAGGGCAGAGGCCGGGGAAGCAGCCCGGAAGCTTTTTGTTTGCTTAATCCAAATTTTCAGGCTGAGTGTGTGCAAGAGGGAGAGAGAGAGGGAGATAATTTTCTTTTTCCTTTCCCCTGATTATAACTTCCAAATGGAGTCTTGGTTCCCTTCCTCAGGCTTAACACCCACCTGCCAATAAATTAACTGATCCTCACATGATGGCAGAAGTAGTGAAGAGCGAACCCGAACTAAGTTTTCCTTGTGGATGTTGGAAACCTGAAGCTTTGGGGAGATGGGGGCAGCTTTCTTTTCTTCCCCCAGAACGGAGATGGGGGCTCCTCCCTCTTGGAAAGCATGGGAGGGAGGGAGGAGGGAGGGGGCGGCTCTCCTAGCAAAGGGAAAAGTTGTATACGGAGATTGGGAGCATTGGTGGTGAGTCCGGGAAGAATCCACGTTGGAAGCATGGCTGGCTTACAGGGAAGCACTTGGGGAAGTCCTCCAGGATACTGGATGATAGATTTGTATGGCTGTCCTGTTGTATACTTGCAAAGATTTATTGTGGGGGAGGGGGGGAGAGAATATCATCTCTTAATGTCACCATCTTTTTTTTAAGAAGAAGGCTTTTTAAAATATTTATTTTTAAATTATTGGCAGAAACATTTAGATGTTACCTTTTGCTGATGAATCTGGCATGCGAAACCCGTCCTTTTTAAAAGACCTTTCCTATTCCCACCCCTCCACCCCCCGCCATCCTTAAAAAACCCATGAAAACAGACCCGGCCCTTTGCTGCTCCTGCCAAGTTTTGTAACACGCCACTCTTGTTTCTCAGTCTTCAGAACCACTGGAGATGTCAGTCCAAGCACACCTGCAGGCCACGGACAGCGTCTGGAAGATCGCAGGAGGGAGGGGGGCTTTTTACCACCCGTCGGTCCCAGGACCGGCATCCTCTTCGCTGCGTGGCTCATCTTTGTTTTTGGAAAGTGTACAGTAGTGCCGTGTTCCCAATGTAACTTTGACTTAATACTGTTGAGATGTCTCAGGTTCACGTGTTTTGATTGGTGTTTCCGTCTCAGGTAGATTGCAAACTTTTTGGATCCCACACCTTGGAAGAGACCACAAGGAGCAACCCCACCAGGGACGGATGGGTGTCAGTGGTACATCACGTTGGAAGGATGCTCTCTTGAGGGGGGGGTTGTTTCTGCAAGTATACTGTGCACTGTTTGAAATGTATCGTTAGGTATTGATTTGTGCAGGCTTAGATTTTAAGAGTTAAGCGTTGAGAAAGAACAAACTTGTTTCTTGGGCTTTGGTAATTTGGATGCTTTTTTTTTTTTGCATTCTTCTTTTAGACAAAATGAAGGGGAAAGCTGACAAGGAGAATGAAGGATGCATAGCTAATGCCAAATAAGCTTGTTCTTTACTCGCCCTTTGACCTGTTTTAATTTTGCCCCCTTAGGCCGATTCTGTTTAGGGTGTCCATGGATGATGTTACAGTGTAAGAAAACACATAACCATCTCTTCCCATTCACATTTTGTATTGGTTCATGTATACCATTTTTACAAAGAAAAAGAAGTACTATAAAGTATCTGTCTTCTTAATAAAAACAAATTAATGTTACAAAACTAGTTATTGTCTCAATTTGTGCCTTTTTTTTTTCTTTTTGCTTCTGCCTCCTTGAGCATCCTGGCTCTGCCCTCCGTGGCCCGTTTCCTGAGGCTGAGACGAGGTTACCCCAATGGCTTCCTGGGCCCCCTTCCAAAGGCACGTGGCTTCCGTATGGCCGTGGGTGGCTGTGCTGGCATTGGTCCTCCTTGAGGCCTTCCATTATCCATAAGGTAATGCTGGGGGTCTCCTGTGATGCAATAGTACAGAACACCACGGATACCCAGACCTCAGCCTCTTTGCTTCGTTGATCTGTCTAGGATTTCGACCAGCAATTGCCCAAAGGACCTCTTCTCCCGTGGGTCTGCCTGCTCAAGGCCACTGTGGTGGCATTCAATACAGCCTGATGATGCCAACAGATCTAGTGAAACGCCTCTGAATTCTGGGCTTGCTTATTGTTCCTCGCTCAAGGGTGTCGTATTTTTACGCTTGCCATTAAATTATGTGTGAAGAAATGTTCGCTAATGTAGCTGTACGGGAGATTTTCCCCTGAAGTCTCAGTGGTTTCTTGTCTTATTTCAAAAGAAGATAAAAGGAAGCCTGATTCCTCAAGGGCAGGTGGTGGAGTTGGCAGATGACATTTCCCCAGACATTGGTGATGGCAGGAAGGTGATGTGGGTCCTCTAAATTACACCATCATTCATTGTCCTATGGAAACCATAAAAGGGAAACCATACTCAATAGAAGAGGTTCATTCCCCTGGAGAAATCTTGCACTTCTGTTTTCTGCTGGAATGCAACAACACCAGACTGCTGTTTCAACATCTTCCCCTTTGTCAAAGGGAAGTTCCATTTGACTACTGTAAGTTTTGCCATTCCTTTAAGTGTCAGGTAGGCTGAAGTGGAGGGGGATCTGGACTTAAACCTCTCAGGATTTGATCCTCTCCCCTTACCTACCATCTGGTTTGATCAGAGTAATACTGTTACGGTCTCTTTCTTCTCATTGACTCAGCCGTGATAGATAAGGTGCCAAGAAGAGGCAACCAGCTGTATTTACTTGGCCAGAAACAGTTGGACTACCTGATTGAGAGCTGGATAGCTGCTAATTCTCTTTCCTTCTTAAGCTCATTCCCAGAGTGACCTGAGTTCATGGGTCTGCTCCAAGATGTGTATTCTTACTCTTTTGCTCAGTTGTACCAGAGGAGGAGGAGTTCTTGAAGAAAGGCTTCTGACTTGAATTGGATCAAAATCTAGAACAAACTGATCAGCTTATTTTCCCAGGCAATTCCTATAGAATTGACTTGCATTTTGGTTAAACTTTCCATTGCAATACTAATGGGATTGCCACTCATCCCAATGTTCCCAGTCTCCTTGAAGTGGGTCATCTGATTTATGTTTCAGTCCCTCTTCCTTGCCCCCAGAATGTCTTGAGTGCATTCTAAGGAGAAGACATTAATTTAAAAGTTGTAATACAACTTCTGTGGACTCCCAATCCCAAACATGACATTGTTAACATGTCCATAGTCAACTTTCATTTGGGCAAACTGAGGCAGCCTTCCTCTGTGGTTGGTGTCCAAGCCATTGACCGCATATAGTCTATTCCACACAGCTGAGTATCTGCTTTCCTGCAGCTCCAAGGGATTTAGCTGAGAAGGGATATCCTGAGTTTGCAAACATGGCAGTAAAATAGCAAAAACAAGGCTGATTATGATTTGTCAAAGCAGAGCAACCTAGTCTAGGATTCTCTAAAAGCACTGGACGTTAAGACTAATGGCTAGTTTCTCTTTCCGTGTGTTTGTTCATACCCATAAATGAAGTGTAGTTGTTTGGCCAAACTTACTGACACAGTTCTCAATAGGAAACAGAATCATGCAGCCTGTATGATGTGTCCTTCTGAACAGGCTGTCGTGATGTGGAGCTTTTCAAACGTTTTTCTAGTTCTTCTGATTGTGGTCCAGAGTTATTTTAAGAGCCTGTGGTTTTACCATGGCTTAGATAGGAAAGGAGAATGTGCCTGTTTCTGAAGCTAATCTTTAAAGCTAGGGAAAACAGGAGCCTCAGCCATGGGAGAAGAAATCAAAGCTTGCTGCTCCTTTCTAGAACTCACTTGCCTTCTGCTTAATATGCGCAGTGCCTGGTTGCTTCATTTTCCCAAACCTGATCGCCTTAAATCTTCCTTAAGTGATATCTCCTCAGGTTAATTAATCTCCAAGCTTAAACTTGCTGTGAGCAGCAGGCAGTCTGTCCTGAAGTCAGCAATGCTACGATTGCATCTCGTAATGCTGTTTATCCTGCATTAGTGTTTACTTAAGGAGAAAATTGATCTGTAATTGATATTTCAATCTTCCAGAGCTGATGGGAGAGAGTAAAAGGCAGCCTTTGGCAACACAGAGAGATTTGCATGTCCATCTCCTTTCCACTGTGCCTGTCCCATATTAATGCCAAAAATTCAAGTCTGAGCTGAGGATTATGTTTTGCTGTTTTTTGTTTTGTTTTGTTGTTTTTAGAAAAAAAAAACTTCGACAGTATTTGGGGGAAGGGGGAGTTTGTCAAGGATTATTGTGAAGAAGGCAACAATGTGAAGTATCTGTGCTTGGAGACTGATTGCTTGTGGGAGGGAAAGGCTGCCCCGCCAGGACCCGCTTGCCAGCTGCTGGTTTTCCACTGGCACCAGATGGGTGTAAAGAGCTTGGTTGAGTGAATGCTCTTTTTAATGCAGCACGCAAGGCTTTTTCCTCCCTTCCCTCCCTTGTGCTCGATCCTGGGCTATTCCTTGATAAAATGTCAGAATGCAGAACTGGCTGTTTGGCCCAGTAGCATTGCCCTCTTGAGGAAATGGTCCTGTACTAACCATGTTCTCTCCCTCTAAAAGTCACCGGCTGGGGAAATGTCAGCATTGCTCAGGAACACAGGAGTCAAAGTCACTTGTGAAGTGATGGTTCTACTCATTGCTGCCCTGGTCAGACCGCACCTGGAATGCAATGTCCGTTTTTGGTTGCCACAATACAAGAAGGATCCTGAAAAAATGGGGAGTGCGGAAAAGAGCAGCAAAGATGGTTAAGGTCTTGGGACCAAATCCTATGAAGAACTGTTAAAGGAACTGGGCGTCTTTAGCCTAAAGAAGAGAAGGCTGAGGGGAGACAGGAGAGCGGTTTTCCAACACCTGAAGGGCTGCCACAGGGAAGAGAGTGCAGATTTATTCCCTAGTCCCTGTGGTAGGACAAGGACCAGCAGGCAGCAGCTTTGCAGAAATCCAACTTGAAACAAAGAGGAACTTTCTCAGCACAAGCGTTATTAAGAGCTTGCCCCATGGGAGGGTTTCAAGCACAGGCTGAACAGCCATTTCTCTGGGATAATTCTGCCCTGGGCAAGGGGTTGGATTAGAAGACCTCCAGGTCCCTTCCAGTCTTATGACTCTGTGATTCTGGTCTCAGCTGATAATTACAGACATAAATCTGTTGGACCCTTGGGAGAGGGGAGGGATGTCTGGATGGTCCTTTGGGTGACTATATTGGCAAAACTCGGAATGAGAACCTGTGGCCCGTTTCATCTGGCTGGAGATGTGGCAAGGCCCAGCTCCCAGCTGCAGGATGCTCTGGCCGTGCATCATCGCATCAGGGCCTGGCCTATGGAATTGGTGGCTTGATGCACTTGACTCCAGATGAGGAGATGGCGTTTTGCAATTCAGAGTCCTTGCTGTGGATTGCTCAGGCTGGGATTGGAAACTAGATGCTCTGTGAAGTCCTCTTATGTGCAGCAAAGTTTGATGAAGCTGCACAATGCTTCCTCCATAGAAGGACACATGACATGGCTAAAGCTAATCCAGGGCTACCTCCTTGCTCGCAGAAAGGGTACAAAGCAAAATCTAGCAAGAGCCCCAGCGCATTCCGAGGCTGTGCGCCCACAGAGGAGCTTCAGCCCACTGCGGAGCAAACTGGGTCCTCTCTTCGCCCACTTGGGGAGGTTTCAGCCTGCAAAGCTCGCCTGGAGCTGTCCTTGGTCCCTGTTTCAGCAGCCTGCCCGTTTCTGCCCAGGCCTGCTGTGCCTGACCATGCTGACCTTGATGGACAGGCTTCTTACGTGACTCAGTTTCATTTGTCTAAACTTGCCCCATGTGAGTGCAATCGCCCAGAGTCCCCTTTTCGGGAGAGATGGGTGGCGATAGAAACTTGAAAAATAAATAAATAAAATAAAATAAACTTTCCCTGCCCAGATGCAGAGCCCCCGGAGTTCTCTGGGTTTTCCACGTGAACCTTGGGCAATCAGAGCACCCTTTCCCTCACCACATCTCAGCTCGTAAGATTCCTAGCTGAAGCCTTGCAGCCCTGTTTGTAAAAAGGTCTCAGACCAGGTTGACTCTCCCGGCTGTGGCCTCCCGTTTCCCTCTTCTTCTACGCCCCCCCCCCCCCGCCCCCAGCTAAACCCAATCCTGGATATGTTACTTTCTGACTGTTTACTCAGATACTTTCAGTTTACATGTCCATCATGTAGCACAAAGTAACTGTTTTCTCGTAAGAAAAGGTGGAGGTTGGAAATACTGCTATTTCTAGGGCAAAGATGTCCAAATCTGCATGAGCATTAAGCATGTAACAACAAATTGTTTTGAAAAACTGAGCTAGAGTAGAACTTCCTCTTCTTCAGACATTTTCCAGAGCTATTTCACAGAGCGCCTTCTGTTTCCAGAAACCGCAAGAGCTGAGTGTCTGTTACTGATGCTGGGTGTTGCTCTTTGGCTGAGCTAAACCATTATTCTTACTCTGGGCACATCCTCTCAGAAATACCTGAAGTTGATGTGGCTGCCCGACTAGAACCAACAAAATCTTTTGTAACCTAATCTGCCTGCAATGCATCTTTGGATGACTTCCAACCGAGTCTACAGTTCCATTAAAGCATCCCACACACTGCAGAGGGTAGGATAAAAGAGGGGGGGAGAGAGAGAAAGAGCACGTCTCTTTTGGGGGGGATATTTCAACTGTGTGCATTGAAATTGCTCTTGCCCAAGACGACAAGGTTAAATCGTTCCTCTGCCTCCACCACAGAGCGACCTTGATGACTACAGCTGGGAACAGTCAGATGCATCCTGCAACACCCTCCTGGCTGCATGGACCAACTAGGGCTCCAGGGCTGTTTTTGGGCATAACATAAATATTCTACATCCAGAAGGCATGGGGGGAGGAGGGGGAGGAGGCTTAAATGTAAGATATACGTTCAAGCTTTGAGCCTGGAACGGTATGGCAGCCTTTCTTCCACACAATTGTCCCACTGCTTTTAAGCTGTAGAGATGTTATTATTATTATTTATTATTATTTATTAAATTTAGATCACCACCCATCTCCCCCAATGGGGGACTCTGGGCGGATGTTCCTTGTTTGGAGCTTGCAGTAGCAAAGGAGACCTTTTTGCTTGCTTGCTTGCTTGCTTAATCTAATGAGGGAGGTGGGCATTTGCCTACCTTAAACCAGGCTCACTTGCCATAGCAATAATGGCCAGAGTTGAATTTTGGTGTGTTAACTGTCCCTGCAAGAACCCAATATCAGGATTCTGCCATTTGTACCTTTTGTGGGGAAAACAGAAGGGCATAACAGAGATTTTCAATCTATTTCTGGGCTGCAGTGCTCTTTTCCCTTTGCCAATTGTTCTTGCTAAGGATGAATTACAGTCTGCATTTGGAGCTGGAATTGCAGAACCCTGGGCCTTGGCCAACATATTTGACCAGTCTCCCCAAGTGAACTTCATTGCGCCGAGTGATTTCATCCTGAACACACCATCTGTTTTGCACCGTTTGGAGGAGAAACGAAAGGCGCTTGCGAGAGCAAAGACAGTGCAGACTGGTTGTCTGAGCCTCTGGACTAAGGGGATCCTACACGAAAATCCAAATTTGTAAGAGTAGCACTGTGTAAAGGACTGGTTTTGGGAGAAGTTTACAAGACAGGGAAATGTTCTTGGGCTGGATGAGGGCTTAAGCAAGGAACTTGCTAGCTGGGGTACATGAATGGGTGTGCCCATGTGCTGGGACAAGAGTTTGCAAATTGTACATGCTCATAAGTCTGGAGCTGCTTCCTACTCTTTAACCACATTAGAGGGTGAAGTGCAAAAGTGGCTGGAGGCGAAGAAAATAAAGCTGAGATTAGATAACTGGCAGGTGTCATAATTATTTAAGCAATGGGACTTCAGAAAATTCATAGCATTGGGCAGAGTTTGTTAAAGGCCAAACCATCATGATACCTGAGAGATTGGCTGTTGAGGTGCACATGGGTGGGCTTGTCATCAGGATGACCCAGAACGAGGTTCTAGACAACATGAACTTGAGAGCCTATAGTTCCCCTCCTTCCCTCACCTTTGAAGGTGAAAAGATGCTTTCCAGATGCTGGGAACATGCCCCCAGCCCTTCTCTGCCACTCCTTCAGCCAAACGCATCTTTCCCCAGCACCATGCATCAACTGCACAGTCTCAGGAAAGGGTGCTGCTGCTTTAAAAATGTGGCAGGTGAGGGCTTCTTATGGGTCTATGCTTGTTCTGAAGCATCTTTTTGCCTTTAAATCCAAGAATTGCCCAGCCACAACAGCCTGAAAAAAGAGCAATAAGTGTGCTGCTCCTGGAAATTGGGATGGGGCAGGGAAGCATTTTTAAAGGGAGGGTGCCATCATGGTTGGGCATCAGCCCCTCCACCACCTTCAGGGCTTGACCTCCACACTGTCTTCTGGTGTCTGGTGATAATTTTTCACCCTGCCAACTACATGGAGGGATTCCATCCGGTCTCTTGTTTCCTGGAAGCCTGTGAACTTTGGTTTAAAATACATTGTTTGCAATAAGTCAAGCACTTCTAAAAGAATGAATAATTTCCCCCTAATTGAACAATTATTTTATTTTGTAGTCACGGAATCCATGGAACTTCAGCTACATCCAGTGAGGAATTAATTAATAAATAGTTTTGCTTCTCATAATTACTGCCTTGACTTTTCTGAAAACTTAATGCTGCTAAAAGTCAAGGCTTCCATCTCTAGTGCTGCATAAAGTAATTGTGCAATTAGTGATAAATGTTGCTTTGACTTGTGGCATGTTAAGGAACAAAAGGGGGGAGGGCCATAATCTTTAGCGCTCAAGTTAGAGATGTCATTGAAAGAAATCAGGAGAGATGCCACCCTGAAGCACGGATCTGAGACACCTCGTCATTGATTGAGAAGAGGGCTTGACAGTAGGCTAATAGGTTTTCTGATGCTTCAGTCACAACTCCTAGATATTGGTTTGTGGTGCTGCCCAACACACCATTCCTCCTCGTCCCCGCCTACCCTCCAGCATTACTGTATTGATTTGAAAGTACCTAAGTTCAGTGTCTTCCACTTCCCATTTGTCACTTTGGTAGTGTTTACTCAGACAAAATAAATACAATTGGGCTAGGAGAAGCCAAAAAGCGGTTTTCTTTTCCCTCTGTCCCTGCCTAGCATTTTAGAACATTGCAGGATCCATTAAGGAGGACTCCATTTTTAGAGCTGAGCAAACATTTGCAGGATGGGGGCCTTCTCCATTGTTATCTGGTATGCTCAAAGCCAGGAGAGAAGGGTAGTTGGTTTGGGATGGTGCTACAATGCCTTCTGCCCTCTGTTTTCCACCCAAGATCCTGTGCGTTACCTTTAAGGATAGAGACCGCTGTCGAACCTTACATTTTCAAAAAATGGAGCTTGATCTTCCTGTTCATCCTGGGGGAAAGTCCTGGGTCCCAGCACCCCCAGACTAACTTTAAAGTCGGCGTCTTCTTCCATTTTCCTTTGAAACCTCTGATCAATCAGACTTCATACCTTCAACATTATATTAGCCTTTGGGCCACTATGACTGCCGCCCCCTCCTTTCTTTTCCTCACATTCTGCCTGATGGAGAGAATTGGAATCTTTAAAGTCTGCCCTTTTTAAAAATAAGCTGTGCTTTTTTCATCTAATACAGTTTTTCCTTAACAATAACGTGGTGTTTCAGAAACAATTGCCCAAATATTTGCAGATCTACCTTTTAGTCCTTAAGGACTAAAACTCACCTTTCCAAAAGATTGAAAGGGAATACTTACATTTCTACCTAAATCCCACTTTTCAGGGTACGGTTGCAAGCAGAGTAAAGGACATCCTCACCTCCAGCCTTAAAGCCAAACCATGTAATAGGCTAAATGCAAGTTCTCATTTGTCTTACTCTTCCAAACAGTGGTCAACCCAGGTCAACATGGACATATTCAGAAGCATTTTCTTCACACCTCTCCCCACACAGCATTTTCTTCTATGGCAGTATGATGTGAGCTATCGAAAGCAAGAGGTTATATGGTGGGGGCGGGGGGGGAGAATGGTTCTATTTATAGCTTTTCTATAGGGTCTTATCACCAAAGCCTCAAACCCACTTGCAGTAATGGTGTTAAGGAAATACAAAACAAGAAATTCCATAAAAGACATCAAAGCAGCAGGTCAAATGATTTTTTAAAAAGCAAGCAAATCCCATAATGTGCATATAAGCACCAGTAGCAAATAGCAAATGAAAATGAAAGAGTCAGAGACGTGCAGCCCTTGAAAGGCTCAGGGAAGTGGGATGAACATCACCTCCACGCAGACCTCTTTTTTTCTCCAACTGCCAAATCTTGCAGTGGGAAGAGGAGGAAAGTTCTGTGTCTCACTCACGGGCTGGTGGAAGTCCTACGTCCACTCAAGTAGATGAGATGGTGGAAAGCCAAAGGAAGGGAGGTCCCTATGGAAGCCGCCATGAATTCTGGGTTGAAAAGGCAGGACAGAAAGCTAAAGCATGAATATTATTTATGGAAAACTCCTGAGAAAATTTAGAGAATGTAGCTAGGGAGCTACTATTTATTCAGCATCAACTACAGCTCTGAGGAGAAATACGTCTGATTTTGCTGAATGTAGCACGCACGTGCCCAAGAGGAGTCATTGTTCTTCTCTCTTTTGCACTGGTCAGCTCATGCCTAGAATATTGCTTTCAGTTCTGGCGCTGTGTTTTAGGAAGGATGTCGACAGACTGGAGCCTGTCCAGAAAAGAGCAACCGAGATGACAGGGCGCCTGGAAGGAAAAACCCATGAGGAATGATTGGAGGTGTGGTATATGGAGAGCACGGGATTGTAGGAGACATAGTAACTGTCCTCAAAGATCTGTAGGGCTGTCATGTAGAGGATGGGACAGAATTGTTCAGAGTTGTTCCAGAAGACAAGGCAAGAAACAAAGGGTTTAAATTACAAAGAAAGCAAATTACAGCTGGACATCAGGAAAACATGGCAAGAGCTGTTCAACAATAGGCCACTCTGCCTTGGGAAGCAATGGAATGTCCATCACTAGAAGTATTTAAACAGAGGCTGGATGGTGATGTGTCATGGAGACATCCACCTGCCTTGATTATGAGGCACACAAATAGCACCCCCCCCCAGCCTTTGACCCTTGAAAAGGAAGAATCAGCCCCTGACCACTCTGGTTGCCCACCAGCTTTCTTCCTCAACCACTCAAAACACAACCTTGGCCTTTGTGGATAAGTTTGAAAAGGGAGCCACATGGAAGTTCACCTCTCAAAACCCTCAAGCATGAGAGCCAGATGGATTCCTCTGGGGCTTCTCATCTTGACCAGCCCTCCAATGGAAGCAGTGGCCCCCCAACTGGTCTGAACGAGGGGAGGGAGCTACAGGCACCAAATAGAGCCTTGAAATTCTCTGGTGTGCAAGATGGGTCCTCTTCCAGTTGCACAGCAGGGCTTCACATCATTTTCACATCCCTTCTTGTGAAAGGACTTATCTTTTCCATTTTTCTGTCCTCCCCACCATGTCTTGAACATGGAAAGGTGAGCATCATTCCTCCTCCCCCACCAATCTCCCCAGCTCCAGATCTCCCCAGGATGTAAGCAAGAACAGAGCATTGGCAATTGCCCTGGCAGCAGGTGGTGGGGAACGAATTGTGCCCACGGCACAGATCTACCCCTGCACTGAATTGTGTCTGGGGGCTCCAGGACAGATGGTGCTCTTTCCAATTTACTCCCCACTGGCCACAAAATGCCTTCTCTTACGTATGCTGGTATCGCCCACTCTGTTCCAGGGAAACTTTACTTTGGGAGGCTGATTTGCAGCAGTGACCAAACCGCAAACCTCCCAGTGAAACAGCACTCTTCAAATGCTTTAGTGAATATTTTTATAAAACGGTGACGCTAGTTAATAAATGGCAGGTTGAGAGTATCATTGATCAAAAGACTAGGCTGTGACAGTACTATGTACACTTACACAGAAATGGAAACACCCCTCTGAGATCCCTACAGTCCCCCCGCCCCCCGAGAGCATTCCATAAGACTCTGAAAACTTGGCTTTGCTGCCAGGCCTTTGGGGGAATGGCCGCTGAGCCCTGGCCAGTTGGGGGGGCATTGTGTCATACCATTTGGGGACATCATGTTGGGTTACCCCTGACGTTCATGGTCTTCTTCTTCTGTTTTCATTGTTTGTGATTTTTAATACTCAAGCCTCATTTAATACACATTTAACACACAAGCCTTTTTAATACACGAGGCTCATTCCTAAACCTAAGTCACTGGGCCTGGGGGTCAGGAGCTGGGGCTGAGCCTCTGCATTGGTTAGGTCATGACTGAAGGGTCTGTTTTAACCCCGGCTGCTGTTTGATGTGTGTTGTTTTTGTCTTTCTGTTTTTTTTAATGCTTTTATATTTTCTTTTATGCTGTTAGCCTGCCATTCATTCATTCATTCATTCAGTGTATATGGCCACCCAGAGTCATGAACTTGAGATGGCCATAAAGATTGAAATAATAAACAAATATTCTCCTCTAAACAAAGTAGGACTTACTTCTGAGTAAACGTATACAGAGTTGCATTAGTCAAGAAGTATTCCTGGTCAAACATAGTCTTTGTTAGATGTATTTTGAGCTGAACAAATTTCTTCAAGTTCACTCACTTGTTTCTTTAATAAATAGCATCTTTCCTATTTTTCTCTCCCTGTCCACCTTTCCCCAAATCAGTTAGTGATCTGGGGTGCCAAATTGTGCCTCATGAATAAAGGAAGAAAAAAAAAACTCAGAAAAGTCAATTGAAAATAACTTTTTGGCCTTGTGTCTTTCTTCCAAAGAAAGAAGCAATAAACAATAAACCAAAATGTTATTACAGAGAGTAGCTTTGGATCAGTTTCACAATCCATTTCATAACTGAATCAAATACATTAAAACACCCTGCCTCAAACTGCCTACCCCCAGCTGGGCTGGATCTTTTCCAAGATCCCTGTGCAGGCTGGGAATTATGTCATTGCTGTCCTGCTTATTTAGGGAGTACATGGCTGGGAAAGGCCTCTTTGAATTACAATTTTATGTGAATTAAATGTGTGGTTTATAGGAAGCCCCTTCCGTGTACGAAACCTGAAGAGGAAGGACTGAAAGCAGAACCGCCCGCATCGCTGTTTCGGGATGGAAGTTCCAGCCAAGGGAGTCCAGCTTTGTCTTCTTCTTCTTCCTGCTTTTATTTATTTATTTATTTATTTATTCATTCATTCATTCATTCATTCATTCATTCATTCATTCATTCATTCATTTATTTATTTATGATTCACACTTCTATCCCCGCCCATCTCCCTTCAAAAGGGGGACTCTTATATGCTTACGCATGCACATTTTGAAAGCAATTTAGGAATCGTTGTTGTGATTTTTTTGGTGAAATCCAGCTTAGATTGTTTTAGCCAATCTGTAATTCATTTCCATTATGATTAGTAGCCAGGGAGGGCCCCATCCGTCCATGGGTGTAATCACCTTTGGAAGCCCTCCCACCTTACAGCAGTCTCCATATCTTGCGATTTGGAATTCCATCAGCTGGTTCTGCACTCTGTGAAGCAGCACTTCCCCTTGGCCATACTGACTCTCCCACCCTCATGCTTCACTGGCCCTGTATTTGAGTATCAAAGCCCTTGGATGCCTTTGGACTGCCCCCACGAGACCTGCCAAAGAACCGGGCTGATCTGGCCCAGCTTTCCTGGAGCAAGCTCAGACCTCATCTTTGGAACAAGCAAAGATGTACGTTTTAATTCACACCTGTTGGCTCTTTGACATTTCACGCATTTATAGCTCACCTGTCTTCCTGGCTGGGATTCAGGGTGGTTCTCCTGCCGAGGACCCAAGAGGCAGAGCTGAGCGATGAGAGAGCTCTGGACATGGGCCGATTTCTGTATCAGAGCAGACAGCCACTCGGTGAAGCTCTCAGCTCAGACAATATGAGTACGGCCACTAAATTGTGGCCTTCCCAACATGGAACTCCCCAAAGTCATTTGAACAGCAGCAGCCCAAGATTCCCCTTTGGTCGTGCTAGATGAGAATTCCGGAAGTCCGAGTGCATCTGAAGGGCCCCTGGTTGCAGAAGAATGGGATTTAATCCTGCCATAGAAATGGCAGGATGCTCCCCTTTCTCCAAGTGCTAACAAGAGGATCAGTAGCACCTCCCACAAAGCCTTGATCCCCAGCATCCCCTCCATGTTGGAAAGCAAGCGCCAGCAAAGCCTCTGCCCCCCTCGCCTGCTCTCCCTTAGGTGGCATGGCAGTCCCCAAGTCCTCCGAGTCCTGCCAAAGCTGGGGCTGGAGCAAACCAGATTCAGGGAGACATGAAACAAACAGGGAAACGGTGGAAGCAGCTGGCTGCAAAAGGAATATTTGATCACAAGCCCTCTGTCTGCTCAACACTCAGCTCACCCGAATCCCC
Organism: Candoia aspera; assembly: GCF_035149785.1. Classification (NCBI taxonomy): domain Eukaryota; kingdom Metazoa; phylum Chordata; class Lepidosauria; order Squamata; family Candoiidae; genus Candoia; species Candoia aspera. The sequence continues at coordinate 1,441,955 of NC_086161.1, forward strand.
TGGGGAGCCCCCTCCCCGGATGCAAGGCTGCCGCGTGCCTCTCGTCCACACACAGCTCTTCCTTTCCCCACTAGGCTGCCCCTCCTCGGCCCTTGCCCTCTTCCACCGGGGCCTGCCTCTCCCAGGCTCTCCGCTGCTCCAGGTGCCCAAAGGCATCTCTTGCTCTGCCCGTGGTGTCTCTGCTGGCCAGGACCTCTCGGGGGCCTGCAGCCAATCCAGGGGCCTTGGTTCTTGCTTGGATGGGAAGGAGAGAGCAGCAGGGAGGCTGACCCAGCTCTGCATGGGGCATTGGTTTGCGCTTGCTTGGTCTGCTTTGCCTCCTGGGCTCCACTCGGCCCCTGAAGCCTCTCACCCAGATGGTTGGGGAAACATTTCTGTTCAACGGATGGACTGGCCCAGGCAGGACCCCCACGGCTGCCTCTGATCCAGCTGCCTCTGGTCTCCCCCCTTAGCAACTGGGAATCCCTCCCTTGGGGATTCCTCCATGTTCCCAGTGACTTTCCGTCTGCATTCCATGGAGCCCTTTCGCTAAGCTTGGAGGTGCCTTCTAGGTCTCAACTGACTTCCCTGTCCTTGAGCTCGTTCCACCACTTTCAAGCTGGGGAAGGCCATAAACCTATTGGGATGGAGGGTCAGAAAAACACATTTTACTTTATGGAAGGGGCACCAGTGATGGTTTACCTGCCTTTCCTATTTTTGTGCCCTCCCCCTGCAACCTTGTTCCTTCTAAATCCCTGCAAGGGGTCATAACAACCAGACCCCCTCCTCCCGTTGAGGAGGTGGGCTCGTAGGAAATCATTTTGCACTTGCTGAACTTCCCTGCTGTTGCCCCCTCACCTCACAGTGAGAATTCCAGTGCTTTACCAGAATTGGGGAAGTGCCTGGAGGAAGGAATCACTCAGGGGGGCACCCTCCTTCCCTCATTGGCAAAGCTTGGCAGTCTTGTTGGTCTGGTGGCCCATTTTGCAGGGAGCAGGAAGGCTCTCGGCTGAATGCACTCGGGAGAGGACATAAACATTACATCTTGGCACTCGCCTGACAAATACAGGTTCCAGGTGGCAAACAGTTACGCAATAATGAGGAGGGAAATGAAGAACCAGTCGGGCAACTGCTGTGGACACCGGATTCTTTCCTTATTCAACAGACCCATCTTATATTTTCCCTACGGAGGACGGCTGGTCTCCCTCCCAGGGACATCCTGACCTGGAAAGTTACCTGCCCAAATGGTGTAACTCAGCCATCTGTGAGGGTTGAAGGTCTCACAGTTAGGCTGCAGTGCAGAAGGGTGCAAGACCTATATTTTGCTCCTGTCCATCTGGCACTTTGGGTAGTGTGCACTCACACTCACACACTCACACTCACACACTCACACACATAGGGCTTGCCAGGCTGGGTCAGCAGCGACGGAAACAGGAGCTGATGCTGGACATTTTGGGGAGACACTTTGCTGTCTACTGAGGAAGGGAGGAAAGGATACATCCAGGGAGAACACCCCTGTGTTTTTTGGGGATACACTAGGCTTATGGGCACAGGAATCCTCATTATATTCATTCAGGTGCCTCTCCACTCTAAAGGACCTTCAAGGTGATATATACAGCTTTCAGCTCTGACCCCGAGGTAGCTCCAGGCAAGGGTCGCCCTGCACCTGTGCTTTCTGCCCTCCCTTCCGGTCAAAGCTGCCTCATATGGGGATTAAAGAGCAGAGGAGGAGCCCACGGGTGCATTTGTGAATTGACTCCTTTGCAGCGGGGAACAGGATCGGGCGCTTGTGAGCCAGAACGCAGGTCATCCCGCAACAGTACGTCCTGTTCACTCTGCCTCCAATCGCAAACCTTTGCAGGTGTTTGCAGAAAAGTAGCTCGTACAGATGGCCCTGCCCTTGCAAACATTAATCGTCTGACCTGGACCAGTCTCTGCCAGAGTGTTGAGTCAGGATGATTTTGCCCTCTTAGGGGGGAATCCTGCCCAGAATGTGTACAGTCAAGTACAGTAGGCTCAACTTCATGCCGATGTATCGAGGGATGCATTTCCAGGGAAGACTTGGCAGTGAGGACAATGCTGTATTCATGATGCTTCAGGCGGCTTTTTAACTACAGCGGTGCTTAAAAGCTTGTGAATCCATTTGAATTTTCCATATTTCTGCAGATATACGACCTAAAACATGATCTGTTCCCCACACAAGGCCTAAAACTAGATAAAGTTGAACAAATAAGTCAAAAACATTGTACTTGTTCAATGATTTATTGAGGAAAACAATCCAAAGCAACGTTACATTTTGGTGTGCGGCAAAAGTAGGTGAACCCTTGCTTTCAGTAACTGGCATTGCCCCCCCCCCCGCCTTGGGCAGCAATAACTGCAACTAAACATTTCCAATAATTGCTGATGTTCTAATGAACCTTCTGTGTTTGTTTGTATTTGTTAGTCTTTATTATTTGTTTATTTTTATTTCATAAATCCAACTCCATTATGACTCTGGATGGCGTACAATATTCAGAACGTTGAGCAATCCACATAGCACAAAAGAACATCCAGAAACCACCATCTTACGAATCAGACAAGCCTGCAGGGGCCTGCCACCCACTCCTGCCCAAGCCCTGGGAGAGGAGCCAGGTTGCGAAGGCTCATCTAAATGATGGCATTATTCTCTTGCTTGCATGTATTTTAAATGAATCTGGCCTATTTCAAGCAAAAATCTTGAAATGTTCCACAATGTGCTGAGCCAATCCAAGTCAGTTGCTAATGGTGGCAGGGCCTGTGTCCAGCTAAGTGGTTTGCAGAAGAAGCATCTGGGTCAGCGGCAACCATGGCTCGCCACTTGGAAGTTCTCTTCATCATTAGGTGAAGGAGAAAGAGGATCAGAGTCAGGGACGGATACGATGAATCAGATCCAGTGGAGCCACTGCACATGTGAGGGCTGTGTCGACTGCCCTTGATCTGGTTCGTGGAAGAAAAAGGTTCTGCCTCTGCAAGGCAGAGGGGAGGGATGCTGCAGATCCAGCCACACTCCTCCTTCAGAGGCCGAGTGCCAACGCACTTCACAGGGTTGCTTCAAAAGGCTCCTTGGATGAGCCTTTGATCAGAGCACCCTTCTAAGAATGGCAGGGCCCTAATGAACATGTTTGTCCTTTTGCAGATCAGAGGCTTCCTAGAATGGGGAGGAGAGAGCCTACTTTACAAATGACCCAGGGCAGTCCATGGGGCCTGCTGAGACAAAGAGGACTTGGGTTTCCTGGATGCAGAACTTGGATATTGGCTTGGCTGCTCCTAAGGGGAAGCCAAGGAACTCTTGCCAAATCGATGTCTTCCTGGTGAAACCGAAGGACAGCTCCCCAGAACACGGAAGCTGGAGTAGGAAGGGAAAGGAAACCAGGGTTGGACCAGTGAGTGGAGCATCATGACCAAACCCTGTAGTTAGTGGCGCTAAAGAAGTGGGGAACTCAAAACCAGAGTATTCCTTTTGCCCAGGAAACAAAGTTCTCCATTTGCCCTCTTCTCCTCACAGTGAGCCACACGGAGTCTTCATGTCCTCACATCAGGTTTCAGTTCCGTAACACCACACCTTTTGGGAGGGCAGGGAAGTGATAGATCTCCTGCCCAAAACATCTCGGGGGAGAGAGGTGATTGCAGGGGCTGTTTCTGGTGACAAATCCAGGTGCTTCCTCAAGGTCCATGTCCTGACCTGGCCCTTTTCCATCTCTCTTGCTTTTTCTCACCTCGCCTGGGACTGAGCATCGGAGGCCAGCTTCTTTCAAACTAAGCATATTCTGAACGTCAAAGGCCAACATTGCAGCCATCTGTTTTGCTGTGCTGCCCTTCTGTTCCTTCTAGCTGGAGGTCTGGAGCATTTCTCTCCAGCTCACTTGCGCGCGCTCTCTCTCTCTCATTTGAAAGGGTTCCTACAATGTTTAGCTTGAATCGGAAACTGTAAGCCATGTGTCTACTTTCTGGGTCAAATGTTTGTGTACCCGAACAAACACACACACGCACACACTCTCCACTGTCTTCTTGATGCATTGAGCAGGGAGTTCCAAAAGGAAGGGGACCAAAACTGCTTGTTTCTGCCCATCAACTTTGTCCAAATGACAGCCAAGCAAATCAGCACTCTGAAGGCTAACAGCAGGAAGATAAATCTGTCAGGGGCTCCGTAGGTGCATGAGGGGGCCTTGCAAATTTTCATCCTGCTTCTGAGAGGGCCAAGAAGATCGTAAGCCACTGCCACAGAGGCCCAGTGTCAGTGTGCGTGATTTTGCCTGCCACAGGTGGAAAGAGGGCGAAGTGGCAAGGAGAAGACCTCTGTCCTGAAGCTTTGGAATGGCAGGATGGACGGAAGGGATGCACGGCTGTGGGCTTGCCAGAGACCACGGAGGGGCTTGGCAAAGCTTCGAGGGGTGGGTGGGGGAGAGACTCAGGAGTCACAAGAATGGGACATCCAACCAGCAAGACAGAAGGCAGCGGCTGGGGCTACCAGCTGAGACGAAGCCCCATTGCTGCTTAGACAGGAGAGCCCAGAAGGAGGGTCTCAGGACATGGAAGGGCAGGACCCTGGCAGGGGACTCCAATCATCAGTGGTGGGCCTTGGGCAGAGCTGGGCCTTGGGCTCCAGGAGGGTACCACCTGCTCCCTTGCTGCCAAGAGGGCAGCACTTGCTGGCCAAAATTGTGTGGATCCTAAAGCAGATAAGTCCCTCTGGAAGACCAGGAATATGTACCTATGCATGTATTTGTTCAATGCATGTAATATTAGTATATACTGTATCTATTTACATCTCCTGAGAAAGAAACGCTGCCACCATCGTCCTATTGATTTCCAACAGTCACTTTCTGCTTGTGTGTAGATGCATGCATTTTTCTGAACAGGGCTTTGTTTACCTTGCCTACACATTCGCAACTCTGAAGATCCTGTCAGTTCCTCCCTAGGCTACTCCGACATGCCGGCTGGTGACATCCAAGGATCTGCTCTTGGTGAGCCTCTTCCTACCTCCTTTTCTTAATTAGTGGTTCTGTATTGCTGGGCAGAATTCTTTGTGCTGTCTTTTCAACATAATTTTCAACAACAAAATAAAAATACCTTGTAAGGCCTATGCAACAGCTCACGCTATTAGCAAAATGCTCAGATGCTTGGAAAAGGCAGGGCTCTTTTTAAAAAGTCATTACAGAAAAAAAGAAGCTTTTGCCCCTTGGGGAGTGTGGCTAAGGTGGATTTCTGGGAGGCAGTGCTGTGGGGTGGGGGAGTGGGAGGAGGTAATGAATATTTCATGCTTTTCAATGTATTTATGTCCTGGGAAGAGCTGAGGAGTTTCTCCCTGGGTCTTTCCAGAACTGGAGAAATCAGCCAAACATTTATCAGAAATCTGTATCAATGGGCTAAGCGCTGCTGAGAGCTAATTTCTGCACTGCTAACCGTGGTGAGCCACGTCACCACAGGCTTGTCCTGGGTACCTTCGATAGGGTGAGATCTGAACCCACCTGGGGAGGCCCTGCAGAAGTTCCTGGGGAAAACCTGTCAGTTTGAAGAGCCCCGTGAGTGGCCCAAGGAGGGACCGCAAGGCCCTGAAGGAGGTCGGGGGCTGAGCCTGAGTGGATAGCCTCACTAAACCAGCCCAAGAGGCTGTGCTCATCACGATGCATTTACAGAGGAAAAGGTGGGGCCAAATAGAAAGGGCTAGGTCTTGTTTTTAATCTAGAGCTTATTGAACGACTGCTACTTGAAGGCAGATTCCAGGTATATATTTCATCTGCTCTTGCAGACTGGTGGCTCCTGGCCTCCTCCTCTCTGCCGACTCCTTTGGACCCTAGTCTTCACCCGGTGCTCCCCCTTCCTCTCAGGCGCCACACAGATGACCCACCGGCTGCTCCTGACGCTTCTGCTGGTGTGAATCCACTCTTCGAACTGTCAGTGCCTCTCTAAGTCAAACAGAAATGTTGGCTCTCGAGGGGTTCCAGCAAATTCCCGTTTATAGCAGACCCCAGAGGCGGAAATGGGAGTGGCAAAGGCGTGTTGTTCTAGGAAGTTACCCTGGCTTTCCAGTAAAGGAAACATAAGCTCTCCAGCCTGGATCTTTTGCAGCAGTTTATTGTAAGCCTGATGTATTTTTATTGCGCCCCTGAAATGCAACCAGATTTCCACCCTCTCCTGAAGTGCCTCCCGGCCAACCTCTGGCTGGCCGAGGCTCAGATGCTGGGTGGGGAGGTGCAGAGCTGCGCCCGACTTTAGGGGGATCGTGTTGCAGTTGCAGGACAGGGGGACCCCAAAGAGCCCAAGATGCTTCCGTCTCTTCTGAAGCCCTGCTGCCACCTCCTGCTGCTGAGTCCACCCCTCCATCATCCACGGAGCCTCTGGGCATTCCCAAGACTTTCTGCCACCCGGCCAGAAGCGGCTGCTTTTCCATGCCCAGCTGCCCTTGAGGGACTGGTGGGTGGAGATGAAGCCGGAGGAAGGCGTGGCAGTCCTTCCAGGGGCAGGGACCTATCTTCAGAGAGGCCATCCCAGGGCTGCCACGACTGGGCAGGTGGCCTTCATAACGAAGGAGGGCAGAGCTGGCATTGGGGGGCATTTCAGGCATTGGGGGGGATGTAACCGCCCAATAGCTGACCCACTTTCCCCCTCCTCTTTTTCCCACCTTCAGACCATGCATGGCTGAGCTCTGCCCCTCGGTGAAGTCTTCTGTCTTCACTATGAATGCCCATCTGATCAGAAAGGGCAATTTCTGCATTTCTACTGTGTTCCTGCTACAGAGGAAGAGTGGATGGGCAGCTCAGTGGGGGGACGTGGAGAATAAGGGCGGAAGCTCGCAGTGAGATCCCCCCTGTGAATGACTCTGAGTTTCTGGGATCTCTGGAAGAAGCAGTCCACCCCCCACCCCACCCCAGTTTTCATGGTCCTTAAATGGAAACATGGAAAACAAATCTTCAGCTCTGTTTTCTGCTGAGGGCAGATCGGAAGGATATTCCCCCCACACACACACACAGAGCAAACACCATTGATCTAACTTGACTCTTCTGTTACGTTTTGTCCCTTGGTTGCTGGGGGTGGGTGGGAAGCAGGATATCCGAGCACTGATTTCCGAAAGCCCACCTGCGTCTCTCCACAGCAGCGTTTCTCAACCATGGCAACTTTAAGATAGGTGGACTTCAACTCCCAGAATTTCTGGGATTTGAAGTCCACCTATCTTAGAGTTGCCAGGGTTGAGAAACGCTGCTCCACGGTGTCTGCCAGTCTGCACTTTACCACACAAAGTGGAATTGGGTTCCTTTCTTTCCCCCCTCTTGCCCTAGGGTTATAATTGTAAATTACGTCTGCCCTTTTCTGCCCTATCTCCTTGGCTCTCTTTGTCCCACAACTTCTGAAATTGTAATCCGCCAGTTCTTTTGCGCCTGCTTTACTTACTTAGGTGGCCTTATCTCCTCCAAAGCGATTGCTCCAACGGAGAGGTGGCTCCAAAATTTCCCGTGGAATCTCCTCGCGTGAAAGGGCCCATTGAGCTATTACAATCCCTTCCCCTTCTCTGTGCCCCCCACCCCCGCCCACGCGAAGGCCAGGGGAGGGGCTTCATTTTGCAGCTCAACGAATCTCCTTCTCCAAGGGCCAGCTCAAGTGTTGTCTGGAGATACCCAACGTGAAGACCACATTTAGAAACCTCATTTAAGCTTATACAAAGAGAGGACTCTGGGGTGGGGGGAGAATTAATTAATTTCACTCAGATGCAGATACTTTTAATTAAATATGAGTGTGCTTTCTTTTTAAAACTATATTTAAAAAAAAACAAACCTGTGCTTTTGTACAATTTTGGCTAATGAAACAAGGCATTGCTCAACTTATTGGGGAAGCAAAGAAATCTAGAGGGGAGAATATAAAATTGGTTTTGCTTTTTATGAGTGTGCATGTGTATGTTTGGGGGGAGGTGAGGGTTGGAGAAAACACGATGGAAGCTTAATTCCAAAGCAAAGGAAGTTCTGCCGTTGGCAATTCTGGTCGAAGAGGGTTCTGCTTGTTCTCTGTGGAAGGCATTGCTGGCAGAAGATGGCCCAGTTTGCCCTGGAAGAGGGGATGGGATGGATGACATTTTTGAGGCCTCTAGAACAGCTTGCCCTGATCCAACAAGCCACCATAGGGCTTCTCGACCAGCACACTTGCTGGCTCTTCCCTTGAACACAGGTAACTAAAAGACCACCGCAAGCCCCAGGCATGGCTTCCTTGCATGTCCTCCAAACCAGAGTAGCCTGCCTTGTTCTGAGAGGAAGGTTCCATGACACCCTCAACAAAACCCAGAAGGGGGCCTTCACCTCCTCTTAGAAGAAGCCAGTGGGCTTCCTTTTGTTCTGGTTAAGCCATAGGAGGAACTCATGAGTCAGGCTCACAGGATGGGATCAGGGTTGGCATCTTGGTTTGTTGCATGGCCTGGTCCTTGTTGCTGTGTTATTGTTGGAGGAAGGGACTTGTGTTACTTATGAGTGGCAATTTGGGTTTGAGAGGAACTGCCAATGTATCCCACAGGCACAGGTGTAGCAGAGCGTGTCCAAAACACCACTTGGTCTAGCAGGAAGAGGAGGAACGCATTCCACCCCTGTAAATCACAGTAGGCTGTGCTGGCTGGGGAATTCTGGGAGTTGAAGTCCACCCGTATTAAAGTTGCCAAGGTTGAGAAACACTGCCCTAGAGAGCTCACCCTTTCCACATTGATTCTGCCATGTTGCTATTTTCCCTTCCTTCCTGAGGAAGCAGCTCCTCTAATTTCAGCTGTGAAAATGTGCTGGTCAGATCAAAGTCTATCAGTGGTGCCTGATTTTCCTCCACGCTCCGCAGCTGGCCATCCTTTCCTGATATTAAACAGGTTTGCAAACTAGTTTGGGCAAGCACCACCAGCAGGACATCTGATGGGGATGGCAGTGGGTGGGAGAGGGGGGAGCAGCTGAGCCTCGGCAACTCGTGCCTCTTGCAAGAAACTGCAAATTTCCATGGCTACCTACCCCCTTTGAGAAAGGCATGTTTTCTAGCCTTGTCTTTGTCCATCCTTCCTGCAGGAAATCTGTGGCTACGTACTTCTCACAGGAGTGACATTGGGAGATGGTCCATCTCTGCAGCATGTGAGCTGGGCCAGTGATGCTGGAGGTCTGTGATCACATGCGTGTTGTTATGAATCAATAACACCAAGTGCTTTTGGGCCCATGCTTCTGCCCTTGGAAAACGTGAATTTAATTGGATTGTCCTGATAGAATACATGGATTTTTAGACCGATGGAATCTAACCTGGTTCTCCATTTTTACAGAACGCATCAGTTCTGTCTTGATTCTGTTACTTTTATGGTGTCTTTAGCACTGGGATGATGACATTCAGAGGCAAGGCAGCCATCTCAGCTATTAAAAATGTATTTCCATACTTCTGGGACTGAGTAATCTCCTGGGCTGTTTGCAACACTGCCTTGCATTAATGGGTGGGGCCGGGTCTTTATGATCATTTCTGATTCTCCTTCTTTGAGTCCCTGCAGCTCATCATTTAGAAAACCATGTTGGCTTCACAAGACCACTTATTCATGTAGAGTATAGCCCCAGTTAGATCTTCCCTGTGCTCTTCCCTCACATTTCTTACAAAAAAATTGGGGCTTTTATTTTGAAGGCCAAGACTTCTGAATCCAACTGTTGTAATTCAACAAACTTGGTTAAAGTAAAGCAAATTTGCCTAGAAACATGGTTGACTTATCACGGCCCGCTGCTTGACAAATTCCATTAGACATCTAATGACTTTCTCAAAAATTCTCAACATATGAAGAACGATTTTTACAGCATCGTTTGTTGTTTTACAAGCTTCAAAATTGGTACCTTAACCCCAAATTTGGAGAAGACTCTCAAAGACAAGAAATGAAACCTTGGTCCCTAGCTCAGAACCATCCATGCTGATAGCAGATTTGGGGGTTTTCAGAGTGAGATTTTGATAACTGGGGACACCAGGGATGGGCTTTGGAACCTTTTGCATTACATGAGAGATGCACCCTGCCAACTGGCCACCGCCCTTTCTCAGAGTGTGGAGGTATTATTTGAGGCTCCCAATCATGGTCTTTCTGAATGCACAATCACAGCTGGCTTGATTTCAAATAATATGATACTTGGGTTGACACAACCAGATGAATGGTTGCTAAGCAACTGGCTAGGCCATTGCCTCTATTATGTGTAGGGTCAATAATGCTGGTTTCCTGAGTACTGGGACTGTGAGCACGTGACCACTTAAAATACTCATGGCCGTCTCCATCTATTTCCCTCTTTCACTCTGGAACAGATTGTGTGTCAGCTGAGGAGAGGGAAATCCTGGAGCATGGGCTGCCATTGAGGGGAGCAATGAACTCCCCACACTGGCAATCATCCAGGGGCACCTGGTAGGGGAGGGAGCGTTCCCTGGAGCTCTGGGTTTATCTCTCATCTCCTCACAAACACACCCCACTTTAATCTGACCTATTACTGAACCTGATGAACATAAGACTCCAGGGTGCACTATTATCTCAAGTACATATCATCAACGTTCGGTTGCTCTCTGTTCCAGACAAAAGTCCTTAATACATTGACATTTTCAACTGGCTTAACAACAACTTTGCTGCTGTCATCAGTTCAAAAATAGGAAGCATTTCCAAGGTAGTTGGATCTGGAAAGCTGCCATCGCCTTTTAGGATGTGCTGAATGAGGCGGGGCATTGTCCCCATGCCCATGATGGAGGCTTTGCTTGGGAGTTATGGCTGCACCACCTCAACTGTACAAATAAGCAAGTTTTACAGTGGAGGGAAGAGCTGTCAGGACATCAGCTGGAGTCCTGGAGGAACTAGAAAGATAGAGGAGGGATAGAAAGACATATGCTTTCCCAGGGCAGCTTATCTGCTTTTGATGGGATTCTAGCACAGACTGGAAGCTTCTTTATGTTGAACATTGCTTGGGTTTTATAAATTAACTTCCTATTTCAGAAAATATGCCAGAACATCTGAAGATGAGCCAAAATAAATAAATAAGGAGGAGCGTTGTTGTGGTTTTCATTTTCCTAACTTAGCAGAACAGCTTCAATCCTACCTCTGCCATGTTCCAGGGCAGCTGCTAGAGCAGTGTTTCTCACCCTTGGCCACTTTAAGATGTGTGGACTTCAACTCCCAGAATTCCCCAGCCTGAGGAATTCTGGGAGTTGGAAGTCCTCACATCTTGAAGTTGCCAAGGTCGAGAAACACCATGTTGGAGGCTGAGAACACCTCTAAACAGTCCCAATGGAAACATCTCAGACCTTTCAGTCATAATGTGTGATGGGTGTTGCAGTCACAATGCTGAAGGGATATATATCCCTTCTCACCCCTATGGGTGGTGTGTTTCTTCCTCCACCTCGGGTCCTCCACCAGAGGCCTGGGATTTTGAGGGTTCTGTGCAGGATCTCAGCTGTTCCTAGCCCTGCACTCTTCTGGACGGAGAGCTCGGATGTTGTTCCTGGGATCTGTTGGAGCCCCTCTCCCAGCTTAGGGGTTATAGCCCTGAGTGCCCTACCACCACTGGGACCACTTTGGCCTTCACTTTCCACATCCTCTCTAGTTCCTCCTTCAGGCCCTGGTCCTTCTCCAGCTTCTCATGCTCCTTCTTCCTGTCACATCTATCACCACCACTGTCTTCTGGTCCTTGTCTACTACCACATGGACAAGACATACATACATACATACAATTTTCTTGCATAAATATTTTGCTTCTAATCTTCAGGATCTGGAATGAAAGAAAAGTAAATTGATGGGCAGTAAAGCTTTGCCATTTCAAATGAAACAACTTGGGGTGACGGGATTCTAGCAGCATAGATGATGGTTGATTGATATAAAAACATTAAAAATAGCCTCTGGGTGTTGTGGGTACTGTGGCACTGAAATGTCATAAGAAAGATAACTGTGAAATAGATGGCGGGTTTGACCAAAGTGTTATGCCTTTGGAACAAAATCCCAGTTCACCAAGCCTGAATTGAATTCAGCTATGATTGTATTCTTCTCCTGCACACACTTCCGTGGCAGTTAATTTCCTTTATTCCCAGGGCCACAGGTTGCACTTATTTTTAATGAAGCTGGTTCCCTACTGTACAGACCTGCCACTCCATAATTTTGGCAGGGAATTATTCTCCGCAGTACTTTTGCAGAATAGAGAAGCAGGTGTGATGATGGTCACAAAGACTTTGCCTTGTTCTTCAGTCACTGGAGGCTTGTACAGGCGGCCCTGAAGTCTGTCTCTCTGCCCATTGTTGGATAGCGACAACAGAAAGTTTACCCACCCAGATGCTTGACTTTGTATTTTATAAAGCACCTTCAAGAAGCTTTACTGGGATGCACGTTAGCCAAAGAGGGCTAGTGAGGTGCAGCTTCAACCATGCCATGTAAATTTCAGCAAAGTAGTCAATGCCTTTTTGGTTCTGTTTAACCTGGGGCTCATTGGTCATCCATCAAGGATGCTGAATAGGGAACTCCTGCTCTGGGCTGGGGCTGAACCAGATGATCTCCCAGTCCTCTTCTGACCCTTCGTTTGATGCTTCTCGTGACTGTGGAATTTACTGGGAAAGACTGGACCATCCCTTTGGATGGCACAGGGCTGTGATCATTTTGTGAACCAGAAATCATTAAATATTGGGGGTAGCTCCAACCGTGGAAAAACTGGTAAATTCTGAATGGGAGTCAAATGAGTCCAGGCTGTGGCTAGGCTCATCCAGTTAAACTCTGATTTGTTTAACTGTGATATACTGCATAGGCCACAGGAGCTGGGGTTAGAGACCCCGCAAAACGATAGAGCATGATTTCTCAACTGAACCAACTGAGCTTGCTCATGTGCAAGGGACGTGACACAACCTTTACAGTTCTAAAGCCCAGGATATGCTGACGCTCACCAACTCTGCCCCCTCCCTTGCAGATGTCCCAGTCTTGCCTCCCAAAGCTGCTTTCCTCTCCCTCTCTTGCTGATGGCGTCTTGACCCCTCCAGGCGTCCCATCGGCTTCTCCTCCTCTTGGCCTTCGGAGCCTCCTTTCCCTCCCAGTCCACTGGGCAACTCGCTCATGGGAGAAACGTCCGGCTTCTTGGGATCCGTGGTTGCTGAGCTGCCAGGACAGGCCTGGAATCCTTTTCTCCTCTAATTCGAGCTTCATGTCTTTCTGCCAGCAGAGGAGAGCACCTGCTCTGAGAGGCCCAGATGCCCTCTCTTCCTTCTTCCCCCTCTCCTCTTCTGCTCAGCCACCCTTAAAAATGGGGCCTGTGTCTGTTTTGGAGATGGCTGGCTGGCCAACTGGAGTCTCCCTCCCCCAAACTAACCTCTCCCCCCACCCCGTTCTGCTCCCCACCTTGCTCTGCCTGACTTTTAGCATCTGGGGCAGGTGAAACTGCTTGGGAGTTTTAGGGGGGGCTTCCTCCATCTCTTCCAGACAGTCCCTACCTACCGCCCCCAGGGATCCTGCTTTCTGCCTCCTGCTGTTTAGCCCCCTGGCTGAAGACCTTTAACCTGGCCTGCTGGGCAGCAGCAAGCCCTGGATGGCAAGCCCTGGATGGCACCGCCGGGGTTTCTGCTCAGTTCCACCAGCCCGGTCCATCTGCAGCAGGTGGGCACGGAGGGGCCTGTGGGGCACAGCTCGAGCAAAGAGCCCGGCGGAGTCAGAGGGCCGGCTGGCAGGACAGCCATTGTTTCCTACTGCTAATGACTGCCAAGCGGGACGAGGGCAAAGAATAGCTGCCTGCCAACTTAAAAATGCTACCTGGATTTCTATAGCGACCAGCTCTCTTGCACAGAAGCCAAAGAGGAGGCCTGCTGGGGTCTGCTCCATGGGGCTTCCTGCTTGCCCCCCACAAGCCTTTTGTTAGTGACTTATTCGCCATTTGTTGACCTTTCCCCATGGCTGAGTTGTCATGCCCCCACAACTTGTCTTTGCCTCTGGAATAAAGTGGGCTTTCTGTTTCTATACTCAGCTTTTCAAAAGCTGCGCACACTGAGCAGGGGATGTGGCTCTCGGCGGGGCCTAGGGGAGCGACTGGGGCAGGCCGTGCTGAGGGGGCCCATTCAGACTACCTAACTTGGCCTGCTGCTCTTCCCCACTGCCGGGATTGAGCGATGATCCGGTGCTACTCTAATGCCCTGACGGGGAAGGGAAGGCTGCACCACCTTGCCCTTTGTCCCAGGAGGCAGCAAAGTTTCTTGGACTCTCCAGATGTGGAGCCTGGGTGGAGAGTGCTACAGATGTTACAATTCCCTGCAGGTGCAAAGCCTCCACATCTTGGGGAGCCACGGGGATGGATGGCTTCTGTTCATTCCACACCTTTTTAGTCTAAACACATAGCTCTTTGGTACTCCCAGGGGAGCTGGCAAACATCTTTATAGCCTAAGAAGTTGCAGTGCAACAGGGAAGGAGGATGGGCAAGGGAAAGAAGAAGCAGATTGCACAAGTAAGACTTCTTCTAAACGCTAAGCATGATGGCAGTCATCTGGGATTTCAAGGGAAAAACCTGCAACTTACTAGACCTCTCTAAAAAAACTCATGTGACTTTCTTACATTGGGTATACCCATAATCTCCAGAGAGCACATCTGGAGGACACACCAACTTGAAGAACCTTGGGTAATTGTCCCTGTGTAATTTGATGGCTTCATTGCTGAACAAGACCTGATGTTCACCAGTCCCCTCTTTGGTTCTGCAGGTTGATATTGTCCAGTACAGAAATGGGAATCTTGGAGATCCCCTAATGGGATCTCCACCCTCAACATACCATCTCTAGTTCACTGGCTGTGATCTGGTGGGGGGTTAAAAATAAAGCGTCCTCTGATCTGTTCAAGAAGGCAGCTCTGATCCTTCCTGTTCTTTAACAGCTTCACATTTTCTGGAGGAGGGACTTAGAATGGAGGGTAGGCTCATTATGTCTCTCACTTTCCCAAGAAATTCTTATTAGGCGGTTGGGTAAAAGGCAGGATTTGAAACTCTGAAGACGTGCTAGAAAGACAGCCATTGCCTGCAAGGGAGAAAGGGATGGGCCATCCTGTCTTTCTCATCCTTTCTGTCTCACAAAAGAGGACCTTGGGTCTTGCTTCTTTTTGCAGGGTAGGGCAAAATGCATGTACGAAAAGCAGCAGGCTGAAGCTGCGAGGAAACATCCACTGAGGTCCAGGAAACCTATGCAGTAGCTCCCTTCCAGTCTAAAAGGGTTTCGAGTAGCCCCCACCCCCCACCCCCTTTGGTGTTTGGTATTATTATTTTTAAAGTCAGTCTAATCAAAGGGTGAATTGGCTACAATCACTTCTTCAGCTAACCTTCAGCTGGAGATGATTAATATGCATGGAGTTCATTAGGGGGAGTTTAATTTTTATTTTTGGAAATGAGAACCTGATAAATGGAGCTGAGAAGGAAGTACAGAAGAAGAGAGCTGGAGGAAGATAACAGATTCCCAACAGATCAGCGGCTTCATCCACAAGCTGGCTCTCCGTTTGATGGTCGGCAGCTGAGTCCAGTTGATGTTCAAATCCCTACAGGGATGAGTTTGCTACTAATATGCCTACTGTAAAAGGTTGGCTAAGCTGTCAGAGGGATAACAAGAGCACTGAGCTTTGGAATAATGGCTTAAGGTAGCACAGCTCAGGGGAAGTTAAGGAAGGGCAGCCAGACTTGAGGAATTGCTCTGCCAGAAGCTCAGGAAAGTCCTACCCTGTTTGCCCCATCCCCATGTCCTCCCAAGGGTCTGGCCAGCTGCTCTCCTGGAGGCAGAACAGTGTGATCCTTCTCCGCTGGTTACGTCAGCCTCCCAGCCTGGCTTTGTGAGACTGACGGTTAGCCCAAGTATGGTGCCTCTTTCACATGGGCTCTCCATCCTGATACTCATAAATAGCTTGGGAGACACTTGAGAAGAAGCTGAAGCAGGCTTTTTGACAAGCCTTTTGAGAGCTTTCAGGATGAAAGGTGGGGATGGGAATGGGAAAATGTTATAAAAATACCAGGCATTCCCCAGTGGGTGTGCTGGTATTTGAAAGCAGAGCATTGAATTAAACATCACCCCTTTCCCCCAAGACTCTCCTCCCACATTTTCCAAAGGTCAGCCCCACCAGCCACCCTCCCCTTCCAGATTCACTGGCTGCTGCTATCGCTACCCATCGCTACCGAAGCTCATTATCTGCCACTCTCTTTTATCTTTCTGTCTGGCTTGGCATCTCCCTTCCCTCCCAGCTGAAAGAAAGAGGAGAATAGAAAAATAAAGGGTACCCGATTAGTGATGCAGTTTGAGCTGGCTCCGTACCTTCTTCCCCCATCTCTCTTAAATATTGAGCAGAGCCCAGCGCATCCGTAGAGTTGTAGACAGAGGCTTTCCTGGAGAGATGACCAAGTGTCTGTGTGGACACCAGGGTGGGGCTGCAGCCAACTGCTTGGTGAAAGGAGGTAGGTTTTCCCTTTCCCCATTCTCTGTATGTTTTCAGGGTAATGAAGAGAAATATTCCAGGAAGAGATGCCCATGCGCAGGGTCCTGCAGCATCTTTCCACCTCTTGCTCCCCTTTTCCTTCTCCTCTGGTGGTTAGACCAAGACCTCCTGCAGAAGGGGGATATGGACAGCCAGAAGGAATGGCCGAGTGCTTGGGATTATTAGAGCTCCAGCACAAAAATCAATCAATCAATCAATCAATCAATCAATCAATCAATCAATCTGGGCACAATGGTGAACTCTACACAGCAGGTTAGAGGGCACTGTATGTGCTAGAGTCGGGATTTTAGGGAAGGGCTATGGAAAAAGCCACTGTGGGCATCCAGTTAATCTGTTATGGAAGACAGATCTCCTATCCTGCGGTGATGGGAGTCATAGTCTAGACCAGAGTTTCTCCACCTTGGCGGCTTGAAGATGTGTGGACTTCAACTCCCAGAATTTCCCAGCCAGCATGGGGTTGGGGAATAGGCTCCCATAGGCTGGCTGGGGAATTCTGGGAGTTGAAGTCCACGCATCTTCAAGCTGCCAAGATTGAGAAACACTGGTCTAGAGCTAGTTTGCTGCAGTGGTTAACACACTGAACTAAAATGGGGAGACCAGGGTTCAAGTCACCCCTTGGAATCTCACTGGGTGACTTTGGGTCAGTTGCTCTCTCTTAGCCCAACCAACCCAACACTGTTGTTGTAAATGAAAAATAGAATGTAATGTACCTGTAATGATTGCCTATTCTAAACATCATCAGACTCATAAGCAGGATCACAAAGATATCTGATTTATTAAAGAATAGTATACAGGTTCACAAAGAAAGCTGAGAATGGAAAAAGCGTGCCAAATGCAAACTAAAAAACCCTCGGTACAAACGAGATCCCTCCCCCCGTAGAATCTTCCCAAGCTCACAACCCCAGGTGCTCCTAACGGCTTCTGATGGTCTGCGGGAAAAGTCCTTGAGCAGAGAACATAACCCAAACACATTCCATTGAAATGAACACAGATACAGAGCTTGGCACAAGGTTTCACAGCAGCTCCCTCCCAAACAGAAACGTGCGTCAGCGCCATGGCATGTGAAACGTTACGATGTACAGTGCACATTGAAACAGTGAACATGACAGTACCCTGCCTTGAGTTGCTGGAAGAAAAGTGGGAGGTAAATTGGATGAATGGATGGATGGATGAATAAATGAGTGAACGAATGCACCATGTTGAGAAAGCTGCTTTCCAACACCTGCACATAACAAGAAGAAATGTTTTCCAGACATCGTTTTGCTTTAGATAAAGTAAGTAAAATGCCTTCAGATTAAGCTTACCTCCTGAAGAACTTCATAGACACACACCTGAAGTTTTCTTGACAGTGTTGCAAAAATGGGTGATCATAGACTTTTTCCAAGATATTTTTAATTTCAGTTTAGTCACTGGCCCTGGTCCATGATCCAAGTCCTAACTGGTGTGACCCCACTTAGCTTCCAAACAGCTGAGATCAGCTCAGTATTGTCCCCCCCCCGCAAAAACGCCCCAAAACAAATGGGAGGGGTAAGAACATGTTATTTCTCTCTCTCCTTTCTAAAGTGTTCCTTATGATTACCACATCAAGGTCCTTTGATGCTGCTGAATTCTGCCCATGTTCAGAGAAACATACTTGGGAATAATGGGTGTTAAGTTATATTTTATTTCCTGAGATATCGGAATTTGCTGGCAGCGCTTTTGGTTCTGGTATCACCCAGACATTCACAAGTGGGGAGAGGAAGGCCTTCTGTCTTTTTTTCTTGCCAATCAGGAAGTCTCTCTGAGGTGGGTCGAGACTGGCCAAGACCTCCAGCCTCCCACGTGCTGCAGAGACTAAAGAAGATGAACTTGATAAAGAGAGGCCAGCTCTGTTGTCAAAGCAGTGAGGAGCAAAACACGCCTTAAGCCCAAAACATGCAGAAGGGATGAGGAAGCACCTCATGCAGACACCTCACAATGAGTACAAGAGGGGGAGGAGGCCCAGCACAGTCAGGCTTGCGAGATTCTGTTATCGTATCTAATAAAAGTAGTTTTAGTCTTCCTGTGGAGTTGGTTTCTTGACCTGGTCCACACAGGAGGACCGACATGCACTGATGTGATCACGATGCTTTGCTCATGGAAACTGCTAAGCAGTTTGGACTTCTGGTGGCCGGGAATCCTTAGCTCCCTGTGCTGCAGGATTCTGCATGACTGATGTCCACTTCACCTCCATCTTTCTCCAGCATGCCAGTGAGCGAACTGTAGTTCAGTTTAGCAGCTCTTGAGCTGAGCTTGAAAAAAGGCAGAGAAGACAGTATACAAGCTCTTGTAGAGTGCAAAATCTTGTTCCCCGCAGCCTTATTTTTGGCTCTGTGGTGCCACGAAGCCATTCTCCATGACTGACCACGTGCATGGTGTTTTTAAATGTCTCAACCCCATTATCCAAAGGGAGAATTAAAATGAGGACTCCCGTACAGTTTTCTGACAAGAGGAATTTAACCTGAAACCTGTATTAACTTGCAATCTTCCCCTGCCCAATCTTCCCCCTGAATATGATTGGGAGACACTTAACAGAAATAGGCCACTTTCTATTGCTTCTGGAAATGTGTTCATCCATCCACCCACCCATCCATCCAGAATATGCTGCATTTGTTTTTCATGTCTTGGCAATGAGTCTCCTATAGCATGATATTTTTTTCTGTATCTGTGATATTTTAACCCTTTTGTGGGTTGAGCTCCTTCTAATTGCATGGGGATAAATCTGCTTATAAGCAAGTTTTTAAACTTTCTTTAAAACATTATTTGTTAAACTAGGGGAAAAGTGTCTTCATTAAATAGTGTTGTAAGTGAAAAAGAAAAGAATTTTTATAGTAATTAAAATGAACTAAACGTAACAACCAAAAAATTAATTAACAGAAAAAATGATCCATGTTGATAAGTAAGTATACAGTAAATGCCTAGCATTTCTTTTTAGAAAGGAACTTGGTTTTGACATATGCCTCTTGCTGTGCAGATGTGGAACAAACTAGCACTACACAACCTGCTCTGCAGTGGGTCTGTGAGTGAAACACACTTGCATGGGAAATTAAAAACAGAACTGATTTTTTTTAAAAAATTGATTGAATTATGTTTGAATAGTAGGGTTTTGTACCCAAAGCCTCATGGAAGGGATGGAAGAATAACTTGTAAAAAGAAATCTCCCATTAGGTTTTTCACACTCTAATGATAAAAGGTGCGTTTTCCAACATCTCCAGTGCGTCCAGCTTCCTAAAATATGAGGGCTGGTAGTAGAGAATTTTTGCAAAGAAGCAAAAACCGAGCAGCCCCCTCACTTGCTGTTCTTGATACTTCTTCCCTTTTGCAGCGCAGATCATGTTACGCTCCTCCAGTAGCAACTTGAATAGATCAAAATAACTTCCTTCAAGGGTGGATTTTCAAAGTAGAAATGCTTGTTTTGAAAAGCAGATCCTCTGTTAATAAACAAATACCTAAATGATTAACTTTCCTGGCAGCTCCTTTTTTGTGTTAATATGTGGCACCTGTATCGCTGCCGTTTTCCCCAACGCTGGACTAGTCCCCTCCCTCAGTGGTTTCATCACGGTACGTTAAGCCAACACCTGCACTAGAGTTCATTGGAACAAAGATGGAACAGGTAGAACTGAGTTAGAGCACCCAATTCCTCTGGCAGGAGGAAAGTTTTCAGGGCTGCTGAAATATTCTCCAGTGAGGTTTGCTGGAGCCAATCCTGCGTTAATCAGCCCTGCCCAACTGGAGGCCTCCATAGAGCCATCCGGTTTTCTGTCAGCACCACGCCACCCATGGGTCGCTAGTCCCACAATAACATAATTGAAGACAGTGGAGGGGCACTCTCTGGTTCCCACCCCCCCCCAGGTTTGTGCTGTCCCAAACCCTCCAAATTCCTCTTTCCCAAGCAATAATTTTGGATGGCTTCCAGAGGCAAGCATCAATGACTTCCATACCAACCGCTCTTGGGTTTATTTATTTCAGACAACGTGCTTTCTCATCTTTCCATGTATTCTTCTTTTGGAGAGCTTCTAGCAAAAAAGGTATAAAAAGATATGAAAAGGATAATACTGCCGTGTGTCAGAAACGTCTTGGGAACTACCAATAGTCTGTTACAACCAGACTGCCTCACCACAGCACACAAACCAACTAAAGTCCTCCAAAACATCTTGAGTAAACCAAAAGACCCAGTAGCCCAAGAGGAAAAAACAGGAGTCATCTACAGCATACAAAGTAAGGACTGTTAACAGCCACTATGTAGGACAGACAGGCAGAAGACCAGCCGAGTGAATCCACGAACACCAACTAGCAGTCAGAAGACACGATGAAAACTCCAATCTCACAACACATGGACAGACTCAACCATGGTTTCAACTGGGAAACGGCAAGCATCCTAAACCAAGCCAAATCCAAAAACGCCAGAGAACTCCTGGAAGCCTGGCACTCAGACAAAGCAGCCATCAACAGACACATAGAGGTAAACAATATTTACACACCATTCAAAAGAGACAATAATAAAGCTAAGAAGGAAACAAAAAGACCAGAATGCATCCTGTCCATCAGCCAGTGCCCAGAGAAGCAGGGATTAACACCAGACAAACAATCAAGCAGAGAACAATGCCCCAATCACGGAACTACCCAGGAAAAACCACACCCCCACCAACACTGGCAGAGCAAGCCACTGTATATACACAGGGAGGAAACCCCACCATCCCTCGCACTGAAGATGTTACCTGGTCCGGCAATGAAACGTCTGCAAGCCAACCACCAAGCTCAGAGAGCACCAAGGGCTCCACAAAAAAGATCTGGTTGCGCAAGAGATACAGCCTGGCTTATGTGGTGTGTGGGAAGAGGCCGCCTTGATCTTTGGCAGCAGACAACACTCAAGCTGACTAGAGGAGGGATTGTTATAAGCATTGTTGCTGTTTGTTATATTTTAGATCCATCCGATGAGTGAAATTCTCTGGGTGGTTACTTTCCTTTGCACCTGTCTAAAGTATGACAGAAATTGTGGGGGAGTTAAACATACCTCCAGTCTCACTGGAAACACCCAAGTCAGTGCGGGTGAGATTTCCTTCAAATACATTTTGGAATTCTGTCTTATGAGGGGCTTCTGTCACTTAGCAACTGAGGTCTGATCAAGCAGAAGCTGAAAAGTGAAGCTGCCTTAGAGAGGTTCAGTCCTGCTGGGAACACTTCCTTTCTCTAAGGTTGTTGACTTCCACCCTACCAGAAGCTCAAGGGAATTCACATTTCTCCCTTTGTTCCACAAAGAAAGATCCTCAAGCATCTTCCTTATACCCCCAACATGGAGGTGAATATGTGCATATTTATCTCATTGTGTCTCAAAAAGATGGGAGCGGCAGAGAACTCATCTGTTCATGTTCCGTCTTCCTCTGTCTGACAAAGTAGGCACTGAAACCTTCATTGCTATTTTCTCTGCTTTGATGGACTCTCTCTGTCCCATCAAGGCCAACCAGATGCCTCCAGAGCTTCACCCAGGACAGGGAGGAATCATCCTCTCTCTTGCTTGTGCCCCTGGGCAATTGGTCATCCAAGCCATGGGCTCTTGAACACATTAGAAGGATTCAGTTTGTTACCACCACTTGGGACTGCTGTAAAGTAGAACATGTGAACCGCCCAGGGTGCCTGTGTGGGGGAGATGGGCGGTGATAAAAGTTTGATAAAAAAAATAAAAATAAACATTCTGGGACTCAACTTTCTCCAATGGTCAAACTCTGTGAATTTCCCCCATAATCAAGCTGGATGATCCATGGTTAACAGGGAGGACAACATGCTAGCCTGCCAGACAAACCAGTTGCCTGATTAATGGCCTTTTCCAAGTTCATCCACAAGGTCTATTAATTAGCCAGCCTTTTGCAGAGAGGGCCCTTCCTGACGGTCCATCGATTATCTCCTAGAGACAGGCTCTGTGGCTCCCAGTCCTCTAGTAAGCATCTTCTGGGTTGGGAAGAAAAAGTTGTTTGTGCTGAACCGGCCACTGCATTTTGCCCGCAGCTGCAGGCCTCTTCAAACACGTAGACTACAGTGTATTGTCATCAACTATTCCCAGTAGAAGGTAGCAAACAGGATCTTCTTAAAACTTTAGGTGGATATTCTCTGAAATGGCTGGATTCATTACAATTCATTATCATCTATCATCTATCTATCATCTATCTGTGAGTGAAAGGTGAAAGGTCCCCTGTGCAAGCACCGAGTCACGTCAGACCCTTTGGGGGGATGCCGTTTTTGCAACGTTTTCTCGGCAGACTATAGAGCGGGGTGGTTTGCCATTGCCTTCCCCAGCCGTCACCTTCCCCAGCAAGCTGGTACTCATTTCACCGACCTCGGAAGGATGGGAGGCTGAGTCAACCTGAGCCGGCTACCCGAGAGAGAATCCAGCTTCCGCTGGGATCGAACTCGGGTTGTGTGGAGAGTTTCGGTTGCAGTGCTGCCGCCCGCCACTCTGTGCCACGCGAGGCTGTATCATCTATCTACAGTATATCTATCTATCATCTATCACCTATCATCTCTCTCTCTCTCTCTCTCTCTCTCTCTCAGCTATCATATATTTCATCTATCATCTATCCTTCCTTCCTTCCTTCCTTCCTTCCTTCCTTCCTTCCTTCCTTCCTTCCTTCCTTCCATCTCTATCTAGCCATTTCCTTTCTCACCAAACAGCCATGAAACATTCTCCCCAGTCAATGGTCGCTGATGGGGAGGGTCAGGAAACATGACCTTTCTTTGCTCCAGGTCTCTAAAGCTATCTCCTGGGTTCCCTTAATGGATTCATAAGATTGGTGTTTATGTATTTATCTGTGAGAAAAGAGAAAGGGAGAAAATCGAGTAACCTGGAGTGGGAGAGACAGGGAGGGAAAGTGGGGTTGAAGATCTGTGGTGATTAAATCCAGTTCTCTTCATAAGAGTGACATTAAATACAACCGGCATAATGACGACTTCGTGATCAGATAAAATATGGAGGGCTGAAAATAAAGGGCTTGTATTTTTCCCTGATGTATCGTAATGGTCACATTTTTCTTCTACAATGGTTTTTTCTGAGATAAAGAACAAATTAAACTGATTTTGATTGCTACTTAGAAATACTTAAAATTGAAAAAGGCAGCAGGTGGGCCTTGCTGGGAGGAATGATGGTTATTTTAGCATAACAGATGCATGCATAAAACATCACAGGCCCTCCTTCTTTTAAAAAAGAAAAAAATCCCTTTCTTTCCAAAGGGCCAAAACCTCACAGGCTATCGATGTGCTGGAGAGGGAGGATGTCTGAGACAAGCTGGGGCTGATCAGGGGTCTGGAAATTGGGATGTCGCTTGCTTGCCAAATGTTTTGTGCAGGAAAATGCTGTCTCCTACAGGAGGCAGAGCAGCTGTGCCCAATGTCCACGTGGTGCTAGTTGCCTCTCTGCTCACTCAGATGACTCTACCATCTTCACTGCCTCTCTGGTGCCGAAGGAGGGGACCCAGGATAGACCAGCTCAGGCCAAGGCCACCGGGCTGGCTAAGCTCCCTTCAGCCCCAGGTGCAGAAATGGTGCCATCAGCTTCTTGGGATGGGAAATGCACAGACACTGTTTTGCAAGCCGTTCTGCATCTTCTCCCCCAAATGGTTAAGTGTTGTTCACCTCTGCTAGGTTGGTGTTTTGGGAGCAAGAAGTCCTTGGATGAATCCGGGAGGGGCCAGTTCACTTCTTCGGCTCTGCCAGGGAAAGGCCCATTCGGGGTCCCCGAGTCCCGACCATTGTGGGCTCCCTTCTCTGCCTGACTTACAGCACTTGGGAGAACCACCTTCAGCTGAAAACTAGGGGTATCTTTTCAGGGTCTGTTTGTTTATTTAAAGAACGTACATGGTTGCCCGGCTCAAACATTGCAACTCTGGGTGAAATACAGTAACCCCGATGGAATCAGAAGAGAATCTCCTTTGCCTTCTTTCTAAAGTGCTCTCCTCTTGCAAGTGCAAATATGCATGGAACACCCACCGGAGCTGAGGACAGATTTATGGGTCTCTTCCCCATTATCACCCGTGTGCTGAAGTCTTTTGTTGGAGGGGGAGCTGAGCACCCCAGGAGGGAAGGAGAAGACAAGAGAGCTAGATTACATGATTCATTTGGCTCCAGCCTCAGTAATTCAGGACAAGCTGCCCAGGTAAATCATTTCTCCTGCTCCCATGGTGTTCATACCCCAGCAGAAGGAAGCTGAGCCAGTATCTGCGGACGAAGCTGTGGACGTGGTAGGGCGCCTGCAGAGGGGAGGGAGGTGTGGAAACGCTGGCAGGCAGTAGCTCTTGCTGGTGACGAGACGTGTCTGCCTTGTGGTTTTCTGACCTTTGACCAAGTAGCCTTCATTCACAGCAATGAGGGGAAGCAGCCACTCACATATTCAGAATGGATTTAACACCTGGGTGTTTCAGCCCATTAATTGATTTATTCTTAAATATGACTACACCACTTTGAACTTGCCCTGAAGGAACAGCCTTCCCACTAGCCTCAAAAACTTGAAAATATAATAAACTGCCTTTCGTAACTGGGAGGAGAGCATCCTTTAATATATTCATTCCATCAAAAATGGGCATGCAGTCACTTCTGTAGTGCGGTGACGCAACAGATTTTTTTTTTTTAAATCAAGCTGGAGGTTTACAGCCTAGTGCATATCTCCAGGTTCAAAGATGGCATTGATGTTTTCAGTTGAGCCACTGAGTCTAACAGTGCAGGCCTTGGGAAGTCAGAATTGGCAAGTCACTCTGAAAATCAAGCCACTGTGCAAATCCTAAAATCTGTGCTTTAATCTGGACTTGTTTCTCTCTTTCTTTTGCTAAACATATTAAGTTGTCTCTGAAACATATATTAATACTCTGTATATTTTATTGTAGTAAGCTGCCTTGTCTGTTGCTTCCCCCCCATTTATTTTATACCCCACCTTTCAGTTTATAGCAAACTGAAAGGTGGGGTATAAAATAAATGGGAAAAAAAAATCTTGTCAGCCTTCCATTACCTGTCACAGGGTTCAGCATGGTGTGAGCACAGCAGGATGTGATTGGTCCTGCTTTTCCTTAGGCGAGGGAATGGGAGTAGCTACTGTGTGCAACAAGCTTGTCCTGAAACAGGAAGGGGGACCTCTCCCAGTGAGTCCACACGCCTATCAAAATGAGGAATCACCACAACTCTCAGGCAGACCCCAATGTGGTGTTGTTAGCCCTTGGAGGTAGTCCAGACAAGAAGCAGAACTAGGAGCATCAGCACTATGTTGTAAGGTTGCAATAAACAAATCTTGCGAGACTGACAGTATTTCTCCCCTCCTTTCTTCTTAGTCTCTGGAAAACCAGGGAGGGCCCCTCCTGAAATGCTTCCCATGCTTTCCCCCCACCTGCAGACTGAGCTGCCTCTTACCAGACCACTGCCTGGGCTGCAGGCCTTCCTTCGATCTCCCAAGGTCATTCCCACAGACCATCACAGGTGTACAGAAAGTTCCAGGTTCTGTTTCAAGAATTCCAGCTTGGTCTGGGAAAACTCCCAACTGGAACTGGCCCTGATGATCATCAGAATCAGTCTAGCCAGGCTCTGAGTTTGCTCCAGCACACATCAGCTTCCTAGAATATCAAGCAATTTAATGCCACCCGAATCAGTCTGTACTATCAATTCAACCAGTCCATCTGCAGCCGAGACACCAATTTTAATATGTATCCTGCGCTCCCCCAAAGACAATCCCATTTAAAAACATGACTTTGTTTGATTATGCTGTTTCTTCCCAGGACTTTGGTTTCTTTAAGTTCCAGCTTCCAATTAAGGCTATGAGATCAAAACCGCATCCCCCCGATGCATGGCTCCATTAAAGGCTGTGAAATTAAGGCTTGGGACATAGGAGGGAAGACCGTTTCGGCCCCATCCTACTCTGGCGTTAACTCAAACTTCCAAGTGCCTTTCCCTTCCCAGTTGTCCCCAGAAGGGTCTTTCCCAAGCTGAGGCTCCATGGTTCCTTTCTGTTGTCAGTCTTGCAGAGTCAAGACCAGGATCCCACTTTCCCCCGGTGCTGGGTGCTGCATCATAAGTGCCTTTGCTGAGGGGGGGTGGATCATTAGCCGGAGAGATGAAGGAAGAAGGAAGCGGTGCCCTACATGGCTTGGCCCTGGGGTGAGGGCATTTGCAACTTTCTGCAGCAAGGGTTGGCCTGGGCTTGGCTTGGAGGTGACAAACCCCCATGTGTGCCAGGGAGATAATTTTAGCTCTTTTGTTCTCACTTTCCACTTTTTCAAAATCCCAGCCTATTCACCAGAGCCTTCGAAGAAAGTGTGGATTTGTCTGGCATTTGTGTTTAATCCCAAATCCGTCAAGGCTTGTTATATTTGATGGGGCCTGAAAGGTCTGGTGTTAAGCAAATACACAGTGACCAGAGTTTTTGATGAGAATCAAACTGAACTCTAATCCTGTGGTAATGGCTTTCGCCGTAAGCCTGCAAGTGCCCCGGGATAAATGGGGGAGGAGGGCTGGCCCAGGGCATCCGGCAGGTAGAAATGTGGACATGACTGTTCCTTTCTGCAGTGGTCCTTTATGATCATTATCATTTCCTGGGGATGGCCTTTTAAGTCACAGCATTTGCATATCTTGGCTGCCCTTCTGCCCCAGTGGTGACAGCTTAACCCAGATCTTGAACTTCTGGCTTCTGACATCTCTTTGTTGAAAGCAGGGAGTGAGGCTTACTGGCTGGCCAGGCCTTGTGCGAGGATCGCCCTGGGATAGCCGAGGGATATGCATGGGATGGACTCAGCGACAGAACGAGGCATTTTGTTCTTGCTGGGATTCAGCCTTTAGCAGGTCAGAAACAAAGGGGAGAGAATGACCTTCCATTCCACTAAACGTGGCTGCATCATGGAGATCCATCCTGGGAGCTAAACAAGAAACGCTGCATATAAATACAATTTTTACTTGCCAAAAAGTGACCCTGAATATAACATGCTTCCCTGCAAAAGGAAAGTGGAGAAAATAAAACTAATAAAGAAAGGCAAAAATCTTGTGCTGTGCCCAGCTTTCCCACCTTCTCAACAGAGGGCTGCCAACTGATGGGGGAAACAGGCCCTGGATCTCCTCTCCACAAATATCTAGGTGATACTTTGTGAGTGTGTGCACGCACGTGCACGCACACACCTATATGTATCTGTGTATACATATATCATGCCAGACATCCCAGTCAAAACTCAGGCAGGGCCAGAACAAATAGTAAGTTAATTGAGTTAATATTTCTGCTTAAAATGTATTGCCTACAGCTACAAAAAGTAGAAAAAGCAGGATGGGGTGGGCTAAGAGGAAGAGGTCAGGGATGGGAAAAGAAAGGTGGTGACAAGGAACTAAATAGTAATGAGATGAGAGGTAGGTGGATGGAGGTTGACAGTGGGGAGCCCTATTTAGAGGTCCCCAAAAGCAGCTCGTCTCAGGGTGCAGCAAAGCTTCTCACCCTTCACACCCATCTGTCTGGCCTCAGCAATAGTCAGAGCCTAGCTGTCCAAGGACTAAAACAGAACAAGGAATTCCTCAAATCCCTGTGAAAGGCCTGGGGCTTTCTCCCTTCCTTCTGGACTGCAGTTTCCCATTCCTCTTTGGGGGTCTAAACAGAATTGCCCTGGAATCAGCAAGGGATAAGCTAAACCTGACTTGGATCCTGTGAGCCCGGCTCACTGCATGCTCTTCAAAGGCATCCCGCTTTTCAGCAGCAACGTCTGCAGCCATTTCCACCTCCTGCCCTTTTCAACAGTATCTACTATTTTCAACTACCATAAGAAGACCCCACTCTCACCCCAACTCACAGGGAATTATTTGGAGGAACAAATCTAATTATCAAGACTGGAAGATTGACTTACTGGAAGTTGGCTTTGATTTGGGATCTAATTGTTTGTTACTAATTGTTGTTAAATTATAATGATCAATATATGAAAGCATTTATAACCACCTTTGTAGCCCTAAGAGAAGGAGCTTCTTTCTTTCAAATTAAAAATTAAAACCAAGGGAAAAATCTAAAATTAAAACCGACTGCAAAAGCAAATAATTAAAAATGAGAGTGGACAATATCTCAGGGCTCTTCCACAATATCACCCAGGCCTTGACCTCTACTGCGTGCTGATGTAAGAGGATTAGTACAGCTGTGCTCTGTTCTGTGATGGAATTGGCTTATCTCCCTCCAGCTGGCCATAAAAGTGCAAAAAAGGGCAGTCAGCTGCCCCCCCACCCCCACTTATTCATCCCTTACCATGTGTCCTCTGCAGGTTGGGGGAGATGCATTAGTTCCAAGAGAAGGATGGATATTCCAGCAGGTGGAAGAAGCGGGGAGGGGGGGTTTCCCACCAATGAAGAACCACCATCACTCTAACCCCAACCGGGAGCTTCAGAGGTAATTCTGCAGAACTATCTCCGCAGTATTTTTTCTGGAGCAGAAGAAATATTCAGCCAATAGTTAATTGGAACTCTAATCCTGGAGTTACAATGCAGGATGCTAAAAAACTGTATGCTCAGATATCTGGGAATTATTCACATGCCAACAAGCATGATGACTTGTCAATTACTTAGATTTTTGATATCTCATGCAGAGATCTCAACTATTCAAAGAATATTCAGCCAATTAGAAAATTAATCACAGCCATCTTTTTTTTAAAAAAGGGTTTACACATTCAAACCCTTCGTAGGACAGAAGCAACACAACTCATTGATTTATCTTTCCCCCTCTTTGCTATGGATCTTACTCTGTTTTAAAGCTAGACTAATGGGAAGGGGAGAGGCATTGCATATACTGTACCTGCAAAACTGCGGGATGGTGGGAGTTTGAACTTCCCTATTTTCTGTTGATTTTTCTACCCACTCTTTTCCAAGATAGCTGAGTTGTAATGTCAGCATTGCAAATTCTAAGCTGCTAGTTCAATGCAAAAGTCTATTTAGAATGGCCCTAATCTTAACTCTCATTTTACTCTTCATGTAACCTCATGTATCAAGTTGGGCAGCTTGTGCGCCTTTCTTAATGCAAGCTTTGCTTTTAATTTGGTATCATCCTCTCTCTCACAGCTGTTGAGGACTTCCAGGTGATGTTATGTATGTGTATATATTTTGAGGTATGTATTTATCTCAATGGATATTATTGTCTATTTATACATGAGAAAACATTATCTCATTCAGAACCACAGTACAGGAATAGTGCTCTTTGGGATAGCCTAGAAAGCATACATTGCTGATGTTTAGAGGCAGTTTCTTGGCTGAGAGCTACCAGATGACGCTAACGTGCCGGACGGTTTGGCAGACACGAGAAGCACAGACAGATTGCTGTCCCTCCTTGTAACTAAAACACTAAAACACTCTATCCTAAAACACTCACAGACTCTCAAGCAGGAGCTTGGTAATATCTGATTTATTTAAGAATAGTAAGCAATCACAAAGAAAGCTGAGAATGAGCAAAAGCGCACCAGTTACAAACTAAAACCCCTCGTTGCGAATGTGATCCCTCCCCTTTCGTTCAACTGTTTCAAATTCCCCATCCCAGGTGCTCCTAACGAGTTCTGCTAATCAACGGGCAAAAAGGACCTTGAACACAAACGATAACCCAAACACATTCCATCCCAATGAATAGAGATAGAAAGCCTGGTACAAGGTCTCCCAGCAGCTCCCTCCCAACCGGAACGTGCGTCAGCACCATGGCATGTGAAACGTTACGATGTACACTGAACATTGCAACGACGAACATGACACTCCTGTTCTAGCTGTGGGTTTCCCTGGAGACTCAGACTGGGTGTGGTGGGACCAGAAAGGAGGATTAGGCAGTCTGATTCAGCTCCTGGGTTCCTTCCTCAATTAACAAAGTTTAGGGGTATGTGTCAAACCAAACCAACGGACCCTTCCCTCCCATCAACCAAAAAAGATGGGAGGTCACTCAATATCTGCACAATATTGAATGTCAATCACTCAGAAAAGAGGGCGTAGAGAAGAACAGAAGGGCGAGGCCCTTAGCAGGAACATGGCAAAAAGGTGCTACAACCTTTTGAGGGAGGCCTCCCCGGTGTTCTTAAGGTTTGAGTGCAAAATTGGCTGTACAGTATGGATTGCTACTGCAGCAGGGTCTTTCCAAAAGTGTGTTCAGGAAATGCCCTCCTGGGCGTCTGCCCAGACGAGTGTGACCTGGGTGTATGAGCATTTTCACTCACACCCAGGTGCCAAATGGCCTCCTTGCCTCCCGGCCACGGCCCCACCACCTCCAGCCTTCAGCGGTCGCCTCCGTGGCGCTTGCCGGTTCCGGCTGATTGACCCGTTCCCTCGAGCTACTTTGGGCTTTAACTCTCTTATTGTTTGCTCACAGAAGCAACTCAGAACCGCATCATGGGAGAGAGCTTTTACTGTTTTCTGTAGAATAATGCAATCCTTCATATTTTATTAACCATAATAACCACATGTCTCATGACACTAGTAAATCCATACTGAGATTATTTTTCCCTCTGAATTTCCAACTCTTTTAGCTTTTGGAGCAAAACTGTCAGAAAATGCAGTTCAGCTCAGTGAGGCTTGTTCCATGCCGAACGGTGCCTCCTGCCGCACATCAAACATGGGCAGAGACGCACCAGCAAATCTGCAAGCCCTGCTCTAAATGGCTCGTGCCGCCCTCCCTCTAAAGGGCGTGTGTTTGGCACAGGCTTCCCCCAACTCTTTCCCCCCATTTTCTTTATTAGCTCCCCCTCTTTCGTTTCATCTCAGTTTGCCCTGGGCCAATAAATCCTTCCCTGCCACAGCTGGGGTCATGTTGGAAAACAACAGGAAAAATTCAAGTGATTTATCCCCCATTAAAAAGGCAACAGCCCTCTGACACATTTTTTGTTGTTGTTAATGGGTAATAAAACTGATAGATTCACAAAGCTCCTGATAACTTTACAGAACATTCAGCAAGGTGATTGTGGGCTCTGTTCCCTTTCTCCCGCGCCCCATTCAGGAAGGACCCCGGTGACACTTAACTTATGAACTTGCAAATTAAATTATGGAGCTTTCCACTTTCCATCAGAAGAAGGATCCGCTCCATGAACCACATTAGTTGTGTCACGTTATTTTCCTAAAAACACATTTCGGAGGAATAACACCAATTTGTGTTGCATTTTATAGAGCAAAATAATTGAATGGCGGCTGTTCGTAATTTTAGCAATCTCTTAACCTTAATCATATTTAATGGCTTTTCACTTCAGGCTAACAAGAGGGGGAGGAAAAATATTCTGCTCTGCTCGGCGCAGGCACTTCAGAGCTGCACTTGCTGTTCTCTGGCAGGTTCAGTAAATCCTTGCTTTCGGACCTGTTGGTTCAGGACAATCATTCAGGAGGGGAATTACTTTCTCATCTGTGAAATAAACAAGATGTTCAACTAGTTTTCTGCTTCCTGTGGTACAAATGGGGCAATGTGCAGCCCCATGAGAGGAGCAAACAAATGCCAGGGCCCCACTGTGGGGAAGGAAGGGCCTGAAGGGAACTGGGCTGGGGGCCCGGGGGCGGGGGGTGGGTGTCAGTCAATGGAATTTGAAAGGGTGGCCTGCAGGCTGGAGGGCACCACACCCAACTCCTTGCAAGTGGAACATTTTCCCAATTCTTTGTCTCCTGAATGAGTGAGTTTTAATTAATTGGTTAAATGTACATGCAGTTTGCACATTTGTTAAAGCTTAATTTTGCGGGCTTCAGCAAAGGATTGTTACCTTGTCATGGTGCTGGAGCTTGAGCACCTCAATGATGCCATGAGCTAAACCGTGAAGGGCCACCCAAGACGGGAAGGTCATGACAGAGAGGTCAGACTAAATGCGATCCCTGGGGAAGGTAATGGCAAACCACCCCAGTATTCTTGCCGTGAAAACTAAATGGATCAGTACAACCAGAGATATGTCGGTATACCATCGGAAGACGAGACCCCCAGGTCGGAAGATGGTCAAAATGCTACTGGGGAGGAACAGAGGATGAGTTCAACGAGCCCCAGACGTGATGACGCAGCTAGCTCAAAGCCGAAAGGACGGCTAGCGGCAGACGGTGCTGGTGGTGAACGGCGAATCTGATGTTCTAAGGATCAACACACCATTGGAACCTGGAATGTAAGATCTATGAGCCAGGGCAAATTGGATGTGGTTATTGGTGAGATGTCAAGATTAAAGATAGACATTCTGGGCGTCAGTGAACTGAAATGGACTGGAATGGGCCACTTCACATCAAATGACCACCAGATCTACTACTGTGAACAAGAGGACCACAGAAGAAATGGAGTAGCCTTCATAATTAATAGTAAAGTGGCTAAAGCAGTGCTTGGATACAATCCAAAAAATGACAGAATGATCTCAATTCGAATTCAGGGCAAGCCATCTAACATCACAGTGATCCAAATATAGCCCCAACCACAAATGCTGAAGAAGCTGAAGTAGAGCAGTTCTATGAGGATCTGCAGCACCTACTGGACAACACGCCTAAAAGAGATGTTATTTTCATCACAGGAGACTGGAATGCTAAGGTGGGCAGTCAAATGACACCTCGAATTACAGGTAAGTATGGCCTGGGAGAACAAAATGAAGCAGGACATAGGCTGATAGAATTTTGCCAAGACAGCTCACTCTGCATAACAAACACTCTCTTCCAACAACCTAAGAGATGGCTTTATACATGGACTTCACCAGATGGACAACACCGAAATCAGATTGATTACATCCTTTGCAGCCAAAGGTGGCGGACATCTGTACAGTCAGTAAAAACAAGGCCTGGAGCTGACTGTAGTTCAGATCACGAACTTCTTCTTGCACAATTTAGGATCAGACTAAAGAGATTAGGGAAGACCCACAGATCAGCTAGATATGAGCTCACTAATATTCCTAAGGAATATGCAGTGGAGGTGAAGAATAGATTTAAGGGACTGGACTTAGTAGATAGGGTCCCAGAAGAACTATGGACAGAAGTTGGCAGCATTGTTCAGGAGGCGGCAACAAAATACATCCCAAAGAAAGAGAAAACCAAGAAGGCAAAATGGCTGTCTGCTGAGACACTAGAAGTAGCCCAAGAAAGAAGGAAAGCAAAAGGCAACAGTGATAGGGGGAGATATGCCCAATTAAATGCAAAATTCCAGAGGTTAGCCAGAAGAGATAAGGAATTATTTTTAAACAAGCAATGCGTGGAAGTGGAAGAAGACAATAGAATAGGAAGGACAAGAGACCTCTTGCAGAAAATTAGAAACATTGGAGGTAAATTCCAGGCAAAAATGGGTATAATCAAAAACAAAGATGGCAAGGACCTAACAGAAGAAGAAGAGATCAAGAAAAGGTGGCAAGAATATACAGAAGACCTGTATAGGAAGGATAACAATATCGGGGATAGCTTTGACGGTGTGGTCAGGGAGCTAGAGCCAGACATCCTGAAGAGTGAGGTTGAGTGGGCCTTAAGAAGCATTGCTAATAACAAGGCAGCAGGAGACGACGGCATCCCAGCTGAACTGTTCAAAATCTTGCAAGATGATGCTGTCAAGGTAATGCATGCTATATGCCAGCAAATTTGGAAAACACAAGAATGGCCATCAGATTGGAAACAATCAACTTATATCCCCATACCAAAAAAGGGAAACACGAAAGAATGTTCAAACTATCGAACAGTGGCACTAATTTCACATGCCAGTAAGGTAATGCTCAAGATCCTGCAAGGTAGACTTCAGCAGTTCATGGAGCGAGAATTGCCAGATGTACAAGCTGGGTTTAGAAAAGGCAGAGGAACTAGAGACCAAATTGCCAATATCCGCTGGATCATGGAAAAAGCCAGGGAGTTTCAGAAAAACATCTATTTCTGTTTTATTGACTATTCTAAAGCCTTTGACTGTGTGGACCATAACAAATTGTGGCAAGTTCTTAGTGGTATGGGGATACCAAGTCATCTTGTCTGCCTCCTGAAGAATCTGTATAATGACCAAGTAGCAACAGTAAGAACAGACCACGGAACAACGGACTGGTTTAAGATTGGGAAAGGAGTACGGCAGGGCTGTATACTCTCACCCTACCTATTCAACTTGTATGCAGAACACATCATGCGACAAGCTGGCCTTCAGGAATCCAAGGCTGGAGTTAAAATCGCTGGAAGAAACAATAACAATCTCAGATATGCAGATGATACCACTTTGATGGCTGAAAGCGAAGAGGAACTGAGGAGCCTTATGATGAAGGTGAAAGAAGAAAGTGCAAAAGCTGGCTTGCAGCTAAACCTCAAAAAAACCAAGATTATGGCAACCAGCTTGATTGATAACTGGCAAATAGAGGGAGAAAATGTAGAAGCAGTGAAAGACTTTGTATTCCTAGGTGCAAAGATTACTGCAGATGCTGACTGCAGTCAGGAAATCAGAAGACGCTTAATCCTTGGAAAAGAGCAATGACAAATCTCAATAAAATAGTTAAGAGCAGAGACATCACACTGACAACAAAGGTCCGCATAGTTAAAGCAATGGTGTTCCCTGTAGTAACATATTGCTGCGAGAGCTGGACCATAGGGAAGGCTGAGAGAGGAAGATCGATGCTTTTGAACTGTGGTGTTGGAGGAAAATCTGAGGGTGCCTTGGACTGCAAGAAGATCAAACCAGTCCATCCTCCAGGAAATAAAGCCAGACTGCTCACTTGAGGGAATGATATTAAAGGCCAAACTGAAATACTTTGGCCACATAATGAGAAGACAGGACACCCTGGAGAAGATGCTGATGCTGGGGAGAGTGGAGGGCAAAAGGAAGAGGGGCCGACCAAGGGCAAGGGTGGATGGATGACATTCTAGAGGTGACGGACTCGTCCCTGGGGGAGCTGGGGGTGTTGACGACTGACAGGAGGCTCTGGCCGTGGTCCATGAAGTCATGAAGAGTCGGAGAGCGACTGGACGAATAAACAACAACAACAATTTTGCGGGAAAGAAGATGTGAGTGCGCCTGTGTTCCCTGGGAGAAGAGTTCTGCTTTTATACAGGAGGGAAATGCCCCCTCTAAGATGGTTCCTGCTGTCCACAGATATTTTGTCACAGGTTTGTATTTAAAAGTAATTGCCCTTTTAAAAGGCCTGATTAATCGGGAATGCCTTTTTTAGCTGATGAAAAATTGCAGATTGAAACCGACTGATCTCCACACATGACCGGAGGGAGCCCGAGTGAGCACAGTGATGGAGCAGAGCCTGGGGTGGTGGCTGCTGCTGCTGCCTGCACTTGTGGCACCCAAAGGGTCTCCGCCCTTTCCCCACTCAGGCATACATCCGTGCACTCACACATATGCCCATGCACGGTCACCTCCCCCAACACTCTGTCTGCTGCAAGTTAAAAAAAAAAGTTTGCTGTGCTCTTGTTCCTCCCCCTAGCCCGACGCCTCAGGTATGCTTGCCACGGTGTGTCTCAGGGGTGTCTGCAGGGTGTCACCCAAAAAGTGAGGATGGCGGCTAGAACGGTGCAAATGAAGCGCTGCCTTTTTAAAATGCATGCCACATGTGTGATGCACATAAAACACAGGCGAAGCTTCGGTCACGCCATTGTGGCCATCACCTTGACTTTCTCGACTGCACCCTGCAGGCCCTCTGGCCTGTCTGTAGCTTTCTTTCTGGATGCAAAGAGGGTGAGCAGAATGTGCCTCATTTCTCCGTGGATCTGCTTGCCTTTGTTAGCTTGCAATTCAGATACAGGCAGTCCTTACTTAACGACCACAATTGGGACCAGAATTTTGGTTGCTAAGTGAAGTGGTCATTAAGTGAATCCAACCCAATATTATGACCTCTTTTGCAGTGGTCATTAAGTGAATCACCATGGCAGTAAGTGAACCACATGGTTGTTAAGCGAATCATGTGGTTCCCCATTGATTTTGCTTGCCAGAAGCTGGCCAGGAAGGTCAAAAATGGCGATCATGTGATCACGGGATGCTGCAATGGTCATAAATGTGAACTGGTTACCAATGGCCCAAATCATGATCACGTGACTGTGGAAATGCTGCAACAATTCTAAGTGTGAGTACTGGTGGTAAATCGTTTCTCCCAGCACCATTGTAAGTCCAAACTGTCAGTAAATGAATGGTTGTTAAGCAAGGACTGCCTATACATTCCGAAACCTTTCAAACTGCTCTGGCAATTCTGGGGGTGGAGGATGAAGGAAAATGGAACCCCACCTTCTGTTTCCCTCCTTTGCCAAACAAACCCCACAAACCTTCTCCAGGGCAAAATAGAGGCAAAGTGCTCGGAAACGGCAACGGTCCCAGAGGTTGTGCAGAACGAATGAAGTTTGCTTCTGAAGCTGAGAGAGCAGGACCTCTGTGCTTCTCTCCTCTTGCAAGAACTCGTTCACGAAGAAAAGAAGGGATTTTCTTGTTGCTGTTTCCCCTGGAAGAAGAGACATGGAAGAGCCTGGCTTCGGGGGGTCTTGGCTCAGTGGTGCCGCCTACAATTTGATGCCCTGGCTACACTGCCCATGTTTTGGGCCTCGCCCACATGGGAAGAATGCAGGGCTCTATGCGCACTGGAGGTGGGGCTCGGCGGTGAAGCACCCGCTTTGCTGCAAAGTATTCTCGTTCATTTCCTGGACTGCTGGTGTTAAAGGGATCAGCGGACCTGGGAGAGACGGTTGGGCCGTTATCACACTCTGTTTGGGAAGGAGAGAACAAGTGGAATGGGACACTAACAACCTAATCTCGCATCCTCTTAACTGTCAGCGCATTTCTCCAGGTATCCGAGTTGGACTCTTCAGCTCATGAAGCTTGAGAAAATGGACAGAAGGTCTGGAGAAACCAGGATCCAGCACTCACGTAGTGGACCCTGTTGGAGGTGGCCACGGTGGGACTGACCCATGGTGAATGAAGGAAATGATGCTTCCTTGCAGGGAGGGCCAGGTGACCCCCTTTTTAGAAGGGGGGGGCGGTGTAATAAATCCATCCGTTAAAGGTGGTTATGCGCAGTTCAGGCAAGTCTTTTTTGTGCGGACGCAAAGAAGACAATGTTCCTTCTCCTCCTCCTCTCCCTATCTTCACGGTTGCCTTCATCCCCAAAGCTCCACCAGCAGATGTTCAGTCCAAAATGAACAGAGAGCACTTAATGGAATCCCTTTTTCTTCATTACACAAACCTTTTTCGTGGGATGGATTTGGATACCAACGATGTTCCAGGGTGCTACAATTCCTATTTATTGGTTCGTTCCACATGGATTTATTTTTGCAATTTACAAAGTAATTTTTCCCTACAGAAGTATTTACTTCCACACAATGGAGAGTAGATAGCGCTGAGAAAGGTGATTGCTGCTGAAATGGTTCCAGCCATTTGGGCTGCCATCTCTTGGAGCCAGAATGTGTCACTTCCAACCATCAGAGGCCTGAAATTCGGGGAGCGCTCCCGCAACCCGGGCAGAACAGCACTGAGGGCAAGCTCCCTGACTTGAGCAGGGTGCAGCCTGATCCAAGCCGCTGTACCCAGAAGCTGGTTTACGTAATCGTCAACTCACTAGCCAGAGAGGAGCTATGCCAAGTTTGTGAAATTAGCGCCATGTGTTTCCAAGCCAAGAATACCAGCCTACTAACTGGGTCGGACTGAGCCTTCATGAAAATGAACAAGACTGCTTGGTGTGAGTTCCTGCAGACCTTGAGAGTGTGGTCCCAGCAGCAGTGGCTTACCAAGATGGTGTGTGTTTTGCAGGAACATTTTGGACGGGAGCAACACCGGGGTGATTAGCCTTTTCCACTGCTTCCAACTGTGGTGGCTTGTTGTTCTCCTGTGTTCCTCCGGGCCATACATTTAATCTACAGCTACAACATTTGGTGTTTTTTCCCCTCTATCAGCCTTAATACCTCTCTCAACTGCCCCTCCCTTCCCCTCCAGGCCACCATTGTTCTTCAGCAGGCTTAGGCGTATCTCACATAAGATCTCTGCTTTCACATCTGCTCTGCTTCTTCCGATGCTATAGAGGCTTTTCCATTCTGTTTGAACTGCTTCTGCTTTCCCAGTCTCCTTCCTTCGCTATTGGTTGATGCTTAGGAGATCTGCTTCTTGGAGATTCCAGATGGGGGAGCGACTCACAAGTAAAATTCACCTGTTATCTCACACTGTTTCCCCTTTGTGCGCATGTAGCTCTCAGCTGACTCAAGTTTTTTCCACGGGTCCCCGGATAATTCGGCTCTCCTTCCAGGTGTCCTGCATCATTCCCTTCCCGGACTCACATCTTCTGTCCCCTTAGACAAGCTGAGATGGTTTGGGTTCAACTGCACCATCTCCAGCCTGCTCTGACTCCATCAGCATCTTCCCCTTCAGCCATCTCTCTGCCCCTGACTGAGTTGTGTTGAACTGCTCTAGAACCTGCCGAGATGCTGCTGCTTCTAGAGCAGTTGCGAAACTACCGTGCAAGCAAGAACTGGAATCTCGCAGAGGCCCTTTTCCTGCCGATTACACCTGTGCTTCTCTCTATATATACTGTGCACCTGGGAAAGAAGAGCTCACCTCTCCCAGACTCTTCTGCGTGGCCTTCCTTCCATGTCCAGTCTTGCAGAAAGTGGGAACAGGACCCCTTTCTAGGGTCAGATGGCATTCTATTTTGTGGGACGTTTCTCTCCTCCAAATCCAGCTTGCAGAAGATAACATTTGCATTTCACCAGAACCTCATCCCCTTCCCCCTCCCTTCTGATGTAGATCTGGGGGCTCTGGGAACAGAAAGCCGTAGGCTCAGGATTTCATTTGGCAAATGGAACTGCTCAAGAACCAGAGAACCCCAGAGGACTCAGCAAATGCTGAAATGCGCACAGCGTTTGGACAACCCAACAGGCCACATGCAAATGCCTCTGAAGCTGCTTCCCCATGAATGATGAGTTCCCTGACTGTGTGCCCGCAAACATGAGAAAGCAGATGGCGAGGCTGAAGATGCTCATGTGCGTAACCCGCCCCCCACCCTCCCAGCCTGCCCTCCCTTCTCCTCCTGCCGATTCCTTAACAGGCAGCGGCATCTGACGCTGTGCTGAAGGAAAGCAGTAATTGCCTTTTATTCATTTTGATAGCATCATGAAACATTAAAATTGGATTTGATGGGTCACATGGGGCCCTCCTTCATCAGTGGCTTTGTGTGCACCCTATGTGCAAGGCGGCGTGGTGAGGAGCCCGTCCCCACCCTCTCGCTGCTGGCAGAAAGCTTTATTAAAAGAAACTAATCATTTCCCCCCAAAAGTACAAATAGCCTAGTTATCTGGTGAGCCTAATGGCCTTATTTTTCCATTCTTCAGCATAATGAGTGCCGTCGGAGCTGCTTGAGTCAGTCTCTCCAAGAGCCTAATTGTTTTTAAATGTCTTTCCTAACCACTTCACATCAAGACCATAAATCTGGGTTTCGGGTAACTGAGAGCCACAGTTCAGAGCTACGTTTTTATGATGACACATTTTTGTGTTAATTAAAAACATGCTTAAGAAGATGCAGCCCTTCCGTCCTCAAGAGCAAAGCTCTCTGCCACGCCAGGGCAGGGTCACTTTTTCTTCTCTTAGCAAAACTGAAGGACCCACGGCTGCCAGACGGGTTTCCAACGAGAAAGGTAAGGCAACCCGACTCTTGGCTCTCAGCCAACCCCATGGTCTCCATACAGGCAGTCCTCGCTCAACGACCACAATTGGGACTGGAATTTTGGTTGCTTAGCAAAGCAGTCATTAAATGAATCTGACCTGATTTTACAACCTTTTCTGTGGCAGTCATTAAGCAATCACTGTGGGCATTAAGCGAACCACATGGTTGTTGAGCGAATCACGTGGTTCCCCATAGATTTTGTTTGCCAGAAGCTGGCCAGGAAGGTCGAAAATGGTAATCATGTGACCATGGGACACTGTGATGGTCATAAATGCGAACTAGTTGCCCAGCGCCCAAATCATGATAGCGTGACTGCGGGGACACTGCAACGGTTGTAAGTGTGAGTATCAGTCATAAGTCGCTTTTTTCAGCACCATCATAAGTCTGAACTGTCCCTAAACAAATGGTTGTTAAGTGAGGACTATCTGTATTGTTGTTTCTTCTAGGAGGCCACCCCCCCTCACTGCCTGAACTCCTTCCAGTGGCATCGGGGTGGGGTGGGGGGTCTAAGGAGCTGCCTGTTTGGTCCTCTTCTCTCCCTCCTTTAACACACCTCACCTGGAACAAAATCTGGGTGAGCCTCTTTTGCAGATCTGCTTTGCGTTATAGACTGTGCTCAGTGTCTTTTTGCGTTCTTTGAGGAGAAGAGTTAATTACGCCTCATAAGACGAAGGTAAGGAAAGCCCGGCCCCTCCTCCCCAGGAGAGCTAAGTTTGACGGTCAAACTCCCAGAGGAGACGGCTTGTCCTTGGCTCAGTGGTGTGCTGCAGTCCGGCTCCGGAGGCCTGGGTTGCCTCTCGGCGCTCCAGGCCCAGCTGCTCCCCAGCTGGGTAGAGCTCCGGGACAAGCCAAGGGGAGCCGTCACCTTCTCCTCATGCCTGCTTAGCTCGCAGTGGAGGGGGTAAGCGCTGCCACTACCGAGGAGCCCGTACACAATTGCCCACAACTGCCACGGCCAAAAGGCCACAGATGCTACAGCCGCTCTTCAGCCTGGAGGTCTTCATTGGAGAGCCGCTCCAGCCCTTGTTCTGCAGAGAGAGCGGCTGGCTGTAAGCCTCCGGCACAGATGAAGGAATCTCCCCCGAGGAGTTCTGCATCCCTGCCATGTTCGGAGGAGCCGAGGGCGGCCTTCTCTCTCCAAGCCAGCTTTTCTCAACCGTGGCAACTTTAAGAGGCCTTCAACTCCCAAAAACGCTGCTCTGAGCCGCTGCTGGACAGCCATCCTCTATCCTGCAGGGAAGTACCAGCGCCTTTCAGCGAAGGGACTTTTTCACAGGCGTCCAAACAAATGAGATGCGCCTTAACTATGGATCTCAGAGCGAGTGCAGGAGACCAGAGTGCACACCAGAGACCTTGCCTCCCACGGGGAGTGGGCATGCTCTCGCAAGGCACAGGCAGCTCAGAACGTTCGCTCGCTGGCAGGAGGGCGGGCTGCCCGGGAAGAGGCTCAGCCCTGCCGTTGGGAGGGGGCAATGTGACCGGGGAGGGGCTGCCCAGAGCCTCGCTGCTCTGTGGTTAACTGTAGCAGAACCGCTTGAGCGACGCGCGTGTAACGGATCGCGCTGCTTGTGGTTCCTCACCACCGGCCGGGCTGCTGCAAGCTGTAGTGCCCTAAGATGGGCAGCCATACAAAATGAGTAAATGCTGGTTGGAGTTGGAAACTAGCCATGTTTGGAGAGCAGGAGACCGTGATCCACATCCTGTTCCAGGTACAGGCGATGACCCAGATGCTCTCCTGCTCTCGGTCCCGCTCCAACACTTTAAACTCTTCTCCTCGAAGGACGAGGTTTAGCCTGTATCTCAGTCTTTTTTTTTAATTAACTACTTCATTGCAATGGGCCAACATTCAGTGATTTGTGGGACACGAGGCTCAATTTTTCTGCTTTGTTTTATTTAGCTACAGCAAAGAGCTAAATCAGGAGTATTCTTTAAAATCTTGTTAGCATCCTTTACTGAAATGTGTTCTGGTTTTCCACCATTACAATTCAGTTCAGCTCAAAGTATGTTAATGAGCGTGAACTGTGGGTAGGAGCAATGCCGGGCCAGCACGAAAGTGCCCTGTTTCCAGCTGTGTAGCATGAAAGGGAAGAATAAGAAATGCCCAAACATGCTAGGAATATCCACGCCTGCTTCCTGTGTGCCCTCTTTTTGGTCCTCAGAGCGTTAATGGAGGGAGAGGTAAGTCAGATGGCGCTTTGTTTGGGACAGGCCATTTGTAAGTTCGCAGGTGAGGCCACGTCGGTCATGAAAAGGATCCAGTTCTTCCCATCTCAGAAAAGTCCACTCAACGTAGGAAGTACAATGAAAAGAAAGCCAGTGTTAGTCACTGCTGAATGAGCAGGCAAGATTCAGTAGAGTGATCTGCTAAATATTAATGCCGTGGTTTTCCTGGCATTAGAGTCCTTAATCGTGGGTGGATTAATCAGGCCTTTTCCCATGCCCTCTTGGCTTGCAATGGAGCGTGGTCTGTTTAACCAGGTCGTGAAAGGGCTGAATCAGGGAACCCTACGGGGGTTGTGGTATGAAAGAGTTGCCCACCTGAGCTAGGGTTCTCCTGAGTTTAGTCTGAGGTCAGCTATTCCAGCAATTCCTCCAGATGCCAACCCTTCACTGTGAGGTCTGGCTGCATGCAGTGTGGAAGGGGGAATGTTTGAATGGATGAGGGGTAATTACTCCATGCCAATGTGGCTAGCAATTTTCCACCCACAGATGAAGTTCTCAGAAGTGGTGCCTCTGCTAAGATGCCAGCTGTTCCTGCAGCTTCCATCCTACTGAATGGATCTAAAGCCAAGGGACTTTATTTATTTGATTATTTATTTATTTGAATTGGAGGCAGCCAGAATGACTCTGGGAAGCTTAGAAACAACAACAACAACAACACCTTCAATACCATCAAAAAACAACATCTGCCGATCCCAGGTCCTTGGGAAGGACTTGATAGGTGAACAAAAATGCCAAATCCAGTCTAAACATCTGACTAATTGTGCAACCAACCATCAAAATAATATAAAAAGAGAGACCTATGCATCTGGACAAAACACACAGCAAATAAGAGATTAATTCACAATGCAATCTTATGTGCATCCATTCAAAGGTAAGCCCCCATTGAATTTAGTGAGAGTTCTAGGTAAGTATATATAAGATTCTTTTATTTTGTTGTTATTTGACTTTTTTCTCCAAGGGGCTCATGAGGATGTTAAGGCTCTTCAAATTCCCCAGTTAAATCACAGCAACTTGGTAGATAGCTGTAGCAGAACAACAGTGCTCAGCCCAAGGACCTCCAGAACTTCATACCTAAGTATGAAGTCAGGCCTCCCCTGTCACAGTGGCAGAAAGATTTGTTGGGGTTCCCCAAATGGGGGTTCCAGGAGTAATAGGAACTGATTGGTCCTCTGGTTCTCAGTTAGGATTGCTGGGAACTC
The DNA here is from genome assembly GCF_035149785.1 of Candoia aspera. Classification (NCBI taxonomy): domain Eukaryota; kingdom Metazoa; phylum Chordata; class Lepidosauria; order Squamata; family Candoiidae; genus Candoia; species Candoia aspera. The sequence continues at coordinate 1,485,364 of NC_086161.1, forward strand.
TGGAGGACAACGGACTTGGTTCTCTTTCAGCTGAATGAGGCCAACTGGCTACGGGGCAGTGCATCCTCAAGGGGCCCAGCTGAAATGTGGGGAGGACTCAGTGGGTGCTTCCACCGCATGACTGCCAAGGTCAGAAACAAAAGATACATTTCTGAGAGAGCTCTCCAATTCCAAAATGTCCTTTGCTGTCTTTTGCCATGGGTTTTCTTCCAAAGACAGCAGCAGAGTACAGCCAACTACCATCTCTACTGGGTCTTTGTGGACTCCAGAGGCTCCCCTGTAGAGAAAGCTGATCTACAGGCTGGGGCTTCTTTCCCATTCTCATGTATTACGAGAATGAAAAGTCAGGTGGCACATTAGCCCGTGGGTCCCAAGGGAAGAGTTTGTGGACACAGTGGCACCCCCTTGACTCAACCTTATAGGACAGTGAAGTTGAGGTATCTTCTGAGGAGCAGAGATATGTATCAAGTAAATAAGGCACCAACTGGCCCATACATGGTTTCACCCTATTTGTTCCCTGCATCCTTTAAATCCTTGAACAGCCAATCTTTTTCTCTCTTGGGCATCTCTTGCTAAGTTGCAGGGAAATCATTGGAAGGGCCCCATTCTGTGGATGTCAAGTTTTTTTAGAGGCTACTGTAGCTGCTGCTTAAGAGGACTGTTCAGAGAACTGCCAGCTTTAATAAATGAATACTGTATGATGAAATCTTACTACAACCAAAAAGGAGGCATCCATGTTGACAAGGCTGACTCATCTTCCTTCCCAAGACCTTTCTCCCCGTTCTGCAACACATGTCTGGCAACCATCCCTACCAGGTGCCTTAATGGGCAAGATTTTTGCAGCCCTGGGTTTAATCACCATATTGCCTGCTGGCTTTATTTCCTTTTTCCTAGCGACAATTGTGCATTGTGGTCTGTGGTTTGCATGAGCACCAGAAGCATTAGTTCCCATTAATGTGTTTTCCTGTTATACTCACTACTCTTCTCCTAGCAAAGCAGCAGCATAAAAAGAGGTCTGATGAAGTAGGAGAAAGCTGTGAGCCACAGAACGGTAATGCGCCTAACCCGATACTCCTTGACTTGTGAGTAAGCATATCTGAAATCACAGCCTCTTCCTCAAGAGAGGGAGCTTCAAAGGCTGCTGTTCTATTAATGTTGTTTCTGTTGATAGCAACCCCCCCCCCAAACTAGACAATGCAAAAACCACTCTTTCCCAATTTTATGTCTTGCTATTCCCTAGGACTATGATGAACAATCATGTATTTTGATTTATGGGTCAACGTTATTGGATTCAGAGGAGCAGGCAAACTGCATCCCACAAAAGAAAAGTTGAATACGAGAGAAGTCACCTTTTGGAAGCCATTCCTCTTGATACTGTTTTCTGCAGATGACTGTGCCCTGTTTGTCAATATTCTTGCAGAACACGAAGTATGTCAATAGCCAGTGACATCCCCACAGCTCAGCGAATGGCTTGAGCGGGTTGAAAAATAAAGAGCTGCTGCTATTAAGGAGGTTTGAGCACACACACATCTTCTTCATAAAAATTGCCAAGGAGAGCTGCTTTTTCTGTCCTTCTGGATGTGGAGGGTGGGAGAAGACTTTTAAAGAAATAAAAAGTCAGATGAACATATGGAAAAGAACATACAGTACTTCCCTACTCCACCCAATACTCATGGGTGAAAATATTACCAAGCAACATTCTAAATGATATTTCACCATCTTCTGAAGGGACAGGTATTAATGACTGCATTAAGATGACCATATCCCACTCTGCTTAAGAAAGGCACTGCCTGGCTACCTCCTGGGAATCCTAAAGGCTACCCAATTTGCAATATTAACAAGACTATGTTAAGTTTGGTGTCATGGTTAAGGCATCAGGCTAGAAACTGGGAGATGGTGAGTTCTAGTACTGCCTTGGGCATGAATCCAGCCGGGTGACCCTGGGCCAGTCCCTCTCCCTCAGCCCTAGGAAGCAGGCAATGGCAAGCCACTTCTGAAAAACCTTGCCAAGAAAACTGCAGGGACTTGTCCAGGCAGTCTCTGAGAATTGGACACGATTGAATGGATTTTAAAAAATTGTTAAGCTTAGTCTTTCCTTCCTTCCTTTGCAACAAGAAGGGATGCAAGAGGGAGACCAGATCAACTGGATGACACCTCCACTCCCACCACTTGTGCGTTACGGGTCCTTGAGAGGTTTTTCTCCTTGGCTCTAATTTTTTTTCAAAGTCATCTTTTCTTTGCACCCTCAGGCAACTGTCCAGCATCTCCTGTTCTTTCTCAGAAGAATAAATAAAAATTGCCCACCACCAGACTGAAGGGACTGAAGTGGAACTGCATACTGGTGGGACTTGCCATATTTCCATATGTCCTGTCTGCAGTGTATTTTGCAGAAATGGAGACCTTTTCTGCTCTAGGCATGGTTCTCTCCTTGTGTGATAGGAAACAGGATCACTGAGACTAAAAAGTGGAGATATTGGGCTGGAGATCCATCTAACTTTCTTTCTAAGGACAGAAGGTCCTAAGAAATCATCTTGACTTTCTGCAATCTGCTCAAAACCCTGCTAATAAATCAAAACCAGTCACCCTCAGCAGCCAATTCCCAGAATTCTCCAGCCAGTAATGTCCTTGTTGAGAATTTGGGAGTGAAACTCCACAAAGCTTCCAGGAAATCTCTGGCAAACATGGAGAAGGAGATTCCCAGATAGGAATATTTGCCATTTTCTTTCCTTGGCACTATCCAGTCACCAAGAAGTGGCAAAACAGAGAGGTATGCCTGAAACTGATCTTTCCTGCCCTGATGCTCTCCAAATTTGTCCTGGCACATGGAGGAAAACTCGGTACGAGAGGCTGGGACTGACAGACTATAGCAGAACATGCTTAAATGGGTTGTTTAAGAGAAGGCTGAGCCAGACCTTAATGCGGTTTCCCTGAGGGGCAGGCCAAGCGTCCTCCTCCATTTTCAGTGGTTTCCCACTGGAGGCCCTCTCCTTGAGTCTCCAACAATCCTCTCCGTGTCCTTCATATGATGATGAAAGTAGTTCGGGGGCTGGATGGGATGGGGAAGGGGAAGGGGAAGGGGAAGGAGGGGCTGCCAACATGAGCTGAAGCCTTCCGTGAGCTGCTCCTGGGGCCCCCGAGTCAAGCTCACTTCCAGGACTACCAGCCGGGCTGTCTGGTCTCGGGGACTTTCAGCTGAGCAGGAAACGGCAACTCCTACAATCTGTCCTGGCCTGTAAAGGGGAATCCGAACCTGCTTTCCTTTTTTAGGGTTCCAACTCCACATTCCTGCAGATTTGCTCTATGGACCCATGAGGACTGGGGGGAGCCCTTTTGAGCAGGACCTGGCATCCCTTGAGCCAGCTCTCTGGGAATGTTACCCTCTCCCCTAATGAGGTGCTCCCGGTTGGGTTTAACGTTGCTTCCCTGAGACGGTGTTTTGCCTGAGCTGGGTATTTTCATTAGACAGTATTATTTAGTCGGTTAGAAAATGTTTATGCCCCTCATTCCTTTAAAGACATTGTTTGTGTTAATCTCCTTGGAAGAATGTTCCAAGGGACAACACCGAACGGTTTCAAATAAATGAGTATGATTGCCCCACTGCAAGATGCTGCACTGTTGTCAAGTTGCTAAGCCACATGTTGGTCTGATTGGCATCTGTGGTTCTCCAAGAAGGCTGGTCTTTCTCTCCTCTACAGGACTTGCAGTTATCCCAAAAGTCCTTCTCCGACCAGCTGGAGAGTTTCTGTGCTGAGAATAGAGGGCGTTCCAGATAGACACAAATCAGGGTTTTCAACTTGGTGGAATAGTACAACGGCTTCTGCCCTGTGGATGGCTTCCTGCGACTTTCTCTGATTCATATATTAGGGCACTTAGGAGGTCATTTTGAAACCATAGAGAGCACAGAGTCTTCTGGTATTCTGGGATGCTGGATGAATGTGAGCGTAGTGAAGAATTCATGCTGGTACAAGGGGAGGGGGGTGAGAGTGAAAGAAGTTGAAATTTCTCCTGCCGAGAGGAAGGGTGGCTCAGCCACATCAACCAGAGGACCTTCTGAATTTGCATGTGCAGGTTTTGGCAGAGAGATTCAGCCAAGCTGCATGGCGCATCGATGGTATGTCTGCCTGTTCTGGGCTGGGTAGGAACGGCCACACTATGCATCCCCCCCTCCCTGCTTCCTTTCCATGTGTAAAATGTGTGTTTTCTCCTGACTGCAGATTGGAAGAGCCCTCCATCTTCTTTGCTGCAGGAAGTGAAAAAAGACGGCTTCTCCTCTTCCCTCCCTGGCCCCATGCAAATAGATTCATTGTGCAAGAAGGATTCAAAACCTCTTTCTACAGGAAGATTGCTCTTCCTTGCTATTAGGGGAACCTCATCTGGGGCCGTTATTTTCTTTATATACACAATTCTTTCCCAACAGAAACATCCGCCTGTTTTTCTGGCTGGGAGCTGGACCTTTTGACAGAGATTGCGGTACTATTATATTGTCACATTTAACCACTCTGGTGAATGGGAGGCATTTAGCAAACTACAGTCATCAGGAGCAAGAACTGCTATTGTTAGCAAAACAAAACCAACAGCATAATATCCTCCCCATTTCTGCCTCATTTCTCACATCCGCCAGGAAAAAAAGACTATTTATTATGGAGTGCTAAGTAAGGCAGGATTTTGTATCTGTTGCTGAAATAGATTTGGCTGGGGTACAAAATATCTTTCAGACATTGATGGACAGGCAAGCACTCAGCTGCAGACCAGGAATCCTAGGTGTTGTCACACACAAGGAGAGTTTCTTCAAAATGTTTAAAAGCCTGCCTTGCATCTCGTGAACCTTGTAGGTACAGTCCTTGAAAGCAAGATAAAGCAATTGACAGAAGGAAAATTAATAATTGGAAATATGCAAATAAACAAGTGACCTGTGGAGTCCTTGGTGCTCTCTGAGCTTGGTGGTTGGCTTGCAGACGTTTTGTCACCCGACTAGGCAACATCTTCAGTCCTAGAAGGGAGCGGGGTTTGCTCCCTGTGTATATGCAGTGGCTTGCCCTGACAGTCTTGGTGGGGTTGTTCTCTCCTTGGTAGTTCCTTGATTAGGCTGTTGTTTACCGCTTGATTGTTCATCTGGCATTAATCCTGGTGTTAATCTTTGCTTATCTGGGTGTTGATTGCCCCCACCAACACTGTCAGGGCAAGCCACTGTGTATAAACAGAGAGCAAATCCCACTCCCTTCTAGCACTGAAGATGTTGCCTAGTTGGGCAGCAAAATGTCTGCAAGCCGACAACCAGGCTCAGAGAGCCCCGGGGACTCCACAGCTGAACCGTGAGCTACAGAGGTTCTCTTCCATTGAAACGAGTGACCTGGACAGAGAGGCGCCAGAGGGATCGAAGGCACAGCCGGGATGCTGGATGCTGAGTCCCAAGGGCGAATGTAAAACGTCAGATCTTGCCTGGATGCAGAAAGGCAGCTACAGGCCGGGAGCTGCAGTGGAGGGAAGGGCTCTCTCCACATAATGCACCTCGCTCAGCTGTGGAGTCTGGGAAGGGAACAGAGCTGTGTGTCCCTTCAGATGCAGGGCTGGCCCAGAGGCCGTGGCAGTCTTGGCTGCTCCTGGTGAAAACTCTTTTGCCTCCACCCAGACTCAGCTGTGCTCCTTCACCTCCATAATATTATGCAGGAGTTAGAAAAAGCAATAGGTTATAGAAAAAATTAGAGTTATGCTGTAATCACAGAGTAAGAAGTTAATTTACACTGATACTTATAACTGCTGTAAAAGGAATTGGGAAGTTCCTTCTTTATTCTCTCCCCCCCCCCCTCTCTTCTTTCTCTTTCCTTTTTCTGCACTTTTGGCTCTGTCTTTTCTTTCTTTCTTTACTTCTTTCTTTTCTTTATTCTAAATATTGGTTTCTGTTACTTTTATCTTTCTTGTTTAAAATCTTAATAAGTTACATAATGTTATGCAGGAGCACGGTCTGGTTCTGAAATGTGCAGGAATCCCTAGCGGGTGGCTTATCTAGCCCCCACCTGAACACTTCCAGGGAAGGGAGATCCACCAGGCCGCAGGTCATCAGCTCCACTCTCAAACTGCTGGGTTGAATCTGCCCTCTTATTCAACACAGATCTGGGCCTTCTTCTCTGGAATGAGAAAGAGCAAGGGCTGGCTCATCGCAGCCCCCAGCTCCCACCTGTCTTCTGCGGGGTTTGGCGGATTTAGCTGCAGTGGCGCCAAGTCTTGCAGAAAACTGAACTGGCTTCATGCTAAATCCTGGCTCTGAGGAATTCAAGGGGATCACTTAATCATATCAGACAAATATAAAATGGAATATCTTCAGACAAAGATCTCTTGGGCTGCCAATCATACTACTGTCTGTAGACCATGAGAGAAAGTCCCACTGCTTTCTCCCAATTTCTGTCTCATTCTCATTTTGTCCACTTCTGTAGGCCATTCAGTGCTGGGTTGAGGATTCCCTGTTTCCAGCTAATGCTTATTTTTGTGTCACCTCAAATGTATCAATGCTGCAAATCACTCTGGTTACGCCGAAGTTTTTTCTTCCTCCACAATAAATATATTTACGAAGGGGAGGAATCAGTTTCTCTGCAACAATGGCGAGCACTTTCAATTTTCAATAAAGGAAACAGAGAGATCTCTCAGGGGAAGAAGTTCCTAGATGGAAAAGATCACGGGAGCTACAGATATTCCTCATTGCAACATGGCAGAAAGTTTGGATTGCTTCTTTAGTGGTGCCAGTTCTTCCCTCACCTAAAGATGAGTTTTAAAACATCTGATACAAACAGGCAAACTGTCAGGCATGCAGACAGACAGACAGACACAAGCATATAATACATCAATATCCAGAAATAAAATTGTGTGAATTCCCCCTATCTGGGGGAAAATGAAAAAATTCAATCCTTGGTAATATCAGTAAATTGATGGAACACATCTCTTAAGAGGCTGGCTGTGAAACTGTAAATGTAGCCTCACTTGTCAGAAAATGTTGACATTTGTGTGGTCATGTGGAAAATCACAGGAGGTTCTAGTAGCTGGAGCTAACTGGCCTGGAAGAGAAATTGTCCTGTGGATGGAAGAGTGATTTTTGAACAACAAATATTGAACTGTTTCTTTGGGACTTTCTCCCACTGCAGGTAATGCTGCATCATACCAGGAAAAAAAACAACCAGAAACTGTTTAAGTCAGTTGCACGTTGGGAGAGAAGTCTTTTGAATTAGTGTTTAAGCCAGATGTGACAAAAGGGATGGGAGTTGGGAACCACGCGGAAGGAGGAATGGAACCCAGAGGTGCGTTGCATGATTTCTCATTCTTTCCAGTCAGATTGAATTATCTTGAGCCCAAGGTGGACGTCCTCCATAAATTGGTCTGTAAGAGTTCTGGCTCCAGGTAAGCCTGGGCATTTGTCCGAAAGGGTTGTGATGTTTAGTGCATTTGGGAGATTTTGAATAGAGTAAAAGCCATAAAACCCAGTGAGCACCATAACAGGTGCAACTTGTGCATTCCTTGAGCCAGACCCAAGGAACTGGGTTATCAGCCCAACACCCATCTGCAGTTCATGAGCTCATAGCCACTTAGAAATGTATTGACTTCAGCTGAGGTCAGTTTCCCAAGATAGCTCGTTTCCCATGTAACTTCCTACTCTTGTCAGCTTGTCATGATCTACCTGAGGAAATGTTTGGGGCAGGGTTCATAAGAACCAAAGAACAGCCCTGCTGGGTCAGGCCAAGGCACATCTTAGTCCAACATTCTGTTTCATCTGGTGGTGAACCAGATGCCTCTGGGCTGCTCACAAACAGTAGACGGAGACCCACCTCCCTTCGGCTGCTGTTCTCCCACAACTGATATTTGGAAGCATGATGCCCCCTCCTTGAAGGCAAGACTGAATCTTCCGGACTCGTAGCCCTTGATGTGAATCAACCCCCTTTTAAAGCTATCCAACTTAGTGGCCATCATCTTATCTTGTGGTACTGACTTCAACAAGTGAATTACACTTTATGTTTAATTATATGCGGTATGAAAAAGTACTTCCTTTTCTCTGTTTGAAGTCTCCAGATCAGTGCCATTGAATGTTTCCTGGTCTTAATGCTTTCTGAATGGGAGAAAACCTTCTTCCAGTCTCCTTTCCCCATGCCAAGTCCCTCTGGTGGGAGGAGATGGGTGGTGACGGATTTGATAAATAAATAAATTAAATTAAATTAAATTAAATTAAATAAATAAATAAATAAATAAAATGCCATGAATGATACTCCCATTGATTGTGTCCCTGCATCAGTTGCCTTTTTCCAAGCTAAAGAATCCCAGACCTCGAGGCCTTTTCTGGAAAGGAAGGTGTTCAAGACCCCAATCATTTTGGTTGCGCTGGGTTCATTAAATAGATGGTAACATTATTTTCTACTGCTATGACTATGTTTGGCTTTTAATATTCCTTGCTCCATCTGTTCATCTGAATGCTAAATTCTGTCACCGTAAACAGCATAATGTTCTTGCCATGCAATGGAAGGGGGATCCATATCTTCATGAAAAAAATGTCCTCTGCTCAGAAGAGGTTCTGAACCTGTGACTCCTGGGCACCCTCCTTCCCGTCACACCTCAGTTGCCATCTGATAGGAAGGATGAGCCGGTCTCCCTGGCTGTAGCCCAGAAGGGCTCAATTCTGATTCCATCGCAACATCGGAGTCTTTACCTTCCAACAGCTTTGGCCCCCACCCACAAGGCCAGAGGAAGGTCTGCAGCCAACTGAAAACCCTGTGGGGCACTAGAAATCTCTTCAAATACAAAACTTGCCTGGCCTCTCCTCCTCCTCCTCCTCCTCCTCCTCCTCCTCCCACTTTGTCCAAACTGAGTTTTCCCTTTGCTTTGTTTTTACTGCAAAGGGACTGTCTCATCTGTTTCATGCCCTAGAGAGTAGAAAAGGGTGGAAGAACATGTGCAGAGTGCCTTTCCTCACTGCCAAGCTACCATGGGGCCTTCTGAGCTGAGGGCACGACAACCAGGCTGTGTTTTTCAAGCCACATTTCTTCCCTTCTTTAGACTTTAACACAAGGGGTGGGCTTCAACTAGACCCACTCTCCCTCCCTCCCACAAAGCCCACCCAGGCATCGGAGACCCTTCACTGCGTGGACCAGCCTCCCAGGGACTGGGGGTGGGGGTCCTCGGCTGGTCCCACCACTCAAGCGCATCTTCAGTCATCATTAACCACCGTAATGTTGCTTGGACTCTGGCGCAGCTCCCTCCCTCTTTAAGTACAAGCATCCTGATTTTAATTTTATTCATAGAGCTGCTATTACTCCATCCAGATCATGCGGGATGAATACTAATGGCTCTCTGGATTGTTTTAAGTGCAGATCTGAACAAGATACTTCTTTTCATTTTGTCAGGAACTGTCATTTCCTACAGGGTTTTTTTGGAGGGTCTGTTCTAATAGATTCAGCTCTGGTTTGGCACACGGGCCTGTTGTGCATTTGTCAAAGGGACAGGAAAGCTGTACAGCAAGGCCAAAAGGGAGGGGGACCTTTCCGTAAGAATCTGGCTCGGGGCGTGGGAGGGGAGAGTGACTTGCAAAGGCCTCTGGCGGTGTTTTGGCAGCAAAGGGACAGCCTGGGTCGCGGAAGACACAGCCCTGAGCCTGGCAAGTGTGGTGAGAAGTGTTCCAGAAGCTTTTCACTGAAGGGAAGGGTGTTACTCGAGGAAGAGGGAATCTTCTTCCAAAACCTTGGCCAACAAGCGCAAACCAGCCTTGCTCATCAGGTGCCCCCCATACGTGCTGGGATTCCCGTTCCCAGAATCCCTACCCATGGCCTTTGGTGCTGGCAGTAGATGGCTTATCTACTAGCTTTTTAGACCCTTAGAAGTCAACCGCAACACTGAAAACAGCCCCAGTCTTTGTCCCAGGTAGAAAAAATGTACAGCAAAATGGCCTGCTTATCTCATGAAGGAGAAGAGGTCCAAGAGACCATCTTGCTGGGACAGAAGACCTATGAATTCAAGAGATGAATATTACTTTCAAGAAATGTGGAGAGGAAACATCAGGGGTATTTGTATAAATGGACCTAGGCATTTCTGGAATTGGAGCCCAGGACACCGGGTCCAGCATAACCTTCACAGGATTCCAAAGCCAACCTGGAGAATCCATCCATTCCAGAACTCACATCACCTCTGTTATGCTTCTCTTGGCTTAGAAGGGTTTTTCTTCTGCTGAGGTTAAGTGTGTTTAGAGCTGACCCTAGATTAGAGTGGTGTGAGTGGAGGTGGAGACAGAACATTTTGGGAGGGGACAACAGAAGAGCCGGATGGGAGAACATCACAGCTCTGCAAGGAGTGTTGGGGTTCACATCAAGATTGCCTGCTGCCTTGTCCCGAATCAAGCACATCTTATCACAGCCAGGCATCGCACAGAGGCACTGAGGCATGTTTCCCTTCATGCTTAGGGGACTGGAATTCCAGAAGTCTATAGGATTAGCTCACTTGGAAGTCAGAAGTTCACAAGAGCACATGCCCGACTAAATTGCCTTTTTGTTATTATGAGATGTTAATCCTCTTTGAGTAAACGGATTAATTCCCAACTCATAGCCATTTGTTGAGTGCACTCAGTGAAAATGTGGCGGGGGGGGGGACCTTCCACCCCTTCTAGCTGGGTTTGTCTAGCAGGATATCCAGATGCTTTGCACTTATAACACTTACTGCTTCCATCCCTCCTCAGTAAAGTAGCAATATGCCACATTTTCTCCTTTTCTGCTTACACGAATTGCATTATTTACTTTACATCTACAGTGTTTTAAAAATGTTCTTTAAATTTATTTATTACATTTATGCTACACCAAATGCCTTCATATATGCTTATGTCATACTTCAAATGAAACTCACAGATCATTAACGCAAAACAGTAAATGACAGACAATTAAATCTGCAAGAAATTAAACTGCAGAGGTCCAACAACTCCACGCTGACTTCCATTATTTGCAATTATAAATTCGATTTAGCTGGATTATCTGAATGCAAGTGATAGATTTTGGACTGATGTCCCTAGGAATAAGCCTGCCATTATTTGATTATTACATTATCTTAATGTTCTACATGATTACCATTATTTTAATGAATGCTTTGTATGTGCTTGGTAGCTTTTCATCATCACTGATTTTCCACCTCTGGTGTTTCTGACTCGGTGACCTTTGAAGACCTTTGAATGCTGTAGGGAACTCCTTGACCTGCGGTCGCTCCCCAGGCACAATGGCATGTTCTCATGTTCCTTGGATAATTACACTGAGTAGACGGATGCCTGTGAATGCACTCCAAGGGCACTTGAGTGCTCAGGAATGGATACGAGGCGGGAATTATTCCATTTAGCAAAGAGGATTAATGTTTCATAACAAAAGGTAATTTATTCAATTGTATGCAAAGAGAGATCTACCAATAATAGCATGTGCCAAGCTTGCTTATTTCCAACTATGATATGATAAGTTTAATTCCTATGAAAATACCTGCAACTCCATTGTATATCTTTGGGGAGGACTTGACCAACCCCAGAATGAATTGGATTCTATTAATTAAAACACTTCAGAAGAAACAGACAAGAGGGGCCTGTCAGGGTGACCGCCTGCAAATTAGGACATGAAATTCCAACGTCAGTTTTGATAGAACAGGTCATTTCTGTGAGTGTCTAAAAAGATGATGCGCCGGTAGCATCCTCTTGTATTTAGCTCAAGTGAGTTCTACACTTGACTGTGGAAGTTCAGGTGGTCATGTTGTGCACAGATAGAGGCAAAATTCCAGGCAACAAGCAAGCTCTTCAACAAGTCATGTGGACATAAATGGAGGAGCTGAGAAGTCAGGGCTGTATTTCTTGACAGGTTGCTAGCACCCTGTTCAGAATCTTTTCCAGTGGATGTCTCATCTTTTCTCATCTATGGAAAAACTAACCATCAGGACTATCCAGTGATGCAGATTTTGAGACAAAAGGTGATTCAGAGCAGCTGTGGGCTCTGTCATATCTGTCAACATTTCCTTACACTGAATACCTCTTTTCCCAAGATCACAGTAACAATGTGCAGTGATTTGACCTGAATCACCTTCCCTCCCCACCCCCTCAAATGCTAACCCTTGTACAGCCCTAAGAACCACCATCTCTTACCCACCCTGAGAACATTTTGGATGTCCTTCTCTCAGGTTCTTGTGAAATTTCTTGAAGGCTTTGGCTAAAGAGGAAATTCTAGATCCATGTTTTTTTCCTCCACTTATTTAATGGGGGAAAAGAGTTCTAGGTCTCAGTCTTCTAGCTCAACATTAGCACTGTGCTTCACCTCATTTTAATCTGAAGAAAATGTTGTCATCTTGGACTAACAAATATCTGATGGCACAACAGAGTTCTTCAACTCAGGGAACTCCAGAACTTCTAGGAATGTGACTCCTAGAATTGGGACTCCTGCAAATTGCAGTCCAAATGCATCTAGTGGAGTTTCCAAACTGGGGAAGGATTGCCTTGGAAACTTCTTATCTCTCACTTCCCTATTCCCAATTTATTTGAGCTGCTTCATCAACTTCCACATGGCTTTCTGTCCAATACAGTAAAAACACTGCTGACTGAGAACCAGCACTGCCACCTCCACACCACTCACTTCATGTCACCAGAATTTTTTTTTGCCAGCTGTCTGTGAGTGCAGCCGTGATGAGCAATTGACCAGCAACACAACTGATATTTCCAGTCACAACAAGAATGTTGGATGAGCAAAAGGTGACAGGGCACTTGTCTCCTGCTGGCAGCGTTCCCTGATACGGCAGTTCTGATAATTCCCTTTCTGATTGTGATCAATGTAGGAAGAGAGCGCACCCTTGGCTTGATCAGGGGAGAGACAAACACCACTGCATGTCATATGTGCCATCATTCAGCCGATTAGAAACAGAAGAGGAGGGAGGATGCTTCCAATGCGAACAGAATGTCAGTTCCACTGAGGTACCAAGTAAAGACGGTTGCCCTTCCATCCTGACTGGGTGGTTTCTTTGGATTGGAGCCATCACCCTCTCAGAAGCCATGTGTTTTGAGCATGAGTGGCTTTTACTGGCTGCCACCATCAGTGTCCTCCTTACCGTCAAGAACCCCAGACCTGCTCAGATCTAACTCTCGCAAGCACTGCCAGTTCAGATTTTGAATACTGGAACAAGCTAGAGCAGTGCCTTCTCTCTTAGCAGACTGCTGGGATTCCAAATGCCCAGGAAACGATAATCAGCTGGATCCCCAGTGAGTCTCCTTCAAACCAGCCAAGAGTCCTGGCATCAGCTCTTAAGAGTGACCACTTCGTCATGGCCTCCTTGCACTGAGGATGGGAGAGGAGCCAGAAACGCTTGCATTTTGCCACATCCGAGCAGAAGTCCTAGCAAAGCAAGGTGAGGAAATGCCTCTGAAGTCCATGGGTGAAATGCCCACCTCAGCTGGAGCCCCTTCTCTGCTCCCTTCAACTCTCCTCCACAGTGATGCTTGCAGTGGTTTCTCCCCATAACGTAAGCTTGAATTTATTTAATGACTGACAGTACAAGGGCTAGGTGCAGGGGAAAACCATGCCTTGATAGAGTCAAACCATGATTCCCTATCCTGATTCTACTGGTGAGATGTGAAATCAAGGAATGAAGGAGATCTGTTGTCTGCTTTCTCTTTGCAGCTTTGTGGCCCTTGCCATAATCACCTACAGAAGCAATGACTGGGCTCTGCTAGACCGCAAATTTTCTTGAGGATTCTTTCAGTTAAACGCACAGAAATGTAGATTAAGGAGGGGGAGAGAAAATGATCCTTTCTGAAGGCAGCAGAGTTTTGGGAACAGCTTATCCTGGCCTGACCCATTCCTGGGCCAAGTTCCAGCATGCATGAGATCTGTGAGATGGGGTCCCTCTTCCCCCAAATGGGCGCCCCCCCAATTAAGCTTCCAGCTTGAAGCTGGCAAAATACGCCAATGGGATTGGTTATCAGGGCACGAGATTCATGGCGCTGTGCTCCCCCAGATAAAGTAATAATTCCAGAGCAACTTCCCGACTTGCAATTTATTCCACTAGTAAAACATCGAGAAGGTAAATCACAAAGAGGATAATCACTTCTTTTCTTTCTTGTAAATCACGCCAGGTTTGATAAATGAATGCTTTCTTTACATGCTGGAATCTGCATTTTGTGCATTTTTGGCAAGGCTGAGGGAGGGGGAGGGGGAGGAGGAGCCGTGGGAGAGCATCACTTTACTAAAGCCTGGGCACACTGGCACATGCCAAGAGGCCTCTGGGGACCCATCGTCCTCTTCCTGCTTCGCAGCCTGGGCTACAGAGTGGAGTGGCTTCCCTCAGGGCTCAGCAAGTGGTCCCCCTTCTCTGCCCCGTAGTTTGGCTCCATATGTTTTCTGGGAGCAACTAACTTCTCTCCTTGAGAGAAAAAGGCATGACTCCTCTCTCTTTCTCTCTCTCTCTCTCTCTCTCTCTCCATATACATTTTGCAGGTTCTGAAATTATGGATCTTGGCAGGAAGCAGGATTCTACTCCGCCACAGGAAGAATGTATTGTAAAATGGCTGTCTGGGTAGACTTGAATGCTTCTGCAAGGGAGCTCCAAGGGGAATGCCTGATTTTTATATGTCCCCCAACAGTCCATATGGCCTTCTGTAGGTCCCAGGAATTCCTGTGGCCCAGATCTTATGCACAGTGAACCAGCAGCTGGCAGCCCCAACCCCAGAAGTGGTGTGATCCCCTCCCCCCAAGCTGTCAGACCTGATACAAAAGGCAAACGTGCCATGCAGGGAGAGGCGACTTGCTGGTTGGCTTTGGCCAGGACAAAAGAAGAGGGAGATGATGATGATGATGATGATGATGATGATGATGATGATGATGATGATGATTTTAACTGGTATGCTGCCTGTCGCTCAAGGACTCCGGGCAGCTCAAAACAGTTGAACGAAGATATCTTGCTCCCCAGAAGCTATCTTCTCCAGCAAATTCCACCTTCTTAATAGAACAGGGGAAGTCAGCCTGGTAAGAGGAAATGGCCCCAGTTGTAGGGCTCCAAATGTATCATAACCAAAAAGAAAGGGTGGTACCCACTGGTAAGTTGGTAGATACTTCCATTTGGGGTATTCTTAGTGCTACCACTCAAAAAGTTCCACACAGGCATTCTGTGTTTTGCTCCTTTCTGGATTTTCCTCTCTCTAATCAGAGAGAAAAAGAAGAAAATAAAACAGGAACATGTGGGAGAACAGTGATACCAAATTCTGTGAAAAGGCAGATTAAAGTTGTGGCTTTGTTTGGAAGTATCCATAGTCTAAGCATGTTTTCTCCAGAATTACCTTCTGGGAACTGTGCTCCCAACAGATCTGGAGGACACCAAGTTGGGGGAGAGATGCCCTAAAGCAGTGTTTCTCAACCTCAGCAACCTTAAGATGCATGGACTTCAGTGCCCAGAATTCCCCAGCCATCTTAAGGCTGAGGTTGAGAAAGGCTGCCCTAAGGCCTAGCAATTCAGGTTGGGGGAATTTGCCATCAAACCGTGGCTTCAGGACCTGGCCGAAGGTTAGGCTGGGCCCTAACATTTCCACCACCGCCCAACTCTAGTGGAGGGAGCCAGGCTGGTGTAGTGGTTAGGCACCAGGCCAGAGAGCAGCGGGGTGACTTGGAGCTGGTCACTCTCTCTCAGCCCTAGGAAGAAGACGGCCAGGGCAAGCCAGTTCTGAAGAACTTGCTGAGAAAGCTGCAGGGACGCTTCCAGGAGTCAAGACTGGCTTGAAGGCACGCACACCCAACTCCAGTGGAAAGGTTGGGTGCAGCCACCTGGAGAAGATGTGGCGGGGGGGAGTGGGGCCATGGGTTGTTCCTCATCTCAGCGAGAAACAGGCCCATCCCTTGAAGCTCAAGGCAGACGAGGCACACAAGGAGGCTGGCAGTCCAGCCGCGGCTGCCGTCACAGAGCCCAGGCTGGTAATGAATCACAAGTCTTCACACCTAGACATGTGCTGTTCCTCCCCTCCATCCTCAACAACTGAACTGATTAGAATGAATCTTTGACTTGATTAGTGATTATTGTCTCTGCATGGTGGTTGCATGGAGGCCTCTCATTTTCTGGTTTGTTTTTTAAGAAACACTGCCAGGCGTCTCGTCCCCTGATTTACGGCTTGGATTCTCTGTTCCATATTCATTTGTTTTGTTTTTCTTCCTTCTCTTTTTTCCAGAAGCAAAGCTAGAATCATTGCATGCTTTCTTCTTGCTCCCTCTTTCTTCTCCACCCCTCCTCCTCCAAACTCTTAGGGCATCTACAAAACTTGACACATACTTTGCAGAAAACTTTTACAGTTAATCTTGCCAGATAGAAATTAAGCCTTTAAAACTTTTTTTTTGCTTACATCATTGGCTTTTCTATGTCTTACCTTGTCTTTCTGAGTTATTATTATTTTTTAATACAGCATATAATCAACTTAGGCCTCACCTCTGAGGTAGCTGATGCAGAAAATACAACAGTTACACGTGTGTTTCAAGAAAGGCGATATTCATTATTCTTAATCTGCTGAGGATAATGGCTAAATCCTCTCCAAAGCTTTGTTTTATTTACATGTTAGGGTTATGTTGAGTGGAATGGTAAAGCCATGATTAGAAGAACTGAAATAAGTTAGAAAACAAATCACTTGTCCCCTGCCCTGATCATTTTTTTTCTTCTTGTCCCAGGATAAAGAATTTTGTAAACAGCAGCTGGATGTTTCTCTCTAAAGGGCAGCTTCCCATTCCACTATGAGCTGCAGTCTTTGGGACTGGAAGAACCTTGAGGAGGTGGAGAAGGGCCAAGCCTGCTCATTTGCTGTGCCTCTCCCTCTCTCCTCTAAACCCAAGATCTGTATATTATCCACAGTCAGACATCTTCTGTTTGTTTTATTCCCCAGAAGGAAGCACAGGCACACTAGAAGGATGGGCAGCCACCTCGCTGCCTGATCACATTCAGAGCATACGGCAGATGCAGGAATAAGTCACACTTTTGCAGATCTTCTGGTTCACAGCAACAATGAGACGGCGGCCACTGAATCTCCTCTTCACTTAGAAGGAAACTAACCCTTCACATATCCTCTTTGTTTCAACTGCTCTTGCCTGTGATTGTTTTTCTATTTATTTATACACTTTGCATGGTTGACCAAATTGAAGAATGCTATTCTAGGGGCTTTACCCAAAAACAAACAAACAAAACCCCAACCAAGACAAAAAATAACAATCAGTAACAATAATAAGACACCTGGCTCACATTCACACTTGCTCTCGATGGGAACTTGCTCATCCTGGCCCCAACACCTGGGGGAATGGTCAAGTTGTAAGGCCTTTCTAGAGGCCAGCTGGGTTGGGGCCAACCACATATTTGCCCGGGAGGAACAAGGAATGATATCATAGAGCACAGGGCACTAGGAAGTGGGAGCACCCAGATCTTGCACTTGCTCTCTGAAAAATATGGGCATCACTGCCATTTTAAGGGGTTACTCCTGGGCCCTGGCTCTTAGCTGGCTTGGCAGAAGACGGAGAAGCCCAAACCTTCCTATGCAAGGAGCTTTGTTCTAATGTTCTGCCAGGGTTTCTTTACTAGGAATGTTTGTCACCTTTTATCAAGGAATTTAGAACAGTTTGCAAAAAGTAACATTCCAGTACAGTCCTCTGGCTGTCTACATTTTAAACAGGAAATAGGAAGGGGCAAATTAAGAATTGTGTTTGGGATTTAGATTTGGAGAACTGAACCTATATTTTCTGCAGCGTGCTAAATGTAGGAAATAGCCGACTTGGTTCCATGCCAGCATTGACTCCATCGTAACCCTCAGGAAGGCCTTAAGGTCCAAATGTGAGTTTTCAGAAACTTCCATGAACATCTCCTTGTGGGACCTCAGGGACTTGGCCACCTTTGCTGCTTGGCCTAGGGATTCAGTCGGGTGCCAGGCACCAGAGGGAAGTGAGACACCTCCCTTCTTCCCCCCATTTCCCACCTCTAGCGCAGCAAGAAAATCCATGGGACGGACCTTCTTCTCCAGCTCAGAATCAAATCTGACCCAGAGGAGAACTAGCTTTGGTCTTGCTTTGGCTTAGAGGCAACTTCTGCCAAAGGCCAAGATTCACGCTTCTGGAAGTAGGAAGTGTGCTTCATCACTGAGTAGAGGTAGGAAAATTACAAGATCCAAATTAGCAAGGGTGATCTTTATTCCCAGACTGAATTCATTCCGTTATCGAGAAAGACAGGAGACACAAGGCACTCCACAGTGATGTCAAGACCGCTCTGTGGAAGCTCACTCGGCATCCTCCCGCCCGCAAAATATTTGGACTGGGGACTGATACCCCTCCCCGCTCTTCTCTTGGAATGGGCTCAGATGTGGAACATTTCAATCACAGCCTCTTTATTAAATAATAACTGATATTTACTTACTGTCTCTTTATCCTCCAAGCTCCTAAAACTTGGCAAACTTTAATTAATAGCTGTTTTAATAGTTAAATAACCTTCAGAATGGTTTTTCATTTACTTGGCCCCCTCTGAAATGAAGTCATAATGATCTGAGTCAAGTGATAAAAACACAACATATGGCAGAATGTTTGCAGGTTATTAATGAGAGGAGCCAAGCAGCAGGAGCAGAATATATTTTATTTTTCACAGTCCTCTGCTGAGCGAATATGCTGAGACTCAAAAGGGACCAGTTATCCTTTCACGGTTCCTGCACTAAACCTCCAGTCTACTGATGTCTCCACGTTATTTCTCGTTCTAACCCAGGTCTGATTCAGAGCCATGGAGGGTCTGGTCACAGCCTGGTCCCTTCCCCATCTCTGCCTGGTCCCTTCCCCATCAGGCGTATTTCTTCTCCTCCGTACTGTTTTGTGGTTTCGAGGCAAACTCTTGTTTTTTTAAGGCACATAATAAAGCTACACAAATTTTAGTTGTTGGTGCTCAGTGGGGGCTATGTTCTAAGATCTGGCAAGGGGGCACTCGATGCACTACGTTTCTGTGACTGGAAATTCCAATGATTTTCCTCCTCAGAGCTGTTCTGGTGAGGGCCACTTCCCCTTTTTGGTTGCTTCTCTCACCCGCTTCTGTGGCCTCCCTTTTTACATGGGAGGAGTCTTACTGGAGTCTTCAGCCCCATGAGGCTTTGAGAGAGAAATTTGTTCCACTCTTCCTGTTCCACTCAGGAAGTTGAGTAGAAAGTCTTGTTCTGCCCTCATTATGTTTCACTTTGCATGAGAACATTTCTTTAGAGGCACCTGTGCACAAAATTCTCCTCTGGAGAGGAGAAATTTTACTAGTGATTCTGAGTAAGCTCATAGGAAAATTACTTCAGTACATAAATATAAAAGCTAGGTGTTTGAGGAGTCATTGTGCAGAATAACTCTCTTTTGCAAGCAAAGCATTCATCCGATGTAAGTTTCTGTTGCCGAGAGTACCTTTGTGTCATCATCTTCTTTGGTCCCATTTTTTATATGAATTGGACCAATAAAATCTTAATGTTTCTGTTCTTTTGAGATTCTGCTGCCCCTTTTCCTTCACCATCGATTCCACCTTCTTACCAGCTGAATGTATTTGTCTCAGCCTGGGAATCTTCCACGTGTCCGCAGAACACAGGGCAAGAGTGCCATTGATTTATCACCCAATGCCATCTTTGCCATCTGTTTTTATATTGCTTTCAGCACAAGATAAGTGGTTCCCAGATACTGCCGAGCTTGAGAGATTGTAAAGTTCATGAGTTTGCAGAATTTATGATAAGGCAGAAAATTGTCTTAGTGCATCATTCATAGAAGCAACATCCAGAACAAATGGTGGACTCCTCCAGATGTTTCCTTCTGTTCAGAAAGTTTTGAAACTTGCTAAACTACTGGCTGGCCAATGATTTAAGGGTCTACTGCCAATTAACTTGTTTCACAGTTATGCTTGTGGGGATCAGAAAACTCTTCCTGTCCTTTTTCTGCTAAGCACATCCAACATGGCAGAAAATGCCAATTGACCAGCAAAGTTGGTCAAGGCCTTTTAGCTTTAGCTTTGCTCCTGGAACTGATGGTGGACTTCAATTGGCCCTTCTTCTGTGTCATAGTGTTTGCCAGATGGCATAATAAATTTGGTGTCTATGTCTAGAGCCCCTTTCTGCCACATTCTGCATGGCTTCTACCATAAGCCACGAGATCACTTTTCCCTCCAGTTCTGAGTTGGTTGGGTGATCCCTAGTTGATTCTCTCCCCATCTTCTCCCTGGAACCCATTAGCATTAGTGATGCTGCCAGAACCATGGATGGGTTGGGATGGCCCTGACCCTGCTTGGCCTGTCATAACACTCTACTTGTTTCCCCAGGTGTTTGGCCCAGGAGAGGTTAGGCACGCTCTGCTGGGGGTGCTGTTTTCATGATTTGGGGTTTACCTGTTTTAACCTTGGGCATCACTGGTTATTTGTTGTTGTCTTAATCATTGTTGTGAGATGAACAGCCATGTAAAATAGTTTATAGATTAGATAGATAGATAGAGACAGAGACAGAGACAGAGACAGAGACAGAGACAGAGACAGAGACAGAGATAGAGATAGAGATAGAGATAGAGATAGAGATAGAGATAGAGATAGCCACTCAGAGTCGTTGTGTACAAGATGGGCAGCAGAGAAATTTGACAAACAAAAAAACAAATAAATAAATAAAAGAGATAGATAGATAGATGATAGCTAGAGATAGGAGAGAGAGAGAGAGAGAGAGAGAGAGAGAAGACAGATTTGACTGGGTAAGTAGCTGGTTTGGAGCAGGTGTAAAATAGGAGTATATAGCCAGAAATGTTAAATGAACTGAGATCATCCACACAAAGGGGTGAATCTGAGAAAGTTTTGCCCACCATAAACCTTGCAATGACTTGGTATAACCAAAATTAAGCGAAGGAGAATAAATAGCCTTATCTTATTTCAAACCAGTAAGCTTCATAGTCTTTATCTTCTCAGCCTCTGAAGGAGCAATGCCTTTCTCCTCCCTGCCTAATGTTGCTTGGCATAACTCTTGGATTCTCAGCACAGTTCTGCAAACGCAGCTAGCTTTCCTGGCTACAGTGTGGTGCAATTCCTCCCACCAATATCCTGTATTAATTGGGCACTGTAAAATATTCCAGAAATCCACGGATGCCCTTGAGCTATAATCATGTTTATTTCCATAGCTCTTTGATAAAATATTTGTCTTTGCCCTGAATAATTTGCCAAAAAAAAAAAAAGGCAAGGAAGGAATGGGAAAAAGAAAGAGAAGGCAAAATTAGAAGAATCTGTTGTTCATACATGCTTTTCTTTCAAGCATCCTACATGAAAAAAACATATCTTTCTCCCCAGAACTCATTACAGCTATCATGAAATGTGCCTCCACAGATACTTTCCTTTAGAGCAAGAACAAAAACAAACAATCAAATTACATTGTAGCAATATTTATATTTAAAAGAGGAAGAAATAGATCATTTTTTGGAACCCCAAGGATGAGAGAAGTTCCTTTGAAGGCCAAACTGCTTTGTGATGATGCAGTCCCAAGTTGTCATTGTAGAGGGGGGGGGGGGAGATTAAAATTCTGGGATAAAAAACAGTTGGCAGAGAAGAACTGCTAGATTGTCGTTTGGCAGGGCTGATGGGCATCTGCGTTATCTTGGGACGCTGCTTCTCCTTAGAACAGGGGTGCACAACTGAGGGTCCCCTCGGCCCTTCAGTGTCCCTTGAAGGCTTATTTTCCATCTGCAATCATCCTCCCTCAGCCTGGAAACCCTGGCAGAGTTTCCCATGGCTGGTTTGCAATGGCACACCCATAAGTCTCTAGACAGGCCTCCTAATGACCTTCATGTGTTCCAAGGAGGGGCCACGAAAGGACCCGTCCACTCTGCCAAAGCAGAGCTATCCCTGGATTGGGCAGGGGAGGGGAGGGAAGGGAAGGGCTAAGGGGCCGTGGAAAGTATTAGGAATGCCCATTTCAGAGCACGTCCGGCTTGAACTTCAAGAAGGGACCATCAGAGTCTCCCTCGAGTTGAGGTTCGGGAAATTAAAATTAAACTTGGGATCAAGTTAGAAGGAATTGAAATCCACACGTCTTAAAGTTACCAAGGTTGAGAAACACTGGTCTAGGAAGAAGGGTTAGATGTGTTTTGTTGTGTTTTTATCCTGGGCTGTGTTTTTATCTATCTATCTATCTATCTATCTATCTATCTATCTATCTATCTATCTATCTATCTATCTATCTATTTATTTGACATATACTCCACCTTGCCATTCTGGCAAGTGTCCTCTTTCTGTTTGATCACCAAATTCAGGATGTCCTCTTCAACACCTCCCCCCATCCCAACAAAGGTGGTGCCTTAAAGGAACTGTGGCTTAAAAATGATTGTTCCTTTATAAAATATATGCGGGTTTTTGAAAGAGAAACGCCCTTGAAATGCAATGCAGCATTTTGCTCCATTTTGCTAGGCTTCCTCTGAGGCGTCTCAGCCCACCCCGCTCCCCCTTCTCGGAGTTCCCTTGAAAGGATGGTTTGGCTGCCACAGCCCAGACAGCAGCGTGGTGGTTCTTCCTTGGCCTGGCCAAGCTCTCCCTGTGCCACAAAGAGGAGTGGGCACCTTGCTGCACAAAATATCTACTTTTCAAATAGCTTCAACTCTGTTTCCCAGGAGATGGGGGAAATTGCCCCACCACCACCGCCGCCACCACTGTGTTTCATTAGACAAACCAATTCAGAATCCAGACAAGAATGGAATCTACAGGTTTTACAAGTGAAAGGTAAAATTAGCTGTTGAAAAGAGCTAATCCAATTCGATTAGTTGCTTTCAGACTCCAGTGCCTTTTCATTTGGTCTGCTTGATCTGGATCTTTATTAGATAAGCTTGAATTGGTTGTGTGGCGGGGAGGGGGGCGCTGCGGTGGAGGGCTGCAGCCGTGATTGCCATCCAAGGAAGCAGGAGGCCACCCAGACCTACGCTGCCTTCCCAAAGTGGTTCACTCTGCCAGGCCCGGCTCCTGCCCGGAGACAATTTCATTTAGCCTTGGCGCTCTTCCACTGCACTAGACCTAAGTAAACAAAGATTGCCACTTTAATTAGCCTATACATAAATAATGGAGTGCTGGATTAGTTAAAAGTATGTGAGTATCAACCCAAGGTGCTGTTCTGAATGCTCTTTCTGCATGTCTCCGTACGTTTAGGAGGGTTGCAATGGGTTGACCTGATTCATGAGCTTCCATTATTTCATCCTTTAAATTTGCCATTGAACAAAAGGTGCCCTTTATGTACAAAACAAAAGACAGTTGCCTTAGAGGAGATATTCCTATATCTGTCACAGCACACAACCACCCAGCAGGATTATGGGAGTGCATGGCACCTGCATTGCGGGCCCTGCATTGGTTGGACTTCCAGGTGCAAGTTCAGTGCTGGGGTTAAGCATTTATGCTTTGGGTCCAGATTAGCTGCAGGACTGCATCTTCCCACTGGAACCGGCCCAACCCCTGCCATCACATTGGGATAAGCAACTGACTGTTCCCTGTTTCTGGAGAAGAAGCTGAAGACAGCTTTTGAGCTGAGATGCCAGATTGTTTGGGTTCATATATTTCATGCTGTTTAGTTGTAGTTTGTTGCTTTTGTTCTCAATGTATTCTTTGTCTTATTTGTAAGCTGCTGAGAGTCTGATTAGATTGCAGCAGGTAGAAAACAAACAAACAAACACTTTAAAAAGTTATAAAAGCTAACTGTGTGCTCATTAAATGGAAATAGTAGTTTCCAACTAAGTGCCCATCAGTGGTGGGCTTGGCCAGAACCCATGGCTTAAGAAATAGGTGTGAGCACTCTGTAAGTTTGCTAGAGGTTAAAATGCTTAACAAAATGCAAATAAATAATACAGGTGACTTCATTAACAATATAGAAAAAAGTAGATGCTATGACCTTATGCTCCATGCAAGAAGATGCTTACGTTTCCTTCTCTGTTATGCAAAAGACCCCAAGACAGCATGCCTTGAGGAGGCTCCCCCAGTCGAGGTCTCAAACCAGGAAGGTGAACTGTATCTCGAAAAGGATTCTGTCTGCTCAGCAATGACGTAAGTAGCTTGGCCAAAATGCCTCGTCCCCAACAGTGCATGCCCACCAAATGACTGTTCTACTGATAAGAGCATATCTTGGTTACAGCTCTCCACCCACCTCCTCCAACACATGGTAACGGTGTGACTCAGTGCGTGATCAGGTCAAATTAATAATGGACATAATTAATGCAATTAAAACATAGGAAGAAATCTTCTCCTCTTCCCAGATGAAGTGTTGTTGACCCAAAGAACTTCACATCATTCCTGCCAGCATGTCAGGAGAAACAGGAAACACAAACACCCAGGTAAACTCTAAGGGTATGTTTTGGTAGAAAAGATTTCTAGAGAATAAATAACGTAGAAATAAATGTGAAATAAAATAAGAGAATTATCTTTTGTCAGCTAAATTGTAGGTAAATGTGCATCATGATACAATCTGTATAAAACTAGAAGCTTCATCCATCCAAACCCAAGTGGAGTTGAGACAGGAATGGCTCTGAAGTACAGCCAGGGTGTCTTCAGGATCAGAGTCCAGACCACAAGACCACATGGGACTTGACTCCAAAGAACAAGGCTCCAATCCTGGGCAGCACCGCAGGATTCTCAGCAGGGGGCAGAGAATGGGTAGCACCACACGAGGAAAGGCCCCCAGCCTGCCAGCAAAGATGGAAGGCTTTCAGCTCGATACAGAGCAAGGGCCCTGCAGCTACCACACAGATTCATAGCCTTGAACCCAGAAATTCTGCTTTGGGGCTTAAGGAGGTGGCCAGTTGAGAGGTTTTGGTGGGAAGACCTGGTCCTTAAGCTCAAAAGTGGCCTTAGACTTAAATGCTTGCTAACTGATGTTGCATTTTTATAATCAAATTATATCTCACTCTATTTTCTCTTTCTTTAGGCCTCTTCAGGACAAAAGGTTTACTCAGAAGGAGGCTAAGATCCCTGAGTAACCAGCTAAGCCATAAAGCAGAGCTGAATGGCCTGAAGCCTTATGGTGGCACAAAGGCCTTGAAAACCCCAGAGACTTTCCAAACGTTGACCTCAAATTGTAATATATGTTGTTGTAGAAGGGGAAGACATTTAAATACAAGGTGGGGGTCATATTAATTGTGTTAGCTTAACTTCAGTGCAAACATATAGTTTTTATCCTGCTGTTCTTTGGAGTGAAGCCCCTGGACACTACTCAAAGGATATGTGTACTCCTTCATCCAAAAACAAGTTGTGAGCTCCCACTGTAATGCTCAATCTGGATGGGGCTGTATAGGCAGAAATGCCAGAGCCTTCCATTGTAGCAGACCAATAACTATGCTAAAAAGGAGGTTTTAGTCTTCTCAAGAAAGCCCTTCAAGTCTCCAATTAGCTGGAAGATCAATGGGAGACTGACTGAGCAGGTCAAAGCCTTTAAGTATGTAGGTGTCCATTTTCAATCTTCCACCTGCTGGACTAACCAAGCGAATGTAAGAACTCAAAGATCACCCTTAGCAAGTATTAAATACACAAGCCAACATGGTAACAAGTATAACCCAGCAGCAATTAAATTATATAAAGTTCAGGGTCTGATGCTATTTGGTATTCAGTTCTGCAGCTATAAGGTTGCCTCAAACTCACCAAGTGATTTCCGTGGCCAGGAGCGGACTAGACCCTGGATCTTCCCGGTCCTGGTCCAGCACCTTCACCACTAGAACACGCTGGCTCACAAGCCCTCCTTGACGTGTGGATTCAGAACGAGTTCTTAATTCATATCGAGAACTGAGTTTTATTGGACTGGCCCTAGATTCCAAAATACCATGTGAATGCACACTCGGATGCTCTCTTTGGCTGATTTCGTTGTCCGGTGATGGTGCTCCTCTGCTCTTCAAACTATCTGGGAAACTTCACCATCTTTAGAGTAGGACGAGGATTCTGATTCTCACCCATTTAAAAAGGTATGCAAATGAAGTTGGCTAAAACTCAAAGAACACATCAGCTACGATGTCTATATATGGTTTGGAACATACTACTTCGTACTACAAGCCCTGCTGCTAAGAATACTAATGCTGTTAGAGGCAAGCTCACTTAACACATTGCTACATAATGAAGCCTCCCACCTAAAGCATTTGCATTTTTTAAAAATTTAAACAAGCAGCTTCGTGTTTGTCACAAACAGTGGGGGAGGTGGGGAGGGAAAGGGGCTCACTGTGGAGAGCGATCTTTCCTTGGGTTTCAGTGTTCCCCTAAAAAAGAGGTTCCTTTGCCAGTAAATGTGACCTGTTGGAGAAAATAACAACCCAATCTTTTCTCATGTTACACCCCCCCCCAATGCCTTTGTTCCTTCAACCACGTTCAATACTGATCCCTTCCCTAATGGATTAATATTTCCCTGACTGAGAATGCAGAGACAGCTCTGCATCTTTCCTGTCCACTTTGGTCTGCATATAAATTAGTGTTATGATATGCATTAATTAGCATATCCTCTGGTACACAAGGAAGCTGAATAGATAGGTATGCTCAAGATGGCTCAGAATAGCTTGCCCCACCCCGCCCAGAAACGTTAAAGGCACACTTATTTATGGAGTCTGTGTGAATGTGATACACAGTGAGGGTTGAGTTCAATCATAATTCTTTTTAAAGGGAGCTGGAAAACGGTCTCGCTGTCCACTCATGCCGGAAGGCTGTCACCCCGTCTCTTTGGCTGCATGGAATATGCAGGCGCCACCTGCCCCTGCAGTATTGACAGGTGGTGGAATGATGCTTTGCGGAGCCCCACTGCTCATTGCCTCCGAAAGATAAAGGGACCTGGCTAAGTCAAAACTAACTCCTGTGCTTTCTCTCTGGGGTCATTTATTCTGGATTGTCAGGCTGGGTGGTCTCCGTCGATCACAGTGTATGCTTTACAAAGCGGAGCTGTTTACACAAGTTCACTTTATTAGTAAGGGCATCACTCCTTAGGACAAGTAAACCCCCAGGCTTCTGTCTCCAGAGCAGGATTCGTTCAACTTAGGGACCATCTTCTCCCAGTTGCTTCTACCCGTCCAATCCAGTCCAGCAGGATGGGCGTGCTCCGGGTCCCATCAGCCAAGGAATGTCGGCTGGCGGGGACTAGGAGATGAGCCTTCTCTGCTGTGGCGCCTGCCCTCTGGAACATCCTCCTCCTGGGATTAGGATGGCCCCGACCCTGCTGGCTTTCCGGAAGGCCTTCCTTGAAGACCTGGCTGTGTGCCCGGGCCTAGGGCCCCGAGGGTGCAAAGGGCCCCATTTCATGGTTTTGCTAACACCAATGGTTTTTAAGATCTCTTGGCTGTATTTATACTTCTATTTAATTTTTTGTATTGTTGTCATTGTCTGATTGTTTTTATTATTGTCAGCCGCCCAGAGTCACTGGTCTGAGATGGATGGCTATATAAACTGAATAGACAAACAAACAAAAGTTTGTTCTGCAGCATTTGATTAAATAAAACTTCTTCCCAACAAGAACAAGCAAGGGATACACAGGAAACAGAAAAATCCAGTTTTGTTGTTGTTGTTTGGTTTTTAAAGTTTCCTCCAAAGGAACTTAACGGTATGGCCTGGATGTGCTGAGACTTCTAATGCAGAGGTCTGCCATTCTATGCCTTGGTTGCATGTCCCAGGACATTCACTGTGACACGGGACATGTATGAAGCTGCCCTGTCTGTAGTCAGGCCAGTCTGGGATTTAAGTGACCTCAGAAGAACGGCAAGGAAGAGCTTGAGAGGCTACACTGCATTGGAGCATGACCCATCAGAAGAAGTCAAATCAGAAAAGGCTTAATGGGCATGATTTTATGTTGGAGTCTGAGGGTATCTTGGTTTTTTTTGAGGTTTAGCTGCAGGCCAGCTTTTGCACTTTCTTCTTTCACCTTCATCATAAGGCTCCTCAGTTCCTCCTCGCTTTCAGCCATCAAAGTGGTATCACCTGCATATCTGAGACTGTTAATGTTTCTTCCAGCGATTTTAACTCCAGCCTTGGATTCCGCAAAACTGAAGTACTTTGGCCACATAACGAGAAGACACCCTGGAGAAGATGCTGATGCTAGGGAGAGTGGAGGGCAAAAGGAAGAGGGGCCGACCAAGGGCAAGGTGGATGGATGATATTCTAGAGGTGACGGACTCGTCCCTGGGGGAGCCGGGGGTGGCGACGACCGACAGGAAGCTCTGGCGTGGGCTGGTCCGTGAAGTCACGAAGAGTCAGAAGCGACTGAACGAATAAACAACAACTGAGGGTATCTGGGAATACTGGGAGCTGAGTAGGACTTTCTGGCCTGGAAGTTCAGAAGTGAAGGGCATGCTTCACCAGCTCTTTTGATCTCCTTGGCTGGCCATTTACCAACTTTCCAAATCCAAAGGACCTTGGCTAGGCCAGCAACGTAGCCATGCCGAAAAGGAGACGGAAAGGAAGTGTGAAAACAGCTGTGATATGGAAACAGAAAAGACCTTTTGAAATTCCCACGGTATCAAGGGGGGCCCAGTTCCACCTCCTTTATTTATAACTGATGAATCTTGACCTTTATGTGAGGCTTTGGGAAATTGCAACTTTATTTCAGCTGACTCCCCTGCTCTTCCAAAGTCCCCCCCCCCCTTGCTGAGGGTGAAGCAGTTCACAAAGGATATTACAGTGACAGCGGGAGGGGGGCACGGGGGGAGGAAAGGGAGGGAGGCAGAAAGGTTGAACTGCCTGCAGGTGATGTATACTAACCTGGACCCATTACCGAAAGGCATAAAGTAATGTGGAAAGGTATTTTTCAGACAATGTGCTGACGCAGCTCCATTTTTGTTTCTTATCTGAAAATGATGCATGAATTATCTCCAGCCAAAGCCTGAAATTCATATTACGGACTGCCTCCTTCTATGTTTTATTTGGGCTGTAAAGTGGCACCTTATTATTTCTTCCTTCTGGGCTGCTTTTAATGAATCTATGATTTGAAAGTGAAAGATTTATTGCCTTTTGAGCAAGGTATCCACGTCTTAATGCCAGGGAGGGGGAAGCAGGGGGAGGCTGCAAAAGAGACAGTGGGGAGGGAGAACGTGCAGGGAAGGGGCCTGAGCCATCCTGTCTGTTTGGAAGGAACTCCCAAATGTTCCCTAGGCTTGCGGGTCTTAAGGCAGAGAGAAGGTTTTGGAAGGAAGCTGTGCAGGTTTCCCATCTTCCTGTCACACCTAATTAATGCAACTGCCTTAACCAGGGTAGGTTCTCTTCCAATGACCCTGTGGTGAGCTTGTCTATTTCTGCATCAGAAGCAAATTAAAAGTAAAAAATGAAAGCAAGATGGTACCTCCTGCACAGGTTCTCCAATTGGCCATGACAGATTTTGCAACAATACTAATAAAGAGCGTTTGCATTCAGTCACACTCTGATGCTGGCAGTTAAAAGAGACAGGGAGAAAGGTAGAGCAAAGGAAGAGAGGAAGTATTTTTGCCCAAACACATGCACGTCACCTGCAATTGGCCATCCCGCAACAGGGAACGGGCAGCAAATGGCAGAGTTACGCTTGGGGGCCTCCAGAGCTGCTCCTGGACTGGAAAGGGTGGCATTCCCCTCCGAGCAGAGCTTCCTGAAGGAGAGTGCCAGTCCAGCTG
Organism: Candoia aspera; assembly: GCF_035149785.1. Lineage (NCBI taxonomy): Eukaryota > Metazoa > Chordata > Lepidosauria > Squamata > Candoiidae > Candoia > Candoia aspera. The sequence goes on from NC_086161.1 coordinate 1,514,946, forward strand.
CCCGCATGGAAGGCCAATCACTTGTGGCAACCATCCACTTTTTCCAGAAAGCAAAACCTCTGTGCTGCATCTCCGTTCCTTACCTCAAGAGAGGCAGCGTCCACCTGCAACCCTTCCTTCCTGCCTCTTCATCCCAGCCTCATCGTGGACGGTGGACAGCAGGACCTTGCCGGCTTCTTCTCTGCCCTCTAGCCATGGGAATCGAGGAAAAATATTGAGTCTCCCGAGATGAGGAGTCCCCACTGAGTGACATTTTCCCGGCTTGATTTATTGCTTTGCACCTGTTGCCAAGTAATGAGGTGTGAGCCTGCCAGACTGTTGACAGCCCCAGAAAGAGAGAAATCTTGCCTTGATAATCATCACCGCCCAGACAAAAGAATTCAGCTTAGGCCTCGGGAAGTGGAACCTTCTCATTCTGCTTGGCTTTGCCTCATTTACTGCCTTAGTCCTTCAACCAGCTGGTCCCCCAATTCTGCCCTTCCCCGCAGATTCCTGAGCCTTTCTGCAGGAGAGGTCTTGGCCCTGAGCCCCCAACAGGACCCCTCCTTTCCCAGACGTGGTCTTCCAGACAAGGGCTGCTTCTGCAAGGCTTCCTTGAGCCTACGCTTGTTTGACAAGAAAGTCAGGGACAATTTTAGACTAGCCTCCTTGGTAGGACCGAGGGCACCCTATGCTAAAAGCGATGGTTGAGAAGTTATTAAAACCTGGTTCCTAAATTGAATAATACTAAGAAGTTGAGTGCTTGGCTTCTATCCCCATGCCCAATGCCCTTTGTATTTTTGAGTGTGGGTGGATTCCTCTATTCAGTCCTAGTTTCTCGCCAACGTGGCCCTGGCTGCAGTTTAAGGGAGTTTTGATCTGATCCAGGTGCAAGGCAGCAGGTGTCGCACACACAATCAGCAGGAATAAGGCCATTTACCTGGCTTCTTGCTTGTGCTTCCTTCTCAGTTGTTGCTGCCAGATTTACAACTGAAAGTAAAAGGGGGAGCGAGCGGGGCACGCCCCACAAGGAAGCAAGGGGAGGGAAAGCGCTGTTCCTTCCTCCCTCCAGCAGAGACCCAAAGAACGCCCACAGCTGGCATCTGCCAGCCCCTGTGCCTGGCTCCCCCGCCATGGCCTCTCTTTCTCTCCTGGGGCCAGGAAGTCTCTTCAAACAAGAACGGAATTGCTTTAAATATTAAAGGATTAGGCTAAAATCAACATACCTGGGGAAGATTTGTGTACGGCAGGATTAAGATCTGATCTCCACTGCCTTTGAACATTTATTCAGGGTGCTCCTGCAAAGGTGCATTGTATAGCACATCCACATCCAGGGAAAGGTAGATCAGATCCTTTGCTTCCTCATCCCCACCACTATTGGAGGTAGGGATCTCTAGATCCAGTGGAGAAGGTGCCTTATTATCCAGGTCTGAAATTAGCCTAAAAAACCCCAAACAAACAAATCCACTAAGCACAGGAAATCCCCAGAGAAGACTTGAGACTCTAGGAGAGCATCAAAGCCATATGTTCTCCCACCCTTGTGGGCTTTTGGGCTGTGTGGATGGGCTGGATCTGCACGATGATGGAGACAGATTCAGGACCAAGCTGAGTGGGAGATTTATGGAGCAAAACATGAACATTTTCTGAAACTGGCAACCTGGGGAGACTTTGGAACCCCAAGAGGGTGCGCAAGGGAGACAAAACCCCTTTCCTCAGACCTTTACACCAGTACAGCTAGGGATGACTTGAGATGGCCTCACTTCAGGGCTGGGGAAATGCTGAAGACAATGTCATGAGGACTAGGGTTAAAACAAGAATTGCCAGGGCATGTTTCTGCTGTAGTTAAGTGCAAGTAGGAAAGCCCTCCCCCCCCCCCCGCCCCCGGCCCCATTTCAGGGGTGTGTTCTTTCCCATGTTGGTATTTTGAGGCTCTAGAAGTCAACCTGAATTCCTTTGCTCCCAAAAGCACTGGAAAGAGATTACAGTATACGTACAACCACAGAGATATATAAAGGCTCACTGCCCTGCATTATTCCTTGTTATAAATCACTCTGCATTGGATGCAAAGTTGCAACACCCTGTAATGATTCTGCTCCCCTTGCAGATCTATTTTATCTGGCAGTGTGAAGGAGCTTACAGGCACATCCTGGAACACCACCCTTTTGGAATCAATGTGGTCTTCGCATTAGCAGTCCCCCCTTGTCTTGATGACAGATGAGTTGGCAGCAGCTTGAAGTTGTGGCCAGTGGCATCCTGGACTTGTGGCAGCTGCATTATCCCTGCACTGCTATTCCTCATGATACTGCCCCCTCCTATTGCGTGTGTGTTTTGCTGTGCTTTAATTTAGAGCCAGTTGTATCTCCAGAGGAATTATGCACAGCAAAACCATTCCAAATGCTCTCTAATTAAAAGGAGAGGAGATGTGGGTGAGTTGAGCAAACATTGTTTGGACCATCTCTTTTGGGCCACCAACAGCTGTCTGGGTGCCGCTGCCCATGTCTCTCACAGAAGCCCCTTGGAGTATAGCTCTTCCTTTTTGCTGAAAGGCCTTTCTTCTCTTGAAGTCATACACAGAGCACACACGGACACACACACGAAGATTGCTTTCAAAATAAATGAATCAAGTGCTCTCCATCCCTTCACTCGAACCCAAAAGGACTACTCAATCCAAATCAATCTCTGCAGATGTTTTCCAACCCCCAGGCACTGTAGCCTCCCCAGCCTCCTGTGGCCACACAACTGCCCAGGCTACCTTTTTCCAAACCCTTCCTTTGCTGGTCTCCAGCATGTCCCAATCCTGAACAAAGGAAGGACTTTGGCTGAATGGGTGGGTTGAAAGTGAGAGCCTCACTGTCATGACCTCGTTGCAAGGCACAAAGAGCCTCACAACATGGATCATGATCATTAAGGAAAAGGGGAAGGAGATAATCAAACCAGGGATTAACACAAGCACCCAAAGGAACTCACACCCATGGACCCATAGGCAGCTGAAAAGAAAGACGTCAGAGGAATGAAGATAAGATGCACATGGTGCCCCGGAGGACACAACCGTCGCAGGGAGACAAAAGAAGACACTGGGGAAAATGCCCAGGCAGCCATCAAGGGTCCCATCAAGAGGGATCGGGGCATTGAGGGGTGGGGAAGCCCGGGGCAATACAGGAGGGTATAAAAGGGGCACCCCCACACTACCTACCCCGTTCCCGTTTTTCGTTCTGTCAGCTATCATTCCAATAAACCAGAAATCCTTAATACCCATTAAGTGAGTCTGTGTCTTATTGCGAAGCGAGGCTGGCCCTGACACTCACTCTGAAATAGAGAGCCACAGCCCTCTGAGCATTCCCATGCATAAATGCATTTGCCAGGTTTGAGGTCTCCAAAAAGGGCTGCCAGAATAAAGGCATGTCCGCTGACCTCAAAAGTTGGTTGATGGGTGGCCGCCCCTTAATGGTACAGAAGTATTATATCCCTTCTCTGACAGGGTAGTGGTTAGCATTGGGGGGGGGGGGGGCGCTCCACTGTAAGACTATCCTTGCCCAGAGAAACTCAGCCAGCCTCCTTCTCACTCCAACCTCACTCACTGAGCTGTGGATGAGGGAGTAAAATGAAGGAGAATCCCTTGTAAGCTGCTGTGAGATCCAGGAGAAAATCTGGGATATAAATCTAAGAAATACATAAAGTAAGATAAATCTGAGGTAACTGCTTCACATCCCCCTCTCCCCTCCTTGGGAAGACAATTTGGATGGTGTTTACCAGAGTGAAATGCAGACAAAGAAGACTGGGAAATTCTCCAGTGAACTTGCTTGTAAGGTGAGTTTCCCCTCCAGACGGGTTGTGGGGATGGATCATTAGGCACACCACTTCCATATCAATACATCATTCGTTCACCAACCTAGCAACCAACACCTCCCCTTGCACCTGTTTGCCTTCTTTCTTTGCCTTCTTCCACCTTCTGGACTTTCATCTGTGGTCGTTGAGAGATCACCTCTAGCAGGAAAGCTGCCTCAGCCAGAATGTTCTAAGCTGATGGCCCTCCAACTTTGCTTCCTTTGTTTTATACCCTGCAGTTTAAGTTCTTCTTCTTGAGCTGAAACAGTTCAGGTTTCCAACTGTTCTTTTTCATAGAGGTCATGTTTTATCATTGGGATGTCTTTTAGACCAGGAGTTACCAGTCCCCTTATTGCAAATCCCATTTTTTACTCCACAGGAAGAGTTCTGTTTCTGCCAAAGTTGGATTCTAAATGCTGCGTGGTTATTGTTAACAACAGTTAAAGGAACCTGTTTCAAAAAATGGGGTGGGAGGTAAGACAGTTCCTGAAAGAGTTACCACAGCAAATCTTAAAACACACAGTTTTCTCCCATTCAGAATGGCTGTAAAGTGATTAAAGAAATCTCTATTGAATAACCCGGTCAATCTTATTCATTGGTTAAAGGTGCACACATTTGCATGTAAATAAAATACTCATTTTTACAATGTGACTCATAGAGGCGGTTTTGGGGAAGTGTTTGTTCTTCTGAATAAGAAAAAGAGGGGATAAAGTCTTTAAGAATTAAGATTACCCTACAGTTTTTAATCAACAGTGTCACCATATTTGTATTATTCATATTAATAATGATAGCTTTTTTTTAAAAAAAGCTGCCCAATTAATCTAAGGTATTTTTAGTTTCTCAAAAGGGATGGCTACCAATTAATCCAATGGATTTTGCATACTTATTATTAGATGCCTTGAAATCCTCCTCTCAAATTCCCCCAAGGCTCCCTAACAACCTTAAAAATAAAGCAATTGCTTAATACAACCAGTGATCAACAGTAAAGCCTTAAAACTCCAGATGTAATATGTAGATGTAGAAGTTAAAATCACACACTGCAAAGGCCAGCCAGATAAACCCAAAGTAGGCAGACCATAAAGCATCCTGGGCGAACCATTCTTGTACTATGAATAAGTCCCTGGACTCGGTGGAATGTGCTACACCTGCTGCTTCGGCCACAGCTGTCTTTCAGTACTGGCCTCCCGGTGGCTCTTGCTCAAGGCTTCCTCCCCACCTCCTTGCAAGTCGCACAGACGATCCTCCTGATGCACCAGGAGAAGCAGGATCATGAGATGCCAGAACAGCAGGTGGCTAACAAGGGGCTCAAACCATCCTTAGCTTCTGAACAGCCATCAAGTCCAGAGAGTGCAGAGGAGGGAGGGAGACACACATTTTTCATAAACTCAACATCCGTATCTCCACAAAGCTGAAAGTGGAGCTGTGGTTGGTTGGTTGGTTGGTTGGTTGGTTGGTTGGTTGGTTGGTTATTTATTTATTTATTTATTTATTTATTTATTTATTTATTTATTTATTTATTTATTTTTCACATTTCTATCACCGCCCATCTCCCCCTAAAAGGGGGACTCTGGGCAGTTTACAATAAAATTCACCTTAAAACCTAACATCATAAAATCACCAATATTAAAATAATAAAAATATAAATATAAAATCCAAGTGGGAGATTTCCATTCCGTCGGGAGAACTCTACATCACCAGCCACCCCCAGGAAGAGCTATTGCCCTTCCCATCCCAGGTAAGGCGGCAAAACCAGGTCTTCAAGCCCCTCCGGAAGGTCAGGAGCGAAGGGGCCTGCCTCACCTTGGGGGGTAGAATGTTCCACAGGGCGGGCGCCACTGCAGAGAAGGCCCGCCTCCTGGACCCCGCCAGATGGAATTCTCTTACAGACGGGGTCCGCAGCATGCCCTCTCTGCATGATCAGGTGGGACGGGTTGATGTTATAGGGATGAGACGGTCCCTCAGGTAGCCTGGCCCATTCCATGTAGGGCTTTAAAGGTGATAACCAACACCTTGAATTGGACCCGGAAGCAAACTGGAACCCAATGCAGCTCACGCAGTAGAGGTGTTACATGTGCTGATCTTGGAGCACTCATCACTGTTCGCGCAGCCGCATTTTGGACCAACTGAAGCTTCCGGATACTCTTCAAGGGTAGCCCCATGTAGAGCGCATTGCAGTAGTCTATATGGGAGATGACCAGGGCATGAGTGACTGTCTGGAGGGCATCTCGATCCAGGAAAGGGTGTAACTGGCGCACAACCTGAAGTTGTGCAAAGGCCCTCCTAGCCACGACTGCCACCTGCTCTTCGAGCAGGAGTCGTGAGTCCAGGAGGACCCCCAAGTTATGCACAGGTTCTGAATGGGGCAGTGCAACCCCATCCAGAACTAAAGATGACAACTTCCCGGATACCGAGGAGCCATCAATCCACAGCCACTCCATCTTACCAGGGTTCAGCTGAAGCCTGTTGCTCCCCATCCAGGCCCCCACAGCCCCCAGGCACTGAGAAAGGGCATTGACCGCATCACTTACTTCACCCGGGATGGAGATATATATCTGAGTATCATCAGCATACTGATGGTGACGGATGACCTCACCCAGCGGTTTCATGTAGATGTTAAATAGGAGAGGGGAGAGAACCAAACCCTGCGGCACCCCACAAAGCAGGGGTTGAGGGCAGATCTCTCATCTCCTATCACCACCGACTGGGACCGGCCCTGGAGGAAGGTGGTGAACCAGCGCAGAACCACGCCGCCCACCCCCAACTCCCTGAGTCGTCCCAGAAGAATACCATGGTTGATGGTATCGAAAGCCGCTGAGCGATCAAGGAGAGCGAGGATGGATGCACTGCCTCCATCCCTCTCCCGCCAGAGATCATCCATAAGCTCAGCCAATGCAGTCTTTGCCCCATATCCTGGCCTGAAACCTGACTGAAAGGGGTCTAGATAATCCGTTTCATCCAGAATCCTCTGAAGTTGTAACACCACCGCTTTCTCAACCACCTTCCCCAAAAAGGGGAGGTGGGAGACTGGATGAAAGTTGTCCAGGACAGTAGGGTCCAGCTATGGCTTTTTGAGGAGGGGGTGTACCAGTGCCTCTTTAAAGGCAACCGGAACCACTCCCTCCCTCAAAGATGCATTAACCATCGCCTGGACCCAACCACATGTCACCTCCTGGGCTGCTTTCACAAGGCAGGAAGGGCATGGGTCTAGATGACACATGGTGGCGTTTACAATCTGGAGGATCCTGTCCACTTCCTCAGGCCCAACAGGATCAAACTGTTCCCAGATAACCGGGTAAGTACATTCCCTCAGAATCTCCCCAGACTCTGCCCCACACTTAGAGTCCAACTTGGACCGAATCTGAGCGATTTTACCCTGCAGATGCTCAGCAAATTCCTCTGCATGGCCCTGTAGGTGGGAGACAGAGCCCCCCTACCTAATATTGCTCGTGTAATTTTAAACAGGGCCGTTGGGCAGCATTCTGAGGATGCAATAAAAGCAGAGAAATATTGACGTTTCGCTGCTCTTACCACCACAAGGTAGGCCTTAATAGCAGCTCTAGCTTGTGTTTGGTCAGATTCAGTCTTTGTCTTCCTCCAGCAGCGCTCTAGGCATCTCTTCACCCTCTTCAAAACCCGCAGTTCCTCCGTAAACCACGGGGAGTGCTGGGTTTGAGTGGGCAAGTGAGGCTGCACCGGCGTGATCCTGTCCAAGACCCCAGCTGCTTCTCTATTCTAGGTTGTGGCCAGGACCTCCACTGGACCGTGCAGTAGATCCCAGGGTATAACCCCCAACTCCCTCTGAAACCCCACCAGGTCCATCAGTCACCGGGGGCAGACCAATCAAATGGGTCTGGCCTCCCTGCAGAGGGGGGTGGTATAAGAGAATCTCAGGACCACCAGGGCATGGTCTGACCATGACAATGGGGACAGATCTACCTCTCCCCTCAGATCACATTGCCACTGCTCCGACAAGAAAACCAAGTCCGAAGTAAGGCCAGTGTTTCGAGTTGGGTCCCGAATGATCTGAGACAGGCTCATGGCTGCCATGGTAGCCATGAACTCCTGAGCCACATCCGAGGCACGCCCCAGGGAAGGTAGGTTGAAGTCCCCCAAGACCATAAGCCTGGGGAACTCCACCACCAGCCCCGAGACGGCCTCAAGCAGCTCAGGCAGGGAGGTTGCCATGCAGCAGGCTGGTACAGCAGCAACACTCCCAACTGTTCTTGGGTGCCCAACCTGAGAAACAGGGTCTCACAGCCGGCTACCTGTGGAGCAGCGCCCCTGAAGGCTACTAGAGATTCTCGGATGACAACTGCCACCCCACCTCCCCTGCCCCGGTGTCGCGGCTGGTGCCACAACTGAAACCCAGCCGGGCACATTTCTGAAAGGGCTACCCCCCCTTCCTGACCCAGCCAGGTCTCGGTGATACACGCCAGGTCTGCCCCCTCCTCTGCGATCAAGTCACTTATAAGGGGGGCTTTGTTGTTGACTGACCTGGCATTCAGAAGCAGTAGCCGGAGACCAGGGCCCTCAGGGATCTGCTTACCAGGACCTGGGTATGAACCTGGAGGGCCGGAACACGCTACCAGTAACAGACACTGGGAACGTCTTCCCCGGAAATGGCCTGCCCTCCAGTTCTCGTCGTAACATCCCTGGCCCGTCACCACCTCAATAGTGAAACCCGCCCTACAACCCCCAGAGTCGCCAGGCCCAGTTGCCTCCACTCCCGAACCACCGGCCACCCTGGGATAACGCAAGGCTCCCCTCCCCCATGCAGACATCCTCCCACCCTCAGTCAACCTCAGGTGGAGGCAGGCCCTCCAGCGCACCAGCTCCTGCTCTCGGCACTGTTGGAGCCTACCCCCCCATCCACTCACTCACTGTGTCCACCCCACCACCACTCTCACTGGTCACGGGGGGGCACCCCACTCATTCCTACCCACCTCCTGTCTCTCACTCAGGGGTGGGTACTCTTACACACCCCATTCAGTCTTGGGCTCCCTCCGTGTACTCTCATCCCCGGAGGTAAGCCCACACGCACTCTGAGGGGCCCACCAAACCACTCTGCCGCTTCTAACAAATGGGCATTCCCCAGACCCCCAGACACAGAGCCCGAGAACCCCGACAATCCCCAGTCCACCGATGTCTATGAGTGTTCCACCAGTCCTGCCAGAGATCACAAGGTCCACCCAGGGGCCCGCAGTCCTCTGGTCCACACCATGGGACTCCACCTCCAAGGCCTCCAGTCTTCTGCCACCTTGTGGAGGCTGTCAAGATCTGCCAGGGTCTCTCGGGTCTGGCAGGGTCTACCCAGGCCCACCAAAGATCTCCTGCGGCCAACCTGGGCCCACCGCTGTCCCAAGGAAGCCGTGTCCACTGTTTCCCATGAAGGGAAACCACCCCAGGGCCTGCCGCATTCTCTCCAGAATGTTGCACACACTGCCATGTTCTATCAGGCATCCGCCAGGGCCTCCGAGTCCAACCAGGCATCCAGGGTCCACCCGGATCCGCAGAGGTCTTCCCGAATCCACGGGAGGCTCCACAGTTACCCCTTCTCTCCTATTGTATATGGATGTGGGTCCTGGACTCTATATTGACAACACATCAAACAACTGGAGACATTTCACATGGGCACCCTCCACTCCATCCCAGCATTTGTTGGCAAGACCATGTCTCTAACCTTGAGATCTTGGATCGTGTGGGGTCCACCAGCATTGAGTCCCTGATTACCAGAGCCCAGATGCAGCGGGCGGGGCATGTCATCAGAATGGACGACCACCATTTGCCTCGCCAGTTGCTCTGTGGTGTTCTGGAGACTGGAAAGAGACCTCGAGGTCAACCACGCAAGCACTGCAGAGACGCTGTGAAGGAAACCCTGTGCCACTGTGTCTTCTAGCCAAGGGAACTAGAAGCTGCAGCTGCTGACAGAACCCACTGGCAAGGCCTGTGCCATGAAGCCTCCACCAGCTTTGAAGATAGGCACCACCAAAAATTGAGGGAAAGTCGTGAGTGGCGTCTCAGAATAACAGCCAGAGATACTACAACAATGGACTTCCAGGGCGCCCATTGTGCTAGTCTCTGTGCTTCCAGACTGGGACTGCAGAGCCACCTCCGTGTCCACAGATGAACTGCCCAACAGCACGTCTCCTTCAAGCCCAAAGGACTACCTATATATTAGACTTTAGCAATGAACCAGTCATTAAGCGAGTTGACAGCCAAGGGATTTGAGAAAGGGGAGCTTAATTTCTAGGCTTTGCAGACAAGGGGTGGGGGGATAGAAAAGAATTATTAACTGGCCAGAAGAGATGGAAGTGGAAGAGCAAATAAAGACAGCATGCTTTGACTTTTGTTCATGTCAGAAAAAAAGACCATGAGGTCAAGTGGTTGACTTGTGCAATGAACATTTACCTGTTTTTTCAAGATGGAAGTGTTGCTTTCAGGGAGGCCCCTAGAAAACAAAATTATCCTAGCCGTATAGTAAACATGATGCCTTATATACATATGCAAATATACAGGTGTATGTGGAGTCCCGGGTGCTCTCTGAGCCTGGTTGTTTTCTTGCAGACGTTTCACTGCCAGACTGGGCAACGTCTTCAGTGCAATGAAACGTCTGCAAGAAAACAACCAGGCTCAGAGAGCACCCGGGACTCCACAGTTCAACTCTGAGCTGCAAATATTCACTTCGATATAGGTGTATATCCACATGTACATCCACATCCAGCCAATTCAATGTGGCCACTTACTAACATCACACAGTTGAGTTAAGATGAGGGCAAAATCTCTTAGATACTTGATATGGATGATTGTAGGCAGTCAAAACGGGGAAGAAACATAAAATATCTTGAAGGTTTTCTAATTAGGCAACAAGGTTAAAAAATCAGGGAGGACATGCAAACATCCAGGGAGTGGAAGAACACCCACTTTTCAGGCCAAGCACCTCCACCTCTCCAAGGAGAACTGAGGAAACCACCTTCCTCAGCTCCAAGGCCTGCCTCATCTTAAGGCAGCTGGCATGTTCCCAAGCCAGAGGTTACCAGACGGTGTGGTATCCAGGCTGCCTTCTTTCCTCCCAGCATCCTTGACCCAGCTTTGCACATTCCTACCAAGCCCTTCCATGCCATTGACATGAGTGGGGGAGGAGAGTTTCCTTATGGGACACGCATTGCTGCATGATAGAGACTGAATCTAAGATTTAGTTGGACAACTCCCGAACAATCACATTTGTTCTCTCCCCAAGGAGCTTCACAGATATCGAGTTTGATCAAGCCTGCTTTAAAAAGTGTTTTGGAGGTTGCTTCAAAGCTGGTAAGAAGACAGACTTTTCAAAGGGACTCTAAGGAATTAACAAGTTGGGTACTTCTCTTAGGATCTAGCCAATTCTTGGGGTCCTGATGCTGCAAAGAGCTCCAACTACACTGAAGGGACCTTTTCAGTCCAGGAGAAATTAATTTCATGAGAGAAGCAGCAATGATGTAGTTTAATTTCAAATTATATACAGCAACAAGACTCCTCAGGCATCTCTGCAGGACCCCTACTCAGAAAAAAAAATCTAGATTAAGAGTCCACTGCAGAAGCTCCCAAAACAGTGGGAATCATATAGGGCATTCAGACATTTCCCAGCAATGTCCTAATATACAATTTGCACCCTTTCTTCAAAATAGCAACATTACTGGGTCAGCTGATTTGAGGAGACTGCAGTTTCACTGCCTTCTGAAGGGCAGTGCCAGGAGAGGTCTTCTCAGTAAAACATAATTCTTGCTGTTGAATCATCTAACAAGTTACATGTTTTAGCTAAGTTTGTTTAAGTCCACCTTCTCTATCCTGTGGGCCATGTTTTCTTTAACTCCTAGCTACTTGGCTCTACTGGATGATTGGCATTCACCACATTTGGAAGGTCCAGATTGAGGAAGATTGAATTCAGATTGCTTGTTTTATGCCATAACATGGCAGAAGATTTGATCCAGAGTCCAAAATGGAACCTGGGATCTTACCTCTTTGCACAGTAATTTTGTCTACCAAATCATGAGTTCTTGCTGGTCGTCAGGGATCCAACTTAAAGCAGGTACTGATTAGATAGGCTGAAGGATCCTGAGATGGGGTTCTGTCCTGCCACCATGTACGTTGAACTACAATTGAGCAAGCAGTCCCTTCACCCAGTGGCTACGGGGCCATAATTCCAGAAGAATTCCTCAAAGACAGCCTTCCATGTCCTAGAGTAGGCAGCCAGCTAGTTTCTGGAAGGCACACAAGGGGCATGAAGCAACAGCCTTCTCCTGTTCTTCCACTTAGCAAATGAATGATGCCCTGCTGCTGAAGAGGGAAGGTCTCTATTTAGCCCAATAAAGTTAGTAGGTAAGCAGTCAGTGGCCTCTCTGTTTCTCACAAAAAGACTCCTGTCCAGCTGGCTTGTTTTTGTGAGTGGCGAGGAAATACTTACCGCCAGCCAGACCCCAGCATCTTCTCCAGCATCACAATTTGGTACCCTTACCCCATGTCAGATCTAATTGTGCAACCCAGGCTCCAGAGCCGTATCTTCCTTCCCCACTTGGGTGGGAACCATGGCAAGGGAGCTGCCAGACCTTCCCCTTCCCCTTCCCCACTCGTTCACAAGATGCAGCCGCTCTCAATTTATCTCAATGTCATTTCCTCCAAGATGTGAGCTGGAACAAATGCAGAGCAGCTGCTTGGCTTCTAAGTGCCCTTCAGGGACCCCCTCAGCAGACACTTTGCAGAATATAATGATGACATTCTAACGAGCATTAATGCACATGTTGTCATTTTTTCTATATTTACACTTCCCGCAGGAGGCATCAGCCTGAAAAGGGAAAAGAGGGGGAGAGAAAGTTTTGCTGTGTAAACTTCAGGGTCTTGATTGGGCAACAAGAGTTCCCAAGGAGAGTAAACCCGTCACAGCAACAAGGGAGTGTGTGTTTTGTGGGAAGGAAAAGTCTCCCTGGTATTCAGCTCCACGGCTTCTCCAGTTTTGGTTATAGATGACAACCCTCCCTGGCTGCATTTATGTGGTGCTTTGAAGCCTGTACATGGTGTGTCTTAGGACTCTTTTCCACATCTCTGAAGGGTAAAGCAATATTGCTATGCCCCGATTGCTACACTAACTGAGGCTTTTCTCTATCGGGGGTGGGGGAGAGCAGCAGCAAAAGATGAAGAATGCGCCCATCGAGTATCCAAGGGTTCTGATTACATGCTGAACTCCCTAGGAACTTCCTTTAGGCATCAGACAGAAATCATTTTATGCAGTCAGGTTTTAAATACACAGAGAATCATCTATATGGTTTTACTGGCTGTTCTTTTTTTAAAAAAAAAACTATTATGGTTTTATTGAAGAGAAAGAACAAGAGAGAAAGAGAGGCCTAGAGTTTATTTTAATGAAAAGGGGTATATCAATATTTTAAACAAATTCTAGTACCCGTTCCAGGCAGTTAAGCAAAACAGACATAATTCAATCCTTTAAAATGCCCAGTATGGATCTCATATCAAGTTGTCTCAGTAAAAAACAATGGTTAGGTTTGTGCAACTTCACATGGTTACAGAATCCATTTTCTGGTTCACAAACGACCCAGCCAAATAGGCTTGATTCATTCAATAAAGCAAGCAAACCAAAGTTAATACCAGGGTTAGCCCATGGTGGGGTCTTGTTAGGGGAACTGGTGAAGAAAATCACGCTGAGTCGTAGCTGCAACGCTAGTTATTTTATTGGTCACACCACATACAGAATCTTGCCAGACCAAAGGTTCCATAACTGAGCTATAGGGGAAAATATCCTTGGGAATCTAGGGCGGGGCTAGTCTAACTTTCTTCCTTGGCCTGCCTACACTCTCCAAGTTGTGAGAATGCTTATCAGCCTGGACTGTGCTCTCTCCTCCCTCAGCCCCGAGCTCCATCACAGGTCTAGTTTATTCTTGTTTTGGGTAATAACTCAACCTCAGGACACAGGACCCATCTCTACTCAAAATCACAAAATATTTTTGTTTATTACGTGAATCTTTTTTTCTCATCTGAATCAAAATTCATCAATGGGAGGTTCATTCATAAATGCCAATCAAAGAATGATGAGCTGGAAATGTGCCAAAGGAGAGGGAAGTTGTGTCATCTTTGGAGGCCAGAAAGAGGACCCGCTCATGACATTGGCTGTATGATCACCCAAAGAGTAAGAAGAATAAGGGACGATAAACATTACTTTTTTGCGTGATGTCCATGGTTACTTTTCTGAGTGCAAGGGTGGGGTTTTGTCAGCTCTCCAATGCCTGGCAGCAGAGCAGCATTAGCTTGCTTCCCAGAACGGAGTGCCAGTTCTTCTTCTGCTCCTTGCAATCCTTCAGGGACAGCTGGGACCTGGCTGGAACTCCAGTTGAACCAAGCAGATCCCAACATGGAGCCCTCGTGAGGTTCTCAACAACGAACAGGTTGACTGGTGATCATGGGAGATGTAGACTAGCACCTGGAGATGAGACCAGTTTGAGGACTATGGGTTAACAACAATGCAGACATGAACAGGGGAACTTGCCTTTGTCACCTGATGAGACTCTTGAACACAGTATGCCTTCTTCTGCTAGTAGCAGTTCTCCAAAAGCTAAGCCTAAGTCACCTGCCTTCCCGCTTAGCTGTTAGTACAAATCAGGAGGTCATGGATGGAACCGGGCCCTTCTTGGACACCCTGAAATTTCTCTGCCCCTCCTCTGTGGCTTCATTCTCCAGCCCGTGGCGTGCTGGAGGGGGTGAAGTTCTGCACAGTGCGATTCTCCCCTGGGGAGATGCAGGTTCCTCTGCTGACACTCACTCCAGCAGGTCATCTGCCTGTCCCTCCATGTATCCCCTCTATTACCAAATAAGCAGAGCATGTTATAATGAGAAAGAAATAGATGCACAGTATATCTCACATTATGCAGCTGAAATGGATAAGGTCGTTGCTTTGTCCTCTGCTTCCTGATTTTATGAGGGGGAAGAAGATATCAAATAAATAATGCATCAAAAGATTTCCCCCTTCTCGTCCTCCCCCCACTCCCTGCCCATCCTTTGCTATATTACCTGAACTGGGATAGGAACCCAGACACCATGATAAACAATAATAAATGGTCATGCTTGTCTCTGGAAATTTTTTGCTAGCAAATTTCCGAACCAGATTAAAAAGTAAATTAGATTTCTTCTGGAGAGGTTATTTTGGGGAGGGGGGTTATATCTGGGGCAAGATTACAGCTTTACCTGTGTTAGGAGGGGGCTGAAAGAGAAAAGATAGCAAGGAGGTGTCCTGAAGGCAATTATCTTCCTGATATGAAAGTCTCAAACTTGCTTAAAATACAATGTGCAATATAGAAGGTATTTATAAAGGGCCTTGCCTAGTCTGATAAAATTGTTTTCAAGGCATAGTCAATTGCAGGAGACAAGCTGCAGAATGGAACAAAATAGAATCAAATCGGGTATTAATAAGAGCAGCATGATTTTTTCAAAAGCACAAAAAAAAACCCACCCTATTTTTTCTTTATTCCCTTTGAGCCTCACCATGCGCTTCATCCTTTTGCCTTCAGGTTCCTCAGAAAAGGACAGAGTGAATTGAAGGGATTCAGATTCCCTTTGATTGGCAGGAAGTTTGGGGTGAGGATAGGGAAGAAGAGGCATGGGAGAGGGGGCATTCAGTCCCCAGGAGATGCACGTCTCTGCCCAGGAAGACTGTCCGTAAAGGGGGTTCCCGGCTTGATGCCATTCCGTAATTAGCAGAAGACTTGGTGGATCCGAACTCCTGCCCAGCTCAGCCTGCTAGCCTTCTAAGCTCTTCTCTCACCTGTATTCTTCCCTACGGGCACAGGCAATCTCTGTCTGCACACGCTACGGGCACTGGCTTCTGGTGCCTGGGCGGAAATGGCAGGAGCTGGCGCTGGTCGGAAACACAGAAAGCTGCGGCTTCTTCTGGGAGGGAGACGGAGCACACCTGCCTTTTCAGGTACAGGCACCTGGCTAGAATCCGTGCGTCGGGGACAGCAGGGGGCCACTGCTCCTGGCCTTCCCACCCCCCACCCCCGTTCCCCCCAAGCTGTGCCAGTGGCAACTCCCTCCTTGTCTTTCTCGCCCGCAATGCCCTGCTTGGCCCATGCCACGCTTCTCAGGGCCAAACAGCCGCCCGGCCCATCCGAACATCTTGGCGATCCTCGTGGGCCGGACTGCTATCATTGGGGTCAGCCGTGGAGCCCAGCTTGTTGGAAAGGGGGCTGTGGGGGACGCAGGAGCTGCTGGAGGCAGGGCTCTGGGGGTCCCCCACCGAGCCGCAAGGCTGCCCTGTCCTGCCCTTGCTTGTCTTCAGTGGCTGCTGCCGCCGGTTGTCTGCTCACACCTCTCCTTGTCGCTTACAGCGAGCAGAGAAGGGGTGGGTCAGTGCGTGGCCGGCGTAGGCCAGGGACCACGGGGCGAGGATTTCGGGGCGGGAGGATTCATCGGGACGTGCACGCCGGGAAAATGTTTCCATTTTGTTTCAGCTTTTGGAACAGCACCCGATCCTTTCTCCCCGAAATGAAATGGTTGTGTTAGTAATTTGGCCTTAGTTTTATCAGCGGTGGTATAATTGTTCCTAGACAGGATGCCGGCAGTGCTCTATGCAATTCCGTTCCTCCAGTCCCTTCATCCTTTTTTCCCTCACTCTAGATCTCCTCAACGCCTCTGATGACTAAAGCTCTCCTAAAAAGCTAATCTGGAAAGACCACACGCACAATTCTTAATTCTTGCTGTGCTAGAATCCATAGTGGCGCCATTCCAATTGCATAGGCATCCAGGCTTGGTGGGAACAAGCCAGGATGGACAGAGCAGCCTCTTACTGCCCAAAGTCACCGTCACCACTGGTGGGAGCTCTGGAGGGCAGCCATGTGAGCCGGGATGGCATTTTGGAGGAGGAAGGCCTTTGTTTTGTTTTTGATGTTGCCCTGCCAATTACAGGAAACCCCCTACCTTTTTGCCTGTTTTCCACCTCCAGAAGAAACCCAGCCAAGCATGCCGGCTGGGGAATTCTGGGAGTTGAAGTCCACACATCTTCAAGCTGCCAAGGCTGAGAAACACTGCCCTAGATAATTTCTGTCCCTTTCTGCTCTCCTCAGCAGATCACGGCAAAGGAGCTCCCATGTTTTCATTGAGATAAATCTCATGCAGGAGGATCATTAGAGTGAGTGATTTCCCAGAACACGGAGGTCTGCTTGCTTGGGCTGAGCACCTGGCCTGAAAAACTCAGGGAGATCGGACAGATCGACACACCGCTGGCAAGTGCTCCAGAGGGCTGAGCAGTGCAATTTGGGAGGGTGGAAATAATGGGCTTTTGCTCCACAGCCACACCATGGATCTAGACAGCTTGGTTTCCTGTATGAAAACTGCTCTATAAGAAAGATTCTTGTAATAAATAGTTAGGAAGCCTGGCGCTTGTATCGTATGTGTCTGCCTCCATGGCTTTGGGCTCCACAAAGCTCTCACTGGGCTGGTGCATTTCCTGGAAAACAGGTGTCTTGTGACTAGCCACACCCTCTGGCCAGCCATTTTGTGAATAGGGACTGTTCTTGCACAGCCACTGGGTGAGTGTGCCCACCACATGCTTCCAAACTTCCACTTGCTCCCTTGCAAACTCACTTTTTCCCAGAAATGTTGCTTTTTTCCCCGCTATGAAAACAGCATTTGAAAAGGAGGGCAGGAGTTGAGAAGAGATTCACAGCTCTAAGCTGACTTGTGAGCATTTGCCTTGAGCTGTTTTCGTACTTTTCTAAATCCAAGGAGTTAGCTTTGGTGCTGTCACAGCTGTTGAGTCAGCTGACAAACCTATTTTGAAAGTGAGACACAGAAGTTGTACAAATAAGGCTTGCCAAGAAGGTGGAGTTCTACAAACGTGCAAAGTTGTGGGGAAGCCCTGACTCTGAAGACAAAAATAATTTTCAGAAATGCCTCTGTGAATGTTTGGAGTTGTGGATCAAGGAATTACTCTGGGCCCAGATGAACATTACAAAGCAGCTGCTCCAGCATGAACAAAAATTCATGAGCATGCCATTGCAATTTCACATTCAAATTTCCCAAAAGAGATGCTGAATTTTGTATCAAACATTTGATGGCTGAGAACTCCTATGCTAAGATTTCTGTTCTGTGCAGTGAGTTATTTCACGTATTGATGCAGTGTTTCCATCAGTGGTCACGGATGGCCTTGAAGTATTAGCCCATTCTCAACCGTTCCATATTCGGCAGGGTGGGTTAGGGCGTTTAGAGCCCCAACAGGTCACGTCCTTTCATTTCATTTTGGGACTGTTCTGCTCGTTCAGATGAGCCCATGGCTATAAGCCGAATTATTCAGGTCTTATTGATCTGCTAACACTGAGCATACAGGTGATACCATAAGCTGGTAGAGGTTAAAAGAGCATCTTCTGCCTCTGGTTTGTAGCTGAGGGCCACCTGGATCACCATCGTCACAACCACTTCTGAATGTAATTCTAAAGGTCAGTCTGAGCCTTCACTTCTGCAACAGCTTTTCCAATCTGTCCTAGCCTCTTGGTTCCTACCATTTCTGTCTTAATCCGGTCAGGTAGCGTCATAACTGATCTAGAGACAGGCCACAGAACTACAAAATTAGCCTTATTAGTGGCTCCCACCTTTGAGGGAAAAAACTCCTATTTTGCATTTTTAAAAAAATAATAAAAAGGATTCTACCACACATGGCCTGAAAACTGGAAGTACAATTCCCACTGGGATCCAAAAAACCTCTTCCCTTATTATTCAGTATTTCCACTTGCCAGTTTTACTATTGCTTGAAATCCAAGAAGAGCAGAGCATTTGCTAGTGTCATCTAGACCAGCTAATGGCAGCATGACTGTGTCATCCTTGCTTCAGAAACATATTAAAAGCTTCCAGCAGAACTTGGACTACAGTCATAGGCACCTGTGAGGGGCCACGACGATGTCACATGCATTGTGATGTCCTACAAATGATGCAAATTACCAAATTCAGATTATTTTAGTGATGGTATCATGATTTCGAATCATTGCAGAGCCAACCAGCTAAACGTGGGGACAAAATCAAAATGTTTCAGTATTGTGGTTCATCTGGGTTACTGTAGATTGCTTCAGCTGTTTAAAATTTGCCTTGAGCACCATCGACTCTTCCTGCCCTCCTCACTGAATGCCACAGATGTGCACCAGAGGAAATGAGGATCAGATCTGGAGTGGAGGGGCACAGGCAGTTACTATCGCAAATGGTTCTGCCTTGGTTGTGTCTCTCCTCTCAGCAACTTCAAGTGTATGACAAGTAATCTAAATCTGGCTCAGACAATTGTAGATTTTTGCCTTATGTGCTGCAGGGTTGAATTTCTCCCTAATGTCTCTAAAGGGTGAAGGCAGTTACCTGCCAGCTATCTAGCTTCGAGGAGGACCTTGTGTGGCTGACTTCTGACCAAACCATCTCCCTTTCCTTCTCCCACGCGTTCTGTGTTTTGTCTCCAAATGGCTCTGCCAAGGGTGTCTCGTGGCTTATCACAAGTGAAAATATATCCCCCTTCTTTTTTTTTACACGGACTAAACCATTTATTTAGCCCATGCTTCCCATGCTGCCTTCTGTATCTCTAATCTAAAGTCTTCTTCCTGGTTCCAACAGGCCCTTATTTAGATTTCTCATTTAGAGCAACAATACCTTCTTACCATGCTAAATGGGAAAGCACACGAATCTGTTGCTCACCAAGGCGTTCTTATTTTTTCAAAAAGGCCCTTTCTTGCTGGGTGAAGATCACTCTTTCACCAGATTTATGAGCAACTCTTGGGCTCAGCAATCACCCAGGGGTCAAGGCAGCGCTGATCTTGGTGTGTTATAAAGCAGCCGCAGTGGCCCTCATTTGCAGTGGGTGGGTGGGTGAAGCGGGAAGGCTAGCCATGTCCTTCTCAAGGCCCTCTGTTCAACCTGGCTGTGCCTAAAGGTTTAGTTTGTGGCCTCTCTCCCCTGAGCCATGGCAAATAATTCAGGGGGCAATTTAACTGCGATCCCCTTGCCCAGTGACACCACCTTTCTGTCTTGATGGGGGATAGCTAAGGACCAATGAAGGGTTCTCCCAGCGACTAGGCTTCCCTCTCCCTGACCTTCCAAACCAACTTGAAAAGTTACCTGATATGGAACCTGGCTGAGAAGACTTGATCTCTGTGGCTCCACAGATGCCATGAGAATAGACGTGTTTGCACTTCTGCCGGGAGGTCAGCACATGCTCTTTTGGGTCAACGCCTGAGCAAAGAGATCTGCCAGTCAGGGAGGACTCTCTTGGTGGCCACTAGCTGATTGATTTGTTCTGCTCTCCCAGGCTCATGCTGAAATAGTTGCATATCAGGTAACTTTTCAGGTTGGTTTGGAAGGTCAGAGAGAGGGAAGCCTAGTCACTCCTTCCCCCTAAAGTTTTTTTTTAAAAGGAGGAAATGAAAAGGAATTTATATGCTGTACGTCTCTTCTCTTGAAAATACTGGGAATCCTGCATTTGGCTCCTTTGTCAAGCTGAGATGCCTGGTGAAGAACTGAGTGGCAGGGCAGGGTTCACAGATGCTTACCCCTTCAAAGCAAGCAAGAGCTACATTCCCAATTCAGGAAGAGCAGCCACTCACCAGGAGCAGCTTCTTCCCTTTTGTCAGAAGGAACAAAGAAAAGTCAGAATTTATGACAACTGCAACCCACCAGCTGTGTCACCTGATCCCCAGGGAGCTGCGGAGCTCAACTCATTCATAAAACAGATCTGCACCTTTGTCTGGAAATGCTCAAGAGGCAGAGTGAGTTTGCTGTATGCCTTTTGGCCCCCAGGATGGCAGCAGCTGCAGCAGATGATGTGTTGAATCTTTCCTAGTGAAGGCAATGCCCTCAAGGACAGTAGAATGGGATGCTGACAATAGTCCAAAGGCAGAAAGGTCCTCTTATGCTGGCTCAGAAGCTTGGAGCTGGTTCCAAGGGGTCACTCTCCACTTCACTGGACAGGTATGTCCTAAGAGTACCAGCCCAAGGCAAAGTAAGGGAAGGCTCCTTTAGATCAGGGTTCCTCAACCTTGGCAACTCTAAGCTGTGTGGACTTCAACTCCCAGAATTCAATTCCCAGCAAAGCTGGCTGGGGAATTCTGGGAGTTGAAGTTCACACAGCTTAGAGTTGCCAAGGTTGAGGAACCCTGCTTTAGATAACAGGGACCTTTAGTTTAGACCAGTGTTTCTCAACCTTAGCCATTTTAAGACGTGTGGATGTCAACTTCCGGAATACCCCAGCCAGCATTGCTAGCTAGGTATTCTGGGAGTTGAAGTCCGCACAGCTTAGGGTTGCCAAGGTTGAGAAATACTGGTTTAGACCAAGCATGGATAAAGCTGCATGGGAGATGGGATGGAAAAACATCTCTTCTTCTGCTGCCCCCTTAAGTCAGAGACGTTTCCTATTTGTCATCTTGTGTGAAGAGGGAACATGAATTAAGAATGCCTGAGTACAGTTTTCTCCCTTTAGCATGTGGGGAAAATGATAAATCTCACTCAAGACAACAATAGCAATGCAATATTTTCTAACACTTGTAAGCCACACTTTCGTTGGGAGAGGATGCCAAAGTGAATGGAACGCAAAATCAGGTACAACATCGTAACAATGCTTTGGGAAGCATTTTGACAATAACAACATTAAAAATAATATTCAATAAACAAAAATGTTAAATTCCTGGGAAAATCACAAATCACACTGAGCCAGTGCCTGAGGAAGACAGGGGTCAGTACCAATCAGAGCTTCTTCAAACTATGGCATCCAGAGTTGAGTGTTACTGCAGAGGTCCCCCAGATGTAAATATCAAGTCCAGGATGTGTCATTCACATGTCTTACTGCAATAATTGCCAGACAGTGATGAAGGTCTGCACAGGTTTCCTAAAGTCTCCCCCCCCCCACCCCTCAAAAAGGTAAGGACCCTTTTGTGTGTAGATTGAGTCCTGGTGGCTTTGGGGACATTTAGTTTCCTCGGCAAGAAAAGAGTAGTGATATCCCAGTGCCTTCTTTTGAATTGCTTTGTGCTATTTGTTTATTTTTGCCCTTGCCAGTCTATCTTATGCCCCTGGTGGCCCCTGGTAGTCCCCCATCCGAGTGCTAACCAACTTGGATTCTGTTTCTGTTCTCAAGATCCACCAAGGGTCTCAGTCCCACAGGCAGCTTCTCCAGACAGAAGCCAAATCCTGCCTGTGGACAACTGTCTTCTACACTGTCTTCTTAGCAAATTCTGCAGGCAGGAACAAAACTCCTCTTCTTTGCTCTTAGTACAAAGGGTCTCTTGGGGCTTTTCCTAATGCAAAATTGTTGCAGAAGCTCTCAGATCCACCCTGCAGCATCTCACTTATGAGCTTATACACTTTCTTCGGCATAAAAGGCTCCTGTCCCTGTGCTGTCTTGTTCCTCCAAGCGGTTCCTTGTCAAAGCCCAGCCTGATCACAGCCTTTGATAAGGAATCTTCTCGCTGCCTTAAGGTGACAGGTCTGTTCCTGCGAAACACTGCCCTTTGTGGAATCTAGCAGGCTAGTGATCTACGAGCTGCTTGGAGAAGGAGCAAATACTGCTTATGTATTATATACATGTCTTGTCTGTTCCACTTGATAATGTCATCCTTTAATATGCATTGTGGTGCTTCTTAGTGGCTTTGGTTTTACTCTCTTCCTTCCAATACTGCCGGAAATGCAGTGGCAGGTCTCCGCGGTCTCCCTTTCCTTCAGAGAAATAGTGGGGGAGTGGGGGCATTGTTTGCCAAAAAAATCACCTTTCTTGTCCATCATGTTCCATGTTAGGGCCTTCAAAATACTTAGCATGCATTTTTCCTAGAAAACTCACAAGAGTTTTCTAAGGTACGCCAACCCATGCTTTTGGGCAGCTTTTCTATTCCCCTGCCTTCCCTGAAGGAATCCCACTTTTGTCTCTTGCGCATCAAGAATGTTAGTAATCTTGTGAACTTTGTGGCAGCTCTTTCCTGACTACACTTTAGCTGAGCTTCTATTCACCTGGTTTTGAGAAACGCAGCAAGCATCCTGGAGGCTGGGATCAAATGTATCCGGGCTGGGAAAAGTCGACTTGTGGCGTTCACAGTTGACTCAGACACCCTGGCACATCTAAACCCAAAAGAAGAGACAGGAAGGGTGATGCGTGTGTAGTTTTGGTAGGGAAAAGGTGAAGTTGCTCTGCTGATCACAAAAGTTATTATCATAGGGTATCTAAAAAAAACACCTTGCTTGATGGTAATAATACATTCCAGATGATTGAGTTCAAAGTTATTCAGTGAGCTTGTATGTTCAGAGGAAATGGACTTTTGAATGAAAGCAGAGAGATAGCAAAGGAGACAATACATAGTCAAGCAAATGAATTCACTGCCATCAGTGTTGGCCTTTAACTTAGAGAGTTTTAAACAGGGACAAGAGCCCTTTTGATGTGGTGCTTCAGGCACCAGACTAGAAACCAGGAGACCGTAAGGTCTAGTCCTGTCCGAGGCAAAAAGTCTGCTGCGTAACTTTGGGCCGGTCTCCCTCTCTCAGCCCTAAGAGAAGGAGGCAAGGGCAAACCACTTCCAAAAATCTTGCCAGATTAATGGAAGATTGGATTATCAATTTCTGCCAGTCTGAGCAGTCATGCCATATCCTGCCCTCTGAATCCTAGGCAGCAGAGGAAGCCCTGGTTTGTAGGCTTCTGGGTGCACCTGGCTGGTCTCTGTGTTGACCCAAAAGCTGAGCTAGAGCCATCCCAGAATTCTTCTTGCATTCTAACAAATGCCTTTTTGGGGTCAACTATGAACTCCTCAGAAAGATGTGGAAAGCAACATGCTACCTATATGGGCCATTATTGTTATCCTGGTTCTCTTTGAAAGCAGCAAGGAAGAAACCTCCGTTGGTCTCCTCCCTTTAGGTTGACATGACAAAACTGTTCTTGAGGTTCCACCTCTGATGGGCAAACCTCCTCCTTCTTTGCTGGCCTCCTTTCCAGACAGAGAAAGATTCCAGTTGGGAGCAATTCACACATGAAAGACAAAGTGAAAAGCAGACAATAAAAGTGGCGGCCATGCAAAGCTGTGCCGAGAACACAAGCCGCAGCACTAGGAGCAGAGATTTTCTTTACAGGACCTGGGAGGGGTTGAAGGCCCTTGGTCCCTCTGTCCTTGCTTAGTGAAAGTGCCATTAGGAGGAGTTGCGAGTGGCAGGAAGGAGGAAGCAAGGACCTGCCACCTTCATCTGCTCTTCTTCAGAGAGGGAATAAGCATCCCTCCAAGCATTGGCGGACAGCAGCAAAGGTAAACAATGTGGAGTCTGTAAAACCATTTGCTTTTTCCTGAGCAGTGCTCACCCTCCAAAGCTGCCACTTGCCAAAGTGTGCTCTGATCCCTTATTCTGAAGGGACAGAGGAAGGGAACCACCCCAAACTCCCAATAAGTACAGTGGCATCAACAAGTGATGGGGCCTTTGAAACAGCAGCATTTGTGCATTTTCTGTTCCCGCTGCCGTCTCAGCGGGGAGCTGAGCTGCGCTGAGCAGAGGATCAGCAGGCATTCCCCCATTAGCCCGCTCCTTCCCAGGGGCAAGGGAATGTGCTCACCCAAAGGGGCCCCCAGGGAGAAGGTCCCTTGGAGTCCTGAAGGCAGCTGCTTCCAGGCCCAGGCCCAGGCCCAGCTGAAAGCTCTTTGGCCTCCAAGCCTCTCTCCAGCACGATGGAGAGCACACCTCTCCTCAGCTTGGCCTAGGCGAGGAGGAGCTGGTCTGGCCTGGTGGTGGGGAGGGAGAGAGAGGGTGTCCTGAGCTGGACTCTGGCTTTGGTGCTTCCTCATGTGACCTTTGGTCAGAGAGTGCAAAGCCCAGTTAGCCAGAGCCAGCTCCTTTCACCCGCTTCACTTGGCTCTGTGTCTTGTTCCACAAATGCCATGGCAACCCAGGATCCATCTGGCTGACCTGGCCTTGCCCAACCCCATGGTTAATGCCTTTTTCCTCCCCGGTAGCTGCTAAAACAAACCAGGAAATGCTGCAGAAGCTCCTTTGGCTCAGAGCTGACACTGGAGAAGGAAGGAACACAGGCCTTTGGCAAGGAAGCCAAAGGGCAGGTTGAGCATTTGGGCAGCAATATCCGTGGCCTGCCTTGCGCCCCAGAAAGGCAGTGCCAAGTGGTTGGGGCACTTAGCAGATTATCCTTGGGGAAACTGCTTTGACCAAGCAACTGGCCGGCCTGCCTGCCATAGCTCCTGTTCATTTTTTTTTCCTGCCCTACATTTTTCCACCTTCAAATGGATTTTTACATTTGTACACTACCTTTCAGTCACCAGGGCCCTCTCAATCCACCAGACAATGCCATCCCTGACACACAATCTTACATATATTTGGTTTTAAACTATTCTCTCCTGCCCTGAGAATTGGGCATCTGTTAAATGAGGAGCTTAAGTGAAGGAATGGACTATTTGCCTAAAGATTGGAATCTTCCCCTTGAAACTGCAAAAAGCAAGGCTTCCTTGCCTCATCCAGTCCCTGAGAACGTGGGGAGTCACGGCTCTCTTTGAGTCATATTTACTCAAAAGTACATCCTATCATGTTCAGTAGACTTTACACCAATTTACGCTGCTGCCACCTTCTGTGCTTTGCCTGCTTTCCTCCGTAGGTCACCGAGGGAACCAGACCTGCGTTGGGAGATAAGTGGTCTTGGATCCCTTTGTGAAAGAGTGCAGAAGCGTTTGCAAGGGGGAGCGATACTGAGGGGAGAGGAGGAGGGGATATATTCCCATTGCTAGGAAATTGGGTTGATGTTCCTCCTCCAATCCAGTGATAAGCAACGGTCTAATTTAGGACCATTTCAAGAGGTTTTGTGCATGAGTTCATGGAAGTTCAACTGGAACAGGTGAAACCCGCTGCAGGCAGCAGGAAAAGATAAAGACTTGCCAATGCAGCTGGTGCAGGCTAGCATCTTCAAACTAGAATAAGGACAGTGGGAGAGCTTCAGGTGTCCATAGGGATATTCTGCAGGCCTAACTGGTAAAATGGTATCATGGCTCCATCATATTCATCACCCAGGTGGAAACATCATGCTACACCACAGCTAGCTTAATAATGGCCTGCTGAATAAGCTGTAATGTCTGAGGTCATGCATGGTGTTAAAGCATAAACCGTGATTTGTAAACCTCAGTGAATGAATTCTCTCTAAGCCAAAACAAATAAAGAAGAACATTAGCTTAAGGAGACCCCTGAGTCCAGCCCCTCTGCACTCCCTGTTTGGCTGAGCTGCAGCAGGAAGAGGGCTGCCCCACTAGCCATCCCTCCAGCTGCATGGAATGGCTGCAGATCAGGGGCCAAAAGTGGCCCACAGGAAAGAAAACCATCCAGAAAGAGAGAGAGGTTTTTCAAAGAGGCTTCCTCTCCCTAAAACAACCATTGCATCCAAGGTTGGATCTTGGGAAAATTCAGCAGAGTATCCCAGATCCTCTTCCCAAACAGCTGGAATATTACAAGTTAATATTACAAATTAATGTAATATATATTGTGTCCTTTTCTTCCCATAAGCTGTTCCTTCAGCAGCCCCAGCCTGGCAGCCCTCTCTGGAGCCCTCCTTCAGAGCATTCTCAGGGGAGCAATTGTGGAGGCTTCCTCTTTAGCTCCCAGCCCCAGCTCCACCACCATGGTGAGTCAAGAGTGCCACTACTGTGGTCCCAGGAGCATCTCAGAATCTTCTCCATGTTCCTAGGAGTTGGGCACAAGGTCCTTTGGGCTCTGAAGACAGCTCAGAATGTGGATTCCTCCCCAGAGAAATGCTTTCTTTGTAGGGAAGGAAATTCTGGGCTGGAGAGCCAGAGAGAAGGTAAATCCTTGAAGAAGTGCTGGGATGGATTTATTGGCTAAATGAACTTTTATTCAGGGCAGTTGGTTTAATAGCTAATTAAATGATAACTAGCCTTGAAACTCAAATTTATTTACTCAAAAATCTCATGGAGTTCCATGAAGCGTACTCCCACAAAAGCATTTGACAGAATCACGCTAGGGAAAAATGTTGTTCATTGTATCTTTTGAGGTTGCCTGTGTTGGCTTTCATTTTTATTTTTGCCATTCTGGTTCAATTCAATATTGGTTCAGCTTAAGACTATGACATTAAGAAGAATTATGGGTAAGAATATTACTACTCATATGACTAATTGTCCTTCCATTACTCCACTGAAGTTAGCTTGAAAACGTCCTTTTAGCAACCACACTACAGTGGCTCCAAACATCTCATTCTCTTTGCCTGATCCATCTCTTCCAGGTTCAAAAGCCATGAGGCCATCCAGCTGCTTGACCCAATACACCCTCTTGTGGTTTTCACTGAAGCCCTCTGGTCAAATCCTCTGTGAACGAGGGGACTATTCACATGCACAAGAGACCTGCTAGCAACAGGGTTGATCTCCAAATCTGCATCTGAAAAATTTCAGTAAGTATCTTCTCCAAGCTATTGAGGGAAGATGGATGGTAGGTAGGTAGATATTGATAGATAATGATATAGATAGATAGATAGATAGATAGATAGATAGATAGATAGATAGATAGATAGATAGATTAATGATAGATAATAGATATAGATGAAAGATAGATGATAGGTAGATGTAGATGATAGATAGATAGATAGAGATTAATGATAGATAATAGATATAGATGATCGATGATCGATAGGTAGATATAATTAGATAATACATATAGATGAAAGATAGATGATAGATAGGTAGATGTAGATAGATAGATAGATAGATAGATAGAGATTAATGATAGATAATAGATATAGATGATAGATGATAGATGATAGGTAGATAGATAGATTAATGATAGATGATAGATATAGATGATAGATAGATGATAGATGATAGATAGATGGAGATGATAGATAATAGATAGATTAATGATAGATAATACAGATGTAGATGATAGATAGACAGATAGACAATAGATTAATGATAGATAATAGATATAGATGATAGAAAGATGATAGACAGATAGATAGATAGAGATTTCAAAGAGGGTAGAAAAAGTGGGGAGGTGATTTGAACTCAGATATATGAGACACCCAATTTGTCCTTCAGGTTTTACAATCTCAGGACAAGCTATTTTGCTTTTGTGCTTAACCTTTTGCCATGTATTTACCCTCAGTTTCCTAACAGACTTTTAGACTCGGGCAATCTTTACCACCTAGGGAGACAAACCTGTCAAATTTTCTTCCTTTAAATAATAATTTGGATTTGAATTAAAATACCTTAAAGGCCTCATTAAAGCTAAATTAAATGTGTATCCAAGCATCCTTTATACATTTTAATCAGATTTTTACCCATTTCCAACAAACATTACTCTTGAATGTTTATACTAGCAGTGTAGCGAAGCAGCTCCAGTCGGTTCATTTATTTTCACAAGTGGAACTTTTTGCTCACCGCACCAGGCTGTTAAAGCATTATGATTAAGATCCAGAAATTAATAATAACCAAATTTCTGAAGGTGCTGCAGCTGATGCTCCTACTGAAAGCCAGGCTGTTCTGAATTCTATCTGAATGTGCCAGATGTTCCCAGGTGGATAGTGAGGACAAAGATAGTGTCTGAACCCATCAGAAAGACAAATAGTAAGGGGAAAGAAAATCCTGCTGTTGGAAGAAGGAAAAAAAAATGTGTGTGATTGTTCCAAGGCAGCTTGGCAACTTCCCTGGGTCAAATCCCAATTATAGAGGAAACCACCAAGAAGCTCCCCCGGGATTCTCTTCTCACATGTTCACACAACATGTTCATCTAAAGCGGAGCAACCCACGTTTTGGCTCAGCCAATGGAGAAGGCTGTAGAGGCAGTGGCTGTGTTCACATGCCACACCAAGCTGGAGTGTAGCTTGTGGCATCCAGTGAACCTGGGCACATCTGCGAAATTGTTTAACTCCCCTCTGCCATTTCACTCCTTCCTCCTCTTTTGAGAAGGTTTTTTCCATCTAGGACTGCACTCAGATTGAGGAAGGAAGGAGGGAAGGAGGGAAGGAGGGAAGGAGGGAAGGAGGGAGGGAGGGAGGGAAGGAAGGAAGGAAGGAAGGAAGGAAATAACCTTATCCCCTAAAACTGGCTTAAAAGTGTGGGAGTTCAGGCTGCTGTCTTGGCCACTGTGAGCCAGATTTACATATTCTTTTCTGTCTGAATTCTGGACTTACTTTAGGTCTGATTTCTGCATGCTACCAATATCCCAGGCTGAAGAAAGCTTCCTGTAGCCCATCTGACTAATTTAACGTTCAGTCGTCAGCCTTCTCTTTCCTCTGACATTGGGCGGGGCAGGAGAGGAGCCTGGAGCTGGATGGCCTGCCTCCCCCAGGCCTTGGAGCCTCCTTGGATTTCTGCTCTGGCTGTCCTTTCCTTCTGATGGAGGCACCATAATTTGTAAACATTAATAACCATTATTATTATTAAAAAGGGACGAAAGAGAGTAGCCCTGTGACTAATTATTTTAAGTGTTTTCAACAAGTCTTGGCTCAGCTCTTGCATTTTTTTTTGGAAAAAAAAAATCCCCTGCTACAAAGACCAGATTGTTATGGTGATCAGATCTTCCTTAGCCCTATTAATTTTACTCCGAGAAAGAGCAAGCAGATGTGCCTGAGAAGACCAGCCTGATTAGCATAATTCTTTTCAAAGACCACCTCCGTCCCCGAAGGCTTCTCAAGCCCCTCTCCTATCTGTTTTCTGATCTAATTACATCCAAGAGAGTTCAGACACTGATGCGTCTCTGTGGCAGATGTCGTTTCCCAGATTCAGAGGTTCCTTCAGGTTATGGAAACAGATCAGAGAATCAATTGAAATTTACAGTCCTATTGTGGCTTCTCCTTAGCCAGCCACCCACCTTTCTCAATGGCAGTTGGAATAAAGTTGTTCAGCTTGTTTATCATCAAGCACATCAGTTCTAGGAACCAGCATCCCCTTTTCATCTAATGCTCTCCACAGAGGCTTCCCTGTGTTTTGGATGCTCTAGTGTGCCCAAGCCCCACTGGGGGAGAGCAAAGGAGGAGATCTCCACAAAGCCACCTCTTTGCCCAGATTAACCACCACAAAAGGTTCCATCCAAGAGAAATGCCTGTGGTCCTTCCTGCTTTCCTTTGTTTCCATCTAACGGGTGTAGCTGTCCCAGCGAGGAGTTTCTCTGTGGCAGCAGTTTGGCAGAGCTACAGGACATATTTTAACACTTGTTGTATGGAGAAGACCCTGTAGGAAACCCAAAGCTGGACACCTATTTGTTTTTTTAAAACTGCACTTTGTCCAAGCGGACTCCGTATGAAGATTACATTATGCCACGTTATTAT
Source organism: Candoia aspera (assembly GCF_035149785.1). Classification (NCBI taxonomy): domain Eukaryota; kingdom Metazoa; phylum Chordata; class Lepidosauria; order Squamata; family Candoiidae; genus Candoia; species Candoia aspera. Next base: position 1,545,040 of record NC_086161.1, read on the forward strand.
GATTAAAAATGACAGCAAATTCAAAGAACAGAGAAAACCAGTCAATTAAAAATCCTGGATAAACAACGGAGTTTTGAGCTGTCAGCAGCAGCAGATTACAAAACGAGAACCAGTCATGTTTCTGTGGGGAATATATTCTGTGGTTGGGACACTGCCGCTGACGTACTATTTACTCAGGGTAGTTGAAAAAGATCCCTCCGCAACTACCTTAAACCATGCACGGATTGGCATAGGAGCGAAGATGTTTCTGCATATATCTGTGTGCAAAGGTATTTTAGGGCATAACGATAGTGCACTGAAGGGGCCAAACTGGCAGCCTCTTTAGAATGGATGAAAAGGGCTCTCCATGGCCATCCATGCTAGGTACAAACCTGACACATCCAGCCTTGCTAGCAGGAACCTGTCTATTATCTTCAAGGGCAACCTCATGCCTACGGTTGCAATAACCCTATGGGCATGCAGCTCAGCAACCAGGCCATCTTCATCCAAGAATGACTGCAGTCAAGCTAGACCTTTCAGAGTGAAGTTCTGGCTTCCAGACCTCACATTACTTACTCCAGTGACCACGACTGCACTGGGCCTTTCTGAAGTTTTGGATCTCATCTCCAGACCTTTGTTTTTAAATCTGATCAGTCGTGTCCGATTCCTGGAGGCTGCCCGGACAAGGCCCTGCAGTTTTCCTGGCCAGGTTTTCCAGAAGCGGCTTGCCCTTGCCTCCTTCCCAGGGCTGAGGGAGAGCGACTGGCCCAGGGTCACCCAGCCGGCTTTCATGCCTAAGGCGGGACTAGAACTCCCCGTCTCCCGGTTTCTAGCCTGGTGCCTTCACCACCACACCAAACTGGCTCTCCCAACAAACATATAACCATATCAAAACCACCATTAAAAGCTCAGTTAACACAACTGTTCCTGATTCACCTGCATCCGAGGAGACTACTGCGGAGATGATGCTCTTCTTGTGGGGTACTACACATTTCACCCACCTCTGTGGCTTTTCAACGGTAGTGTAAAAATGTTGGGGGGAAAAGCCTTCAGTCATTTAGGAAAGCCGAATCAGCAGCAGGCTGGTGGCAGCAAGGAGAGTCTGCACACGACTGGCAACCTTGGATCGCTGGTGCGGCCTCAGTGTCCAGAGCCAGACCTCCAAGAGGCTGTCTCTCCTTGAGACCATGGTGGCTCAGCCTACACGGTTTTCCTTTTGCTCTTCCTCCAAATGCCTGGCCAACCAGAAGAAAAGAGCAGCAGGCAGTTGCTGTCGAAGTGCTACCTTCTGACCTGCTTAACTGTTCAGGATCAGTCAAGTCCATATCGCCAGCCAGCTGGGCTTCTCTACATAAACCGGTCTAAAGTTGTAACAAAGGGACACCCGTTAATTCAAAATGCTCAATGCCTGCCATAGCAATGCTTTTCTGAGGAAAGCGGCGCCTTCTTATTTGCTCGTTCTTCTGAGTTTTAAGCAAAGAAAGAAAGAAAAACCATTATCTTTTCCCCCTGGGCCTTAAACCTACAAGGATAAATTTGGGTGTGAATAATGCAGTGAATACACACTCACTCACTCACACACACACACACACACACCAGCTAGAAAGTTAGAGGGCCCTTGAAGCGCAGCCCCCCTTCCGCCACCCCTGCATCTTTCATGTCTGGGTAGCGAAAGGAAAACACAGGGCTTAAACTGCGCACGATGCACCTTCTTGCCTCACTACAGAAGAGTCTGCGAATCCCTGAAAAATACACAGCCCAGGGCGGAAGGGAATTAAAAAGAGAGAGAGGTCGCCAATAAATGTTATGAGTATCTTTAACTTGCTAATGCCTAACTTTCCAAATGGCGGCTGCGGTTGCCAAATTGGCAGCAATCAGATTTACGAGTGCAGAGGGGGAAAAAAAGATGTCTTTGGACTGATGAAAGACAAGCGTTTTCTTCTAAATGTGAGTGCCTCGAGCCAAACAGTATGGCTCTCTGAAGCCCTGCATAAGGATTCCTGCTTTCAGAGGGCTTGTTTACACATAAAATATACAGTTATTGTGACAGAAAGGTGAGTCCAGGACTGGGGTGTGCGTGGGGATGTCTTGGGGGAGGGTGGTGTCACAGCCTGTGAAAACAGGGTGCTGGAGACGAGCAAGCAGAAGAGCATGAGGAAGAGGCCTCCCACAGCCTCGTGTGCAGGTGGGAAGCGGGGTAAGCACGCGTGTGGGGCTGGTTCCTCCCCTGAGTTCCCAAAGCCCCTTCATGAAGATAAACAGTGAAAGGGGGAGACAGCTCCAGCAGGCCTGTGAACCAGAGAAGACCACCGGCCCCAGAAGGAGAATCCATTAGTTACTCAGAGAGGTCCCTCTGGCCCATCCAATTCACTTAATATCCTTGCCAGCTTGATCCCAGCCTGTATTGGGCTTGCGGGGGACAGGCCTGGAAGGAGAGCATTTGCCCTGATTGGAGTGAGCCAGCGAAGGTGGCTGATGGGAGAGGGTTTTCCATGACCCAACAAAGCGCTGGTTTAGCTCTGGGTGTCTTTTGAGGATGCTGGCTACTGGGGGGCAACCTAAGTTGATCATGGAGCAGGTTCTTCATGCAGGATTATCTCACAAGCTTTCAAAGGAGAATACATAAGTTCTGGTGATATTTTGGCCATTTTTAACATCTCAGTACATATCAGAATTTTATATCTGATGCTAAGAAAGTTAGATAGATACTGTAGATAGATGATAGATAGATAGATAGATAGATAGATAGATAGATAGATAGATAGATAGATAGATATAGACATGTTTGTGGGAGAAGACCTCACATGATGGACCCTACTTCCTGGAAAATTGCTGGACCTGGGCTAGAGAGATGGTGCTGAGCTGGCCACTTCCACACCAGCTGTTGTGAAGGCTAGAATGCCACTCATGGCTGAAAACACATCAGCAAAGGATTGCTGTTAGACATTTCCTGGGGGTTTATTGACTGCTGCAAGAAACCACTTTCCTCAAGCTAATTGTGCTCGCTCCCATGGAGATGACAACCAGTGCCTTGCAAACAGATTGCATTTTGATGTCCATGCCCTCCCCTTTCAACCTTGCTGGTGTTTTAATCGGAATGACCTAAGTATGAAATGAGGTTTCTTTGTGGGTGGCTCTCATTTCTCATGACACGTCCGATCAACAAGATGATATTCTGGATCTCACCCCACTCCCCAGTCACAAAAAGAAATTAGAAGAAGGAGGACGACTGTCCCTCAGGAGCTGGCTGGTTGGCTGGCTTCCGTATAAAAGTAAGGGAAAGAATAAGAGTATCCCAATTCCTGCCCCAAAGGACAGCTGTTCCTGTCTACACCATCATGTTCTTCATTGTCCTCCTGCACATGAAAACTTACCCTTCCATTCACTCCTGGTAATACCTCATTGGTTTCAAAACCTTGTGTCAGAATCACCAAAGAACAACCTTGCCCACGGGACTTCTACATGACCCCTGCCAAGCACCTGGGACTTCCTAAATCTCCATGGAGGAGAAAGAAGTCAGTTGGCTGGCAAAGATTCCCTCTGTGAAACATCTTGATTCTCACTTAACTAGTTCAGTCAGGATCCCAGTTGCCAAAGAGTTGCCTTTGTGCCCAACTAGTGCCCTGATCTTTCTCTTCCATGCTGTTATGCAACAAACATTTCCTTCCATGGACATTGCCCAGGAGACTTTCCTCATGTTGTGCCCTCTTTGTTTTCTAAAACACTTCTTAAAATCAAACAAGGCAAGGAAACTGCAGTTGAGGTTTTGGGAAATTGCCAAAATTACAGTTTTGTATTAGATCTGTCTCTGTCAGAAATGTAAGAGCATTCTCAAACAGGTTTGATACAGTTCAGCCCTAAAGTCTACTTTTTCCCCATTGGATCTTAACTCAAACTGTGTTGGTAATTTAGCAGATGTCAGCAGTCAACGTTTCACAAACCTGAGGAAGCTCTGAGCCTTGGGCAGTGCCAGTTTTACCAACTTGGTAGTTGAGATGGTTGCCTCAGGCAGGAAATATTACTTGTCATGAAAAGGTAGCAAAATTATTGGTTAATTAATTGGTTATTATGGAATTGTTATTGTGAGAGACAGAAAAAAGGCACACGTGGAATTTTCTGTCTCACGTGCCAAAATAACTTAACTAAATCTGGTAACATAATTTGAGGAGGTGCCATTTGCTCCCCTCATTCATCAGCAAAATGTCTTGGGCCAGCCCTACTTTTCTCCAGGATGGACTGTTGCCAGCTGATGCTCAAGTCCCCTCCTTCGTCTTCCAAATTTGCTGCCAATATCAAACTACTTCAACAGCTCCAGAAGGTGCAAAACTCAGCACATCTCACAGTTCTAAAATAGAAAGAATTAAACAAATGCTCCCAAATAACAGATGTTCTGAAATGTAATTAACAGCTAATCAGTTCTGGATTTTCCTTGCATTAAGACTTAAAATAGTCACAAGAATCCATGCAGCATTCACAGGCAACTATTTCCTGGCTAAGTAGAGATCATGAAGCCATCAGTTGAGGAAGAGAAATGGAGGCAGTGCTGAGCAACATTGGCTGTCCCTAACGAAGAGGAGAAGAAAAAGAGGAGAGAGTTGATCCTGTTCTCTACTTCCACACTTGTTAAGTTAACCCAACTTGTGTCTGCTTTCATGGCAAAATGTTACATGTTCAAACTGTGATGATTCAGTTCTGCATGGGAAGATGCCTCCCATTTATTTAATTTATTTCTTAGTCATGATTCAGGAACAGAATCTTTCTGAGACCAATGGCAGAGTAACCTTGCACTGAAAAAGAGCAAGCAAGAGTAGATTCATAGGCAGTTTCTCTCTACCCTTTGATAGAGTAGCAAGTTTTATTCTCATTGTCATGAGTCTAGTGTGAGATAATCATACCATTAATTGCCTGGAGCCATGTGAATCTGTAATAGCAATAACAAAATAGAGATCTGTCCCATCCTAAAATCTAACAGATTTCTCATAGCTTAGGTTTGCAGGAACCTAGAGCCATGTTGCTTGAGTTGGATGGCCACATAAATGTTCCAAACAAACAAACAAGCAAACAATCTGGACTCATTTCATTAGAACAAATGAAGGTTTTCAGAAGCCCTTCCAGCTATCAAGTTTCCAAGAACTCTTCATCAGACAAGATGGTTACAAATGAAAGTGGATGGGATTAATTTGAAGTCCACACCAGGTTCCGGACAAAAACGGAATAATGGGAAAATTTAAAGACATACCCATTGGGTGCTTTCTCTTCAGAAGCGTGTTAGGTTCTGCCAAGGGTTTGCCAAACCTTTCTGGGAAAAAGAAACAAGGAAATTATGGCTAGCCTCCCAAAGTTGGAAATTTGGATTGTAGCTGATAATCAAAACTGGTTCCCTCTGATTTGGATTGATGGCTAGTCCACTGAAGTAATATACGGCCCCAATGGCTCCCAACTCCCTTTAGCTGAAAAAATAGGAATGTGACCCAGAGATAAAGCATGCAGGGCTCCCCAGATCTTGGCAGAGCCTGTGTTCACAGAGGCACAGAAGAAGGTGGGTTTGAGAGTAGACGGGAAACTGGCAAAACCAGATGTCAGCTGGTATCAGGTGGTGGTGGTGGCTTCCAGACAGAGAGGTGGCTGGCTAGCTCATCCAACCACACAGGGCAAGTTCCCAGGAAGCCTCGTATTAGCTGCACGCTTCTGTCAATTCCATGTCCTGCTCAGCACATGTTTTGATCATCCTAAAATGCAATGCCACAGCCATCAGTGGCAGCAGAATGCATTCCCCTCCCGGGAGGAAACTTTCTGAGCCTCTTTCCCACAGATCTCACTCACATACCCTGCGCATTGGCAGCATGTTGAAACAAATGCTCCCAGCCAACAGCCACTCTCGCTTTGATTTTAATCCCAGACCAGCTTGTTGGCATGATGGGGGGAGACCCAGAGGCTCCCTTGTTGCCCAAATTGATACTTACCTTCTACCTTTGCTTCTTTTTCTCTCTTTCTGCTTCTCTCAACACGAGCTGCATGTCACACATCAGAAAAGTGTGAGCCAAGAAAAAACAGAAAGACCTAAAGAGTGATTTCTCTCCCCTTTCTCTGCTGTAGAGCTGCAGGATGGAAGAGGAGATCTCTTGACGCAACTGGACAGAAAGCACTTTATCTTTAGCCAAGTGTTGCTACAGGCCTGTTTCCCTGGCCCTGGAGGAGAAACAGATTGAACGGTTCTTTCCCGGGGCCAGCACTTGCTATATCTGGATGGACGCGGTGTGCAGAGCAGAATCTGCTTCTCCATCCCAGGGATAGCAAATATCAACCAGGCCACTGGAGTGAGACATTCAAGGGCAGAGCTAATGAGAATCGGGGAACTGGAAGGGACATTGGAGAACATCTAGCCCACCTCCATGCTGGATGCAGGTCTGCACCAACAGTGTCCCTGAAGGATGGCTGTCTCTCGCTGCTTAAAGCATACCTGCCTCCCACAGGAAACCAAGGCCATGTCTCGGTGAAGCAGATTTCGACTACATTGGAAGAAACGGCTGAACACCAAGAGCTGCTCAATATGACCTGCCAACGGGATGACTATCTCTCTTGCCCTCTCCTCCCAACCCCCTCAGCCCAACCCAGTCCATCTGGCTGGGAAAATGTTTCTCCAACACATTCATGCACTGCCCTAAAAATGCACTCCATCTTGCCAGTAAACTCCCATGGAGGAAACATCTGAAACATCTCAATCAGGGTGTCCTCCACATAGCAGATCTCAACTCCCCAAAGTCTCAGCAATGGCTAGGGAATCTGAGGTGCTGAAAGGCACCCATGCAGAGGTCACCCAGATGAGGAAAGCTGATCTACACGCAGGAGCAGGCACTCATGTTCCTTTGCCATTGTTAGCAAGTGAGTTGACATGCCATTTGATAGCTGAGTTTTTCACAGCCTTGACTGTGGGAAGGAGCCCAACAACCAGGGGAGAAAATCCATTTTGGTGCCCCCCCATAGCTAAGCAATCACTCCCGTCTCCTCCTCCAGAATAACTGTGCTTCTCATGGTGTGCATTTGTGGTCTCCCATCAGGCCCTCAGGTTGGGATGCATCTTTCCTTTGCTAATAGAGATAATAACAAAGTTCCTTGCTTCCCTCCACTTCTCTTCTTCTTTTTCAGGATTTCTTATGAACAGGGAATGTGCTTCTCCACCTCCAGATGAGCAGAACATAATGTGCCTTCTCACAACTTTTGAGGCAGTCCAGACAAGAAGCACCCACCGTGAGTGCCAATGCTACCTTTATTGTAAGGCTACGGTAACAGAATCTTGCAAGCCTGAAAGTACCTCTCCCCTCCCTTACGTTTACCCTCCCGAAAACTAGGGAGGGTCCCTTCTGAAACACTTTTTCCAACCCCACCCCTCTTTCGGATTTCGCGTAACAGACTGTTGTCTAGTCTGCAGCTCTTCCTCCTGTCTCCCAGGGTCATTCCCACAGACCATTACACAACATACAGCACATGCTAAGACTCTTATTTGGGGAAAGTACTGACCTCCTGTCCAGACAAACCCTTATTGCTGAAAATATGGTTTTACTCAAAAGAAAAGTATTCCTGAATTTAAGATTAAAGTTACACAGACAATTCTGTTACGGAATTCCCCAAAAAATGCATTCTTGGAGGGGGGGCATACCAACCTTAGATATTTTTAAGGTGCAGGCACTATTAGTCTAACCTACATCATATATTTCTGATCAAATAACCGTATGTGACTCAGTCTCCAGAAGTTCTACCTGCCATTGGAAAACAACCCATTCATCAAATAGGAGACTGCAATGAGGAAAGAGACCTTGATTAATGGCGGGGGGGGGGGCTCTTTCTTCCCACTTCTGTTTCTGGTTCTACTGCCTCCGACCTCATGCCCACGGTGGAAATCCATGCCGTTCCAAGCGAAAGGCATTCCTGCTGATCAGAGTGAGGTGGGGCAGGTGGATCTCAGCCTTAAGGGCCCCTTCTCGTCAGCAATCAGAAACCTAAAAGGCTTTTAACTCTTCTGCACAATTCTCCCCTCAGTTTCCCACCTCCTCCCACGGAGGCACAGAAAGACACCAATTAAAGGAGATTCCGGCATTCATCTTCAGAGCTGGCATGTTTAGCGTCTGACACATCTTTGGTATTTGACACATATCCTGTTTGCTCTTGTCTGTTGTTCGAAAGAAAAAAAACCACAGAGACATGCACGCTTGCATCTAGAGATGACTCCGCAAGACCTGTCCATCTTGCCACCATGCATAATAGGTTGTGGGTTTTTTTTTAATGAGGACACGCACAATGAAACATGGATTCCCACCCACCTTTTGCCCACCACCCATTTCTTTATGCTATTCAGAGCAATCCTTGAAGGCTTTTTCTCCTCTTGTATTTTTTTCTCCTCTTGCTTGTCCTTGCGGGTCCCTTTCAAGTCATGTTTCAATTAAAATCTTCAATCCAAAAGATCCTTCTTAGATCAGAGCAAAAGCTGATGGAGTCCCTCCCTCCCCCCATTTCTTTTCTGATATTCAGAAATGTCATGTTTTGTCATTCCACATATTCAATGCTGCTCAGTAACTATTACATTTTGCAAAAATTACACCGTAAAGATCTAAACCAGGCAGCCTTGTTTCCCCTCTGAGGATGCTCCACCATCTATCATCGCTTTTGTTCTTGGGTTGTACAGCAAACAGGACTGGGGAGGAGGGAGGAGGGAGGATGTCTGCTTTGGAAAAATCCAGAAGGATAAATTATTTCAGTTTGCTGAAATGTTTGCTTGGTGTGATACAGTTGTGAGGCTCTTGACCTCAGAATTTAATGTGGGAATCAGTTCCTGCTGTGCAAAAAGGAAGGTGAGAAGGTGATCTGTGGGTCCAAAGGGAGCACCTGTAATGCAGTGGCTGTGGAGATGAGACTCCAGCTGCTGTTTTTCCAATCCTCCTCTGAAATCACCTGGCCCAGTCATGTCTTAAGGCCAAGTTCAAGGGACCCTAAGGCCAGGTTCACTCAACACACTTAACCGGGTCAGTTAAAGACAGAGGTGATCCATTTGCTCAACAAGCTAAGCTGGCTTGGTGTTAATCTTGGTTAGTTTCTTCCTGGCTAAGCCTATTGTGGAAACTCTGTCACTTTGGTTGAATGATGGCTTGATGTATGGTGCAAATGCAGAAAAAAAAATTAATAACCAGGTTAAACACAGCTAAAATGGACTTTTACTTCTTAATCTACCCCCCTTTTTTAATTCTACCTGTAGGTCACTTGGAGTTTATTTTTTAAAGGAAGTTTTGGGGGGATGCAAAGCACCTGGACGAGAAAAATCTGGAAAGGGAGAGTTGTGCATCTCATCCTCCAAATGTAGCCTACAAGCTGCATCTTACTTTCAGGACCATGGGCATGTGCCCTTGCATAGCCCAAAGTCCTCTGAATACCAAGAATGGGATTTGCTTTCGTGTCTAACATTTGACAAAGGAGCCCTGAAAAGGGGGAGGGAGGGGGGGAGGCAAGCTGGCCTGCAACCCACCCCCACAGAAGCCTGCTCAGTTGGACTCTTCCCTCTCCACCGGAAAAAGATGGACATTTGCTGTTGGTTTGTTCCGAAATACAGCTGTTTGCATTTCTACCCAGGATTGTTTCTCTTTATCATTTCCTTTTGGAGGATTTTTAGCTTGAAAGATGGGGTAGAATTAAGGTGATCAATAAGCCAGGGAGGGGGTAGGCCAAAAAGAGCAAGCGCAGGTGTGCAAGGAGACAAGGCCTTTCATGGCTGGAGAAGCTCCCTCGCTTCTGCCCATGAGCTGCAGCAGCCAAATCCACTGACGGTGCAGCAGATGAATTCCACAAGTTTTTGACACGCTTCCACATGCTTGAGCTCAACAAAACTAAACATCAAACACAACCACTGTGCATTCCATCAGGCTCTGCATCCCAATGGAATGCAGCCACTCCCCAACTGAGAATGGAGATAAGATTTGTCCAGGCCTTATTTGCACGCTCAAACACAAAATGTTGATATAGGCAGTCAGAGGGGCCCTAGCTGTTAATTAGGCTTATCGCTGCAAATGACTAGAATCCAGCTACAAAACTGGATCGTAGAGAAATAATTTCAATCAACTTAGGAACCTCCTGGATTCAACAGCTCTGCATATTCCCATTTCCCTTCCTCAGAAAATCTCAACAGCCCCCTCCTGTCCATAACTCCAGCAAGCCTCTTCTTCTTTCCTGTCTCCCCCACCAGCCTAAAAGGGGACAACTTCAGGATCTTGCTATCCTGCCCGAAGAGTCACTGCAGTCTCACTCTTAGGATCCAGCTTTGGCTTCCAGGGGCAACCCCTCCTTATCTGAGGTGCACAAGGCCAGGGCCTGGCCTGCTCTCCATGCAGAAAAGAGAGAAAAGCCCGCCTGAAATTCCCTCTCTTGCTTCGTTCTTAAATTTCCAGAAAAGCCTGGCTTTGCTCTCACTCTAGGCTGCGCAATCTGTGGCTTCTGGTCTGGTCTCCAAAGCCCCCTGCAAGCCACCCCTTCAGTAGGCTGCTTCCTGATTGGCAAGCTACTTGGAAGGGGGTGAGAGGGGAAGAAAGGGAGCTGCCTGCACAGGATTCTGTCTGCAGCCCAACACTAGTCCCCACCCTGCAACCTTCCCCCCTTAAGAGCAGCACCACTCCCGGCCTCGTGACTGGGGCACCATCAAGCAAAGGGCAGCACAAATTATGCTGACGTCCTTTTCTGGCAACTCCAGGGTGGAGGGATGCCTGTTCACCTGGTGGTGAGGATGTGCCCTGAGATGGGCCAGAGGGGTCATCCCAGGCTCTCATCTGTGAGCCCTCCTGAAGGCAACAGGGAAGTACTTCAATATGGAAACAGATCTGCAGACCTCCTGCTGGGGAGAGATGTGGCTCCTGGTGGGGGCAGATCCCTTGAGTATTTTCTCTGCTGTTTTCTCCCTTCTGGATCCCCTGAGACTGCATCAAGAGAGCCTCTGGCTTTAGAAACTGGGGAGGGTTTTCTGACTCCTGAGCAACCCTGGGCCTTCAAAGCCCTCTGGCTCTGATGCTTCCCAATCCATCTGCTGGGGAGGTTTCACGAGCAAAAGCAGTGGATGTGGAGCTGGCCTGCTGGGAATTGCTCCGGCGCTTGCCCAGAGTCCATAAAAGCTTTCGGTACTGCCCAGCGCTCTGTAAATCACACCTGTTTACTGTTCTGCAATCCTCATCTTCCAGCCACACCTGCCCATTTTCTCCTGGCCCTTAGCAATTGGCAGGCGGGCTGGAACTGCTCTGCTGATTTACCGACAAGGAGCTCCTCGCTACAGCCTCTAATCTCTGCTCTGAAGGAGCACCTTGCCAGAATTATTGCAAGGCTGGGGTGTCACTGGCAGATAAGAGATCAAAACGCCGATTACACCTAACCAAGCCTGGCCCAGGTGATCCCAGAGGTGGATGTTGGCCTCCAGCTTAGGGCTTTTTCCAGGAACAGGGCAGCAATTACAGCCATGCCAGGGAAGGGGTGAAGGATCAACAGGCCGTCCTTGCACCCAGCTCTTCTCTGATGGAGTTGGAGAGCTTCCTCGCAGCCAAGGGGTGGGATGCCTGCCTGCCTCACACGCTGCTATTTATAGCTTCCGCCTTGATTTTTCGATGATTACCTTTCAAATTTTAAATATGAGATCTGCTTTGTGGAAATAACATGGTGCAAACTAATTATAGGCTTTGTGGTTTTCAACGAAGCGCAGGCCTCCTCCTTCTCCTCCTCCTCCTCTCAACCTGATCATTTGGGGGAGAAGGTTCCAGGATTTCAGGGAGAGAGCGGGTGTTTATGGTCCCAGAGACCTAAAAAAGTGGGACCCCAGAGGCCGATGGGACGGACTTAATGGGCCTCCTTCTCTTGAATGGCGGGGCGGGGGAAGAGAGGGGGAGCCACACTCAGGAAGCAGGAGAAGCTTCTCTCTGGACGGGGCCTAGAGGATCTCCTGGGGCTCAGCAGCCGCACGTCAGAATGGGCTTGACACACTTTCTGCAAGCCTTCCAGAGAAAATGGTCACAAAGCCTTTCCAGAGGCTGCCCATCTTTCACAATGAATCCTAATCAGAATGCAGATGAGCCCAGCCAATTTCCTCTTACCCACCTCTCCATTCTCAGCATAGAAATGTTATCCTAGGCCAGTGTTTCTCAACCGGGGCAACCCGAAGAAGTGTGGACTTAAATTCCCAGAATTGAAGTCCACACTTCTTCGGGTTGCCCAGGTTGAGAAGCACTGGCCTAGATAGTCCAGGGGTTACCCAAAGACCATTTTAGCTGCACATGCAAAAATATCCCAGAAAAGTTTGTGACTTGGGGGAGAAACCACCGAATGAAATCAGACACCTTGGATTTGCTTTGACAGTCGCAGTCCTGCCTCAGACCCGATTACAAAGCCATCTCATCCATCAATTTATCTCCCTGGCAAATACTTAATGGCTGCCTTTGGACCGTGCTGTCTGGGCTGTCATAACACAGGAAAGCTGGAAATGAATTCTGAGGCAGTTTAATTAGCAGCGTTGTTTCCTATTGTTGTTTGTGTCTCATATTATTTAGAGGGAGGTATGTGGTTTCCTCCTCCCTCCTTCCTTGCCACGCTAACATTTGTTTCGTGGGAGAATGGCATTCTCTTTAAGCCTGTGCAAAAGAACAGAAAGAGAGCAGAGTGATTAGCGAGCAAATCTAGCCTTCTGATCAGAGATTAGATATCGAATTGCCATTACCCGCAAACAAATGAATGAATGAATCAAAGGCCACCAGCTTTATTTCTTGCTGGATGGAAGCCGGTAACTGGGAATAATTCAGGAGCCCCTTAAAAAGTGCGCTGTTTCAAGCTGGGGTAGACAGTCCACAAGCTTTATGCTGAGCTCCCAAACTTCCAGATTTGGAGGTGCCACAAAGGTGGGCCCAGTAACTATTTCAAGAAACAGCTCCAGCTGGTCCAAATGTTTTCTTGTGCTTTGTTGCTTGCTTCCACCCAAGATTTTGGGAAGACAATGAGGAGATCCTCCAGTATCTGCTTGGGTAGAAGGAGGGGTGAAGTGTGAACAGAATCGTTGAATAAGGGAAGGGTCCATGAGGTCATTGAATCCAACTCTCCATTCAGTGCTGGAATCCCAACTGAAACATTCCCGCTTGAACACACCCAAGGAGGGGGAGTCCATCAACATGGTGCATCACTGGTTCCACTTTGAACTACTGTTAGCCAAGGTGTGGGTTTTTTCCCCCCTAAAGTTCTGTTGGAATCAACTTTCTTGTGACTTGCACAGAGAACAGAATGGCTTTCTTCCCAGATATTTCATATCCCTTTCTCAGCCTTCTCTTGTCAAGACCAAGTCCTTGTCCTAAGTCTTGCCAAGTCCTTAAAAGTACCGCCCAGAACTGGATTCACTACGTGAAGAGGTCTGTTCAACACATGATAAAGTAAAACTCTGGTTCTGTTAAAAACCTTTGTACACTTCCCAACTTTCAGCATGGCTCCTGCCTTACCCCCTTCCCGCCTCCCCAGGCCTATGACAATGAGCCAAGATACCAGGCATTGGTTGTCCTCTGACCCAAGGAAGGTCAGCATGAACAGCGAAATTATATGGCCCAGTCAGCCACCTGCATGCTTGATACACGGTCTGCAGGAACAGCCTGAGCAGGGCTGAGTTTCAAACTTCCCATGTTTGATCACAGGTGGAAAAGGAGCGGGGATGTGTCCAACCTCATGAAGCCCATGTGGCACGAAGAGCTTTCCTACCCCCAGTCCCAGCAAGTTACATCCCCTCTACAGGCAGAAATCCCATCGCCAGTTATGGGATGCCTACTGGCCTTTGGTTTGCTGAGTAGGCACGATGGAGCAGCAGAAGCAGCAAATCCAGTTCTAATCTCCCTTGAGTTAAGAACTCACTTGCTGGGTTGGGTGAAGCCAAGCCATCCCCCAGCCGCTGAGGCTCAAGAGCCATGTTCTGCTTTACTGGTCTGTGGCATAATTAATTCATTCTGTATTATGTTTTGCTTTTTGTTCACCACCCAGAGTCCCATTGTTATGTGGGCAGCTATATAAATTTGTTAAATAAATAAATGAATGAACGAACGAACGAACAAATGAAAACTGTTCTGGAAGGCAGGCAGGGGAATTTGATACAGGCAGCAGCACTACGATGCAGGCTGGGCATGCGTGCGCGCATGTTGTGTGTATAGGAACAGGTGAAGGGAAGCATTGCTCATGCATTGGTATCCCACCCTGGGTGTTGCGTGTGAGCATCCAACCGAAAGAAATAGCAGCAACGCTGGAATGATGGATGGGGAAGGAGAGATAGATGCACTCTCCTTCAGAGTCCTGCTGATGGACAAGAGGCCGTCATTAACTTCTGCCTTCAGCTGCTCCTCCTCAGGTGCTTGAGACCAGAAAGTGCCATTGATTACAGGCCTGCCCAATTAAACCTGCTTCTAAGTGGCTCATTATTAGCAAACCCACCCACCCACCCAAAAGGCTTTAAATGGATTACTGGCTGGAAGCTCCTTCTGACAGTTTCCTGTTTATTCCTATTTAGAATATCCTGCAAAAGGGCAGGATGGGAGGCTGGTGGCAAGGATGTATCAACATCCAAGAGAAAAGAAGGAAGGAATGTCTTCTGGCTTGCCCCTGCCATGTTTGGCAGCACAGTAACAGGCCTGAAGCTAAATACCTGGCCAACTTGGAGGACACATCAAGAAGACCCTGTTCTTCAGCCGTGAATTGAGGGTAGAATTCCCACTGGCTGGTAAGAGTTCAGCCTCTCCCCCTATTTCATCTATGGCTGCAGATCCTGGGCTGTGGGGTGGGCATCTGTTCTGCGCATGGGTGTCACACCTCAGCCAGCCAGGCCAGAGTATCTGAGGAGGGGTGGCCAGGAGGACAGATATCAACATCCCACGTCAAGGTTGCAGAAAGTTGTTCTTTGCAACTGCTGAGGAGACAATGGAGTCACGCATGGGAGTGGCAGGTGCCCCCCAGATGGCTCCTTCTTTAAGGATCTCCTCTTGTGGGCAAGGGCAGCAATTCAGTTCAGACCTGCACATTGAAAAGATGCCTAAAATGACATAAATCTTAAGCCATTGTTTTCTTGGCAAAATGTGGCTGCTCTTAATAAGAGTTGGATTAGGAACATCTCTCTCCATCTCTTTTAAGAGAGAGAAGTTGTTCCTTTATCGGCGTGAATGAACATTCGTCATATCTGAGGGAAGACGTAAAGTGACAAGAAAAGTCCTGGCTGTCAGTCAAGTCACGTCGTGCTAACAGGAGGCGCATGCACGACCTGCAGTCGCCTGCCTTTGCTGCCTCTTGCTTGTCTGAAACTGTCACCCGCGCAGCGTCAGCCCCGGCCAAGGAGCAGGAGGCCCTTCCGCATTTGAAGGACGTAGCTGAGAGATTGCAGGGAGACATTTCGTTATGTAGAAATAAAATATGAATTTTAATGTGAGCCATTAACATGAACTCTTTTAGGAATAACTACAGGACTTTTATGATGAACGTATTAGAGCTCTGTTCTGCCATCACCACCTGCCACTCTTCATAAATCAGCTCCAACAAGTTAATTCTTCATAAAAGAGGATGAATCTGATTCTCAAGGATGGATGGAGGAACGGGAATGAAGTATTATATCAAAGCCCCCAGCCCAGGCAGTCATGACAAATACACATCCAGGGTGTACCAGCTGAAGGTGTGGGAGCTGAGAAAAGGGGGCTCAGCTTTTGTACTTGGAGGGCATCAACCTCTCTGGACACCAGGAGGGGGCCCTTGAGTTGCTCTCGATTTTCCGGCAGGCTGGACGCTGAGCCACAACAGAACCTGGGATTGTAGGGACATTGAGAAGCCAGATTCTTTGTCCTTCCATGCAACATTGACTATTCTGGTGCAGTTCTCCATTGCCTGTGGGTTCTATTACTGGATTCCCAAGAAATAGGTTGAGACCTCTGTAGATCAAACCAGGAAAACTTTCTTCCACTGAGCTCCTCTGCTTCCCTCCTCAGCTGTTCAGGACCATCGTTCAGAGGTTTTCACTGCCAGAATATAGTAACTACACAAGCACTCCCACACAGCGTGTGACGTCGTGGCTCCCTCACCTACCTTGGGGGCCACTTAAGAGGTACAACATATTTATGCATCCCTCTTCCAGCATTCCTTTCTTCTTATGCTGTGTCTTGAAGATTACGGGATTGAGGGTGGACCCGCCCCACTGGTGATATTGCTGCATCGCTGTGGGCATCTCGTCAGGAAAATGCAAAGGAGGGAGGGAGGGAGGGAGGGAGGGAGACATACACCAGCAGTGACGTCCAAGAGGCGGGGTTGGCCCAGGCCCTCTGTCCAAGAGACCCGGAAGCCAGGCCCGCAACCAGGGTCTGTGTCACCCGGGGCAAACATGGATTCTGCACCCATTTTGGTGTCCCCCCAGCTCAGCGCCTGGGGCACATGCCCCACTTGCCCCCCCCACCCCCGTTGCAGCCCTGCCAGAAGCAATGATGCAGTGGCCAGAGTTGCCGGCCTCTCTGTGCAGCCAGCAAAGAGGGGAAGGCTCAGATGACTCCTGAGAGAGAACATGGCCCAGAAGGAAAGGATCGGGCAGCCCTAATCGCTTCCTTCCTGCCGCCGAGATAATGCTGCTTTCGTTGCTAATTCCATGTCATATGGAGGGGCCTTCTAAAATGAAGAAAGTGCCCCTTGAGAAGAGAGGTCTGCCAACTTGCCCCGCTGCCAGGCATAGGCAGGTCTTCCTCTACCAAGGCTGTCCCTGATGCCCTCTGCTTGGGTCGGAGGGCAGGCACGGGCAACAGACGCACCCTCCCTCCCATGCACTGCCTCGCCCTCCGCCCAAGTGGCTCCTGGCTCCACGCCGCATGCCTTTCTCCAGTGCTGCCTCTTCTCTCTCCCACACCTCTCATCTGCCATTCCTATGTGCAAATGTTTCACAAGGCGGCACAATGCACAGCTCCTGAGCCTCTTCACTAGCAGACATGTCTGGTCAGATAAGTTTCAGCCGGGGTTTTGGTCACGCTGTGGATGGAGGACGGCCGCAGCCAGGCAGCTGGGACTGCGCTGATGAGCTTGTCAGCCCGGAGAGAGGCGCCGCCGGTATCAGCAGCTTTGATCACCTGGGCTTGCTGTGCGGCCCCTCCCGAAGCTGTCAGGATGCCTCCCCCAGGGGCCTCGGCGCCCTGCCTCTCAGCACGGCGGGTGTTGCTTGCCGAGATAACTGGAGCCAGCTCAGGTGGGCCTCTGCAGGAAAAAGGCAGGCTGGGGCCTGGGGAAACGAACAAATGACATTGGCGAAGGCAAAGGGAACGTTCTTCACTTGGAAAATCCAGTTCCCCAGATATGGGCTGGTTCTGAACTGATTTGGGAATAGTCCAGGTGAAAGTACTTGGCGATGTGGTGGATCGTAGCCAGCCGTGTGACAGGGCTGCAGTAATGGGATTGAGAGAAGACAGCGTCCAAATTATAGGAAGTCACTGTTCCTTTCTATCTGGAATGCTTTAATTTGGATTCCATACTGAGCAGGGGTGAGACAATGACCTCAAGGGTCCCATCCAACACTAGTGGTCCTCCGGGTGCCATGGGAACCTACCCAGGCAGGGCCCATATGTCCTGGTATCCTTCCTGAGAGCCTTCTTCTCCACGGATTTGATTAACTCTTTAAAAGCTGCTGTGTGATGGTTGCCCTTATTCCAATAAAGCACAGACTCACTAGCCAGGGCTAAGGATTTCCGGTTTATTGAGAATAGAATGCATACACTGAGAAAGACGGGAATGAGCACATGGCGTGTGAGGTAGCCGGTAAATACCCGCGGTGTGGACCTGATCCTTCCCCACCCCCCATTGTCCCAAAGTCCTGATCCGGAGTCTCGATGGGCGATCAGGGGGGATTAGCGCTGATTGCCTCTGTCCTCTTCCTGTGTCTGGAGCAGGTGTGTCCCCCGTGGTAATGCAGAGATGTCAGGGAGATAGGGTGATGGCTTTTCAGGTCAGGACAAAGGTATGGTTCCTTTGTCCTTTATTTGTATTTGTCTTTCAGTGTTATGAGATGATCACTGATTCCTTCCTCCTTCCTCCCCTTCCCCGGGAAGGCATGTTCCCCATTGTGATGTATGTATGCATCGCAACGGGGGACATGACATGCTGTCCATGACATACTAGAGCAGTGTTTCTCAACCTCCACAACATGACAATGTGTGAACTTCAACTCCCAGAATTCCCCAGCCAGCAATGCTGGCTCAGCAAGTTGCTGTGGTTGAGAAACACTGTACTAGAGGAACAGCAGGATCTGGCTGGTGATTTCTTGGAGACAAAAGGGTTCAGGTCCAGTTTGGGTGACCAGGTGTCTGTGGTATCTTCCTCACTTTCTGGGTGGGAGTCTATCCCTTCCATCCCCTTTTCTGATTTAGGTGCTTGTGAACAAATGCTGCGGAAGCACCATGATGCTCCTCTCTGCTTCCAACTTTGCTGGGTTGAATAAAAAGGCCCAAGGGTTTGGATTCCCTGGAATGTGAGCAGAATTCTTCTCAAAATCTGGATTGTTACTCCATGGGGTTTCCACTGAATGTCATTGAAGCCAGCTTTAGACTGGGAGATTTGGGGCAGTTACAAATGTTGCCTGGCCAGTCAGGCCTAGACTGGGCTAAGTTTTCATACACGGAACCAAGTAATCACCCTTTTGAGTGCTGACCCACATGGGGGGAGAAGAAGCCATTCACAACACACACCCCTGTAAAATGCTCGCCCAACTACAAACCTGGCCTTTTGGAGCCCAGCCCTTGTCTTCTTCAGTCTCCACCTGCCAACATCCCTGAAACACTGTCTAAGAACCCCATGGTAACTTCATCCAGGCCTCCTGTGGCTGCCAGGATGGCCACCGGGCACCAGTGTTCCCAGTTAGTTCCTGGGCAGAGTTCCCCACCAGTGCTGTTTACTTCTATGGCTTCCTTCTGGGTCCAGCCAGCTTTTGTCTTCTTGGATCCCCGGGATGAGGCTTTTGTGCAGCTGGCATGCTGCAGAACAGCTTGAAGTGTTTTGTTGCAGCCACAGCCAGGAGCCAAGCTGTGCTGCTTTTACCGGGGCTGATTTTATTGACGGCCCTGACTTTTTCACAGCAGCACTTTGGGAGCACGGGGTCATGGTGCGCCTGTCCACGTGCCTCCAGAAAGGGCTTTGTATTGTCAAGTGCGCCTCTCCTTCCCAGCCTCTGGAGGAACAGATTTTATTACAGATTTGGCTGTTGCTTTTACTCTGAGGATAAAAATATATTGCACAAGATACTTCACCGCAACCCCTTTTGAAGGGTTGGATTTTCTCTTAACTGAGCTTCTTGAGCAAAGGGGAAATAAAGGTACATCTTTATGTAGTTCCCTTCCTTCGGTGTGACAGTCAGTAAACCAGAAATGCTCAAGCAATGCCGCTGAGACCGCTGGCTTGTATCTTTCGGCCATCCTGGCGCAGCAAAAGAACTTCCTTGCTCTCAACAGGAAGGCTTTTCCGCACACTCTGGATTCAGAGCATGTCGTCTCCTTGGAATGCTCCATTTGGCTACAGGACAGGCGCTATTCCAGAAAGCCAGAACACATGCAGCCTTCGGTGGACAGAGACTTTGCTGGCAACTGGACAAAGAGGTGCACAAGGGATCCATGTTGAAAATATGCAAGGAGTGAAAACCCCAGGGGCTGCCCTGCTGGATCCAACCGTCTCCATTCGCATTCTTCTTTCCAGTACTGACCTTTTAGCTGGAAAGTTAATCAGGCTGGGCCTGAATAATTCTTGAATTGGAGACCTCAGGGAATCCCAGGTTTGTAGGCTAGACTGGGAAATTAAAAAAAAAAACTTCCCAAAGAAATCCATGGCAAGCCACTTCTGTGATGAACATGTCCCTAAAGTGACCAGGAGCAAAGCTTCCCTCAAACCTTCTGAGATGCTTCACCTTGGATGCCCACCACAGAGCCCAGGTTCCATGGATGATGAAAAATGAGGACATTCATCTTTGCATCTATGATCTTCAGAGCACTGAAAATGGTTGTTGTGATTCACAGCACCTCTCCAGCACTGGGGAGAATTTTTTCTCTCTCTCTCTGTCTCTTTCTCTCACGTACGTCTCTTTCTGTAGTTGATGCCATCATTCCTCAGTTTGATAAATGTTCCATATGAACAGAAACAAAATGCAACGGTGCAGCACAACAAATGAAAGAGCTGCTGTGAATGAAAACAATATTGGTAACCGTGGGGAGGCAACACACAGCCTCCCATCATGGCAGGGGCCCCAAGAGAGAGGGGCCTGGAAGCCTGGCACTTTACTGTGAAGACAGGCGGCTGCTGCAGCAGCAGGTAACGGGGCATAGTTACAATTCCAAGAAGCCAGGCCAGTGGGTGATGCCAAGGGCTGTGAATGAAGGCAGATCTAGCCAACACAAGCTGAAGATGACATGCTGTCCCTACAAGCGTTTTCTTTTGACTTCAAGGTTGGGGAAAGGAAGCAACTGGGATGGGTTCCCATCATCAGGACTGTGTGGACTTTCAAAGGAGTGTTTGGATGTGATAAAGCTTTGAAGGGAAGCACTGAATTAAACAGGTGCTCCCCTTCGAAGCACCAGATTGGAACAGCTGCCCTGTTTCCATCTGGATACCAAAAGGGGCTTCCAAACATGCCAACTTCTAGGCTTTGATTCAACTCATTGAGATGGAATGGCTCAATTTTCCAACTTGAGCACTGCCTCCAATTGGATTGATGCAATGGCCTGGACTGCAGCCATGCCTTGAGGTGGAACTGAGCCACTTCGCACAGACCTAATCACCTTCTACGTTCAACTGTTTCTTTTTTCTTTTTTCCATCCTGTGCTGGGAGGAAGCCTTTTCTGAAATTTACCTTCTGGTTTGCTGCATGTATCATTCCAGCAATAAATCAAGTGTAATCTATGTGCAAAAGCTGTTCCCCTCAGGATGTCACAGGGGTCCTGGTTGGCTACAGAAGGGCTCAGAGGAGCACCACTGACCCTGTGATATCCTGAAAATGCCATGGGAAGCATACATAAGATTTCTTGGGGCTGTAAATAAGACCACAGCTCTTGTGTCTATTATATTCAGGAGACTTTTGCTCTGTGTGATTATCCAAAGCAGTTGTCGTGCCATTCTCAGCACGAAGACCATGCAATTGTGCATTAAGACTCACTCCAAGTAAGGCACTGCAGGGCAATTAAAGCACACCTCACATGGTGCAATAAAGACACAAAGGCAAGGGGCTTTTGTGTATCTGGGAGAGAAAATAATTGCCTCTCAGCCATCATGTCTGGGCTGTACCTGTCTCTGCAAGAATGTTGTTCCCACCAGTAGAGTTAAAGAAAAAGAGTCCTCCTATTCTGGAAGGATGGGAAACTGTCCAGAAAGTCAGGGCATGCAAGCAAGAAACTACCTGAACAATTATGGCTATTTGTCCCACAACAACAACAACAAAACGCCGAAGATTCATGGCCTGGATGGCAGGTGGTTTCTAAAGGACATACCAAGAAGGGATTAGAAACAAACAGAAGGAGACCCATGGATCAAGCAAAGGCCTTTTATTAAGTCCAGCATCCTCTCTCTGGGACCAAATAGATGCTCTCAATGGGGAAACCATAAATATAATAAAAGAAAAGCTAAAGAAATGAAAAGAGAGCATCATTCATTCACTCATCGGTGTTTTCCAATGTTTGCCACCCAGCAACTGCTGCCCCGAAACATGAAAATTTGATACATTCATAACTAATTATTCATTGGCTCTTCCTGCATAATTTCTGTTTTTGATTTGAACAGGGCTGGTCCAAAAATCTTCTGTGCCCTGAGGCACCTTGTTTTTTCTATAAAGAAGTCAAGCAGATAGAAAGTCAGCCTTTGCTTCAGCAATAGGGCATCGCCTCCAGGCCAGTCCACTAGCCTAGAGGGCACACGGCTGGGGTTCACACTGCCCTTCCATTGGCTTGCCATCTCTGGGTTGAGACCATTGTCCTAAAGGAGGAAGTTCATCCTACAGTTCTCTGATGAGCCTTGGGTTCCATTCCTTGGTGCATTCTTCAGCCGAACACATGAACTCAGAAAAAGCAATGGAGGAAGCCTGTGTCTCCTCAGTCTTCAAGAGCAGTCCAGCTCAGGCAGGGGAATTTGCTGATGGTGGGTCTTCAACTCACAAGGGAAGAATAACGGCAAATGAACAGCAACGGCAAATAAGGTCAGGCTATTGTCTGACTTTAAAGCTGTGTAGAAGTCCAAAGGGATGGACTTCCATCACCATCAAGTAATCGAAAACTGAAGATCCACCATGGATCCTTGCTGGGTTTCCTGAAGAATGAAGCAGAAACAGTGATCTTCCATCAAGATGTGTCTACAATCATTTTGTGCTGCCTCAGGGGGAACTCGAAAAAGCTCCAAGAGGTACCTCAGAGAGCAGAGCAGAGAGCTGGCAATGGTGCATTCATCTCGGGAAGGCATGAAGACAAACGGTGAGGTGCTGAGAGGTGCCGCACCTTAAATGGATAGCCTCTGCTCTGCTGTTTCTCTTGCTGCCACCTTCCCAGTTTGTCACCTCTGCAAAGGCAGCCAGAGGGAGAGAAGGAAGGAGTTCCCGATAGTCCTGCTGCTGCAAAGCCAGTGTCACATGTTCAGTTGCCACTACCATGCTTTCCCTGGTGGAAAGCTGCCTGCAACAATCTCCTTAATAGCTGTACAGAGATGAGGCATATCTAAACTGGCTTTCATCTCAAGTGAACCTAGATTTTTTTTTTCCATATCAAAACACTGAGGGGAAAAGGGCCAGACTAACCATTTTTAATTATGTGCTCTTTGCTTTTAACGTCATTATCTAAGGAAGCACGTTATGAATTTGTAATTGAATGGTTTTTTTCCATTTTCATCCAGTTTGGGAATTTTGAGAGGTGGAGAAAGCCAAGCTAGAGAATGAAAGATGAAAAGTGAAATTTTTTAAAACTGTCTCCAGCTCTGGGCAAGAAAGTCTGGATGCCCCATTGAGGACAGGATATAAAACCAGGAATTTCCCCCAGAGGTTACATGAGCCGTGTAGACCCTAAGCCTGTTGATAAGAATCAGGAACCCGAGAAAGCTTGGACCAGCCGGAACTCTCAGCCACGATACGTTTTATCCCCTTCCTTGCAGGTAGGACGCAGGAGAGGAGGATGGGGGCCCTGGAATGAGAAACGCAGAAGCTTGTGGAGTGGAGAGCTCAGCTTGCAAAAGCTTGGGAAATCTTCCAGCTGAGGAGGCCACCCTCCAAAACACCCCCACACTCACACCCCTAGCCGGCCAGCCCCTGCAGACCCAGGCCCATCTCTCCTCATTCTTTGCATGCCAAGCTTGTCCTGGTGCTTCCACCGACGGGCAGGTGGATTGTCTGGCAAGCTGATGATCAGTGGGGAGATGTAAGTAGAAGCGAAGAACAGGTCCTGGGAGGTGCTCTATTATATCTACAGCGAGAAATACCTCTCCGTAAACATGTTTCCCATCCATTATTAAGCACCTAGGTCTCATGAAATATTGAAGGCTCATGCATGCAAGGGAAGTAGAGACAGGTAGGTGCAGAACTCTGCCTGGTCTGCCCCAGCCCCCATATGACTGCAGCAGCAGCTTTGATGGCAATCAAACCGCTATCAGCTGTTAGAAGGACTTCCTTAGAATCAGGGAAGATTCAGACCGAGACCCCCAACAGCCCACTAGGCAGAAGCTGTTCCAGGGGCTGAGGTGGAACAAGGGAGGATTTGAAGCCCTTGGACTGGCCCTGCCCACAAAGGTTCAGCATTAGACAGGAGGGGAGATCCCCTGCTTCTTCTGGGGTTAAGCATAATTCATCTGACTCCTCCCCACTCTTTATGCTGAGTCCTGGCTCCTGGGCCCTTAGCCCTCTGATACCCCACCCCTACCGATTCTCCTGGGAAGGTTACAGAATTGGTATCAGAGCCTCTACAGCTCAGATGCTCTCCTGAAGAATGCACACTGGCATCTTCTAAAGTTGAGGGAGCGGCAGCAAAAGGTTGACGTTCTGCTAGACTGTCTTCCAGGCAGCCTCAAGAGGGTGCTCTTCACTCACTCTCGCCTGCCAGGTGGGGGTGGTCTTAGCAGCCCTGCAGCCCACTTTTGACCCTTCATACTTCTCCAGGCTCAACAGCCAGGAATGAATATCCCGCGGGAGAAAAGGGGAACAAATGAGAGCAAGCAAGGAATGGCTTACTCTTCAGTGGAAGGCGGTTGCTATTTCCCGCACCCTGCCATGCTGACTGTTGTCTTCCCCTCCCATTTGCACATAATTTTGAAACTGCTTCAAGGTATGTAGGGGCTCAGGACCTATGCATGCTCACCCTCCCATCACACCTGCAGTTTCCAAGCACGCCACCTTTCAAGCTCCAGCGTGCCATTGCAATAGAGAAGGTTTTAGATTTTCTGCCCTTGCCAAATGGAAACTTCCAATAAAGAACCACCTGTCTTGTGAAGGCACTGCAGGACTGAGCCCTTAAATAAATAAATAAATAAGCAAGCAAGCAAGCAAGCAAACACTATCAACAAGATAATGTATTGGAAGAGTTTTGAGCTCTAACAAAAGCTGTCCCGATGGCTCCTTAGACTTTAGTTTCTTCACCAGCCCGCATGGGCATCTGCAGGTGAGGGTGGGGGACAGGGGCGGCAAGTGGTATCACATGCATCACGCAAATGACAGGGATTCTCTAATCTGCACCAGTTAATTTGCATCTTTTAGGCAACGACATTGTGATGCATGTGACATCACCGTGTCTTATTCTGGATGTTGATGCCAGTCATTAACATTGAAAGAAACTTTTCATGGAATTTCTCTCAATTGGGATCAATGTTATTATTTGTTTGCCGGGTTTACGAGGGCCCAGGGAGATTTGCAGTTAAAAGAATAAAACAGTACAGTAACATTTGAAGGTAAAGCAAAATGAAACACAGAAACAGCAGTATCACATCAATAGAACAACTGAACCATAAAAGAACAATTAACACCAGCTAGTCAACATGCAGGAAATTGGCATGCAGACAAATGCAATTTAAAACAATATATAGATAAAATTTATAAGTAACGGGAGCCCTACCTGTCTGGGGAAAAAGGGAATAACAACTGGTGAGGCAAATACGATGGGGCGGGGGGAAAATCCCTTGGTCTGGCTTTCTCTCAGACCCTGACAAATAGTTTGCTTCCCAATAAACTTTGCTGGGGAAAATGAGGGTTGTGCCCCTACCCCTCTTGCTACCTTCCAGGAGAAGAAATACACAACCAGGCAGTACGGGACTTTCGCTCTTATCCAGCCTGTAGCATCTATGTAGAACCCAGAAGCAGAGAATGGCAGGAACTGAGGGTGCCTGGAATGAAGCCACCCCAAGGCATGCTGGGCCCCAGGAGTCCTGAGAGGCAACTGCAACTTTCTTGGGAGAGATTCAGCATCAAGAGGCATCATTACTCTGGGCCCATGGAGGGGAACCCACTTCCCTTTTTTATATATAATTATTAAATTTTAAAACAAAGAGATGAAATCTAACAGAAACTAATAAAGAAGGAGAAAGAGAACAGAAGTGCAGAAAAAAGAACAGAACAAAAATAGGAAAAGGAATAACTCCCGACTTCTTTTACAATAGATGTAGGTAAAACTTACATTAAACTCTTACTCTAAGGTTACAACCTAACATCCATTTTTTCTATTGTCAGCTAATATTATTACTCATCAAATCCGTATATCCTAATTTCATTCTTTTCTGTTTGGGGCAAAAAAGTCCAAAAGGGACTTTTCCAATTTGCCATACAAATAGTCAATGCCTTTTCTCTAATCAAAGCTGTCAATTTCACCATCTCAGCCAACTCCATCAACGTTACCGTCCACTCTTCCATTGTAGGTAATATTGAGTCTTTCCACCTTTGGGCATATAAAAGTCTCGCTACAGCGATCATATATAAGAACAAAGTTGTGTATGATTTTTCCAATTGTTTACCCATCAGTCCCCAAGGAAACGTGTCTGGTTTTGTTTGGATATCAGTCTTTAAAACCTTCTGAATTAATGTAGGTATTTGAGAGTGTAAAGAGATTTCCAAAGACGGATCAGCTCCAACCAACTATCGGAAGGGCAGAACGAGGGCCAGACTCTCTGTGAAATCAGCTGTGGAAATGAGGGTGCCCAGTTCAGGAAACAAAAGCAGGGCATTCAGGGGAAGCAGGTCAAGGAGGAAAAGTCTCCTGGGGCTCCTTCTGCCATGTGGAGGGTGAGGAAGAGAATTCCACTTTTCCCAGGAGACCCAGCCACACGCTGCTTTCCTAATTTTCACCAGGACCCCGGAAGAGGGAATGAACTCCCTCCCTGGCACTTGGGGTCCTGGGTCTGCTCTCCCACCCACCTGCAGCAGCTGGTTCCGTTTTAAAACCCAGGCCGTTGGTTGTGTTTCCCTAATTGACCCCATCTGCCTTTTGGGCCCCTCCAGCATCACTGCAGATGCCTTGCCAAACCAGAAGATCAGGGATGTTGAGGCAGCCTAACAAGGGAGCAGCAGGTGTTGCCAACCGAGAGTTGGAAAGGAAAGACGAATCTTCCTGCCCCGCAAGGGTTCCAGAGCAGTCTCCCCTCCTTTCTCTTGGCAGGCTGGGGCACAAAAGTATATCCATTTTTTTCTGTGTGGGAACTCCTGAGTCTGATGCCTTTTCAGAAGAAGGATTACACCTGTAAAGATGATGTGTGCCTTAACACCTCCGTTTCTGCACCTGAAAATCCACCAGATAGAAGCCAGTGGAATAAGAGCATCCTCCTTCCGGGCACAACTATTGTGGGGGAAATAGGAGGAGGAAGGAGTACTATGTATGTTTGGCACCTTGAATTATTTATAAAAATAATAAAGGTGGGATAAAAATAAAATAAAATAAAATAATGAAATTAAAAAATAGCCTTCCTCCCTGAAAAATGCCTCCTGCATCATCTCGGCTCCAACCACTCGCTCCATCTCTATTTCAGAGGCCCTGGAGGCCAAGAGGCTTGTCCACAAGGTGAGCAAGCGAGCGAGCAGATGAGCGGGGCAGCCGGGTCCCCCTCACTTGCCCTTGATCAAGGTCTGGGGGTGGGAGGGGACGTGCCCAGACCTCTCGAAAGCTGACCGGGAGGCAGAATGCAAGAAGGAAGGACTTTGGCCACAGCATCTCAGCTTCTGCACCTGCCTGTCCACTGTATCCATGACAACATTCACTTGCAAACGCCTGAAGAGCTGGCACCCCTCCAGGTGCCAAGCATCAGATGCAAATGTCCATCCCGAGGGGTCCCCCTGCTGTGGGCTCTCCATGGGCCCCTTGCTAGGCCCAATTAAAAGAAGCCTTGCTCTTCTGCACAGTGGGCTTTGTCCTTGCGATACATGGAGGTCTAGCCATGGATGTTACATCATTTGAGAGGTCCTTGCCTTCTCCCCTGACCCAAGGCTGCCTCTGTCCTGGACCCTGAGGGATATTTTACTGGCTCCTTGAAAAGGATATTCCATCCCCAAATACATTCTCCCCTCAAGTTGTGTGTTCACACAGTGCATTTATACTGGCTTACTGGCTTTATTTTATTTATTTATTTATTTATCACATTTTTATCACTGCCCATCTCCCCCACCCACAGAGTGGTGCTGCACAGCCTGCTAAGGTAGGGTTAGGACTTACAATCGATCCTGGGGGTGGTTAGCACCCTAAAGAGGCCCCCATATATCTATGAATTTAAATTAAGGACTTTTAACGTTGCCATCCTGAATTTTATATTTTATATTTATATTTAAGAGGTACTTATTTTATTGTATTTTAATCTGTATTTATTTTAGTTTTATTGTAAACCACCCAGATTCCCTCTTTTATAAATAAATAAAATGATTGAGATTAAAAGTAACCAGGCCTTGCACATTGGGCAAATCTAGCCACTAATGTGTAACTCACTAAACCTAACCTAGCTAAATGTGTAACTTCTATTGTAAACTGCCCAGTCACACTTTGAGTGAGATGGGAGGTGATGAAATTTGAAATATAAAAGCAAAACAAATAACCGTGTATTTGAGGAAGTTGTACAAATACAGCCGTAATGTCACAAGAGCAACAATGCACTCCCTCACCTAAATTCAGAAGGTGGAAGATCTGGAGTAACCCCTTAGGAGACGTCTGAGAAACTGTCATCCTTGCTTCTGGAGAGCCCTAACTGGCCCTGGTACAGATGGACATCCAAAATAGAAAGGAAACGCATGGATCCTGTCCAAATGTTTTCGGTTGACTTCCCCGGAAAGGCCATGAGCTGCACACAAGGCTCTGTGGCTGCCCATTACATTCTGCAGGTCTGTGACTAAGAAAATAAAAACACCACTCTAATGCCTATGTGGTTAAATATGTAGCTCACTATCTTCCTGCCTGATGGTTTAAAGCAGCTCTGTGTGTGTGTGTGTGTGTGTGTGTGTGTGTGTGTGTGTGTGTGTGTGTGTGTCTGTGAGAACCCTGCACACAGACAAGGCCATTTTCTTGTGTGCCCAGACTCCCCCTCTTCCGCATTTAAGCCAGAATTGGATCACTGGTTGGTCTATCTCAAATTCCGACCAAGGCTAAAAATGGAGTTAATTCATGGAGGAGGCGTCTGTGTTTTTGTGTTAGTCACAGTGGCTCCTGAAAGCAGACACACACACACACATACACACACCCAGCTGCCAGCTGCTGGGAAAAATCCAGAGGGATTGCGGTTGCCTCCACTTGCATCTCAAATGCTCCCCACAGGTCTTCGGTTGGCCACTAGAGAAGGAGGCGAGTGGGCTGTGTCGCTGGTTCAGCGGGACAACCTGGGGACGTGCGGATCTCATCAAGAGCTGAAATCAGATGTGAAATAGCCATTCCGAAAGGGACCCCTGGAACCCTCCTGGGGCTTTAGCCCAAGGAGGGCCCCTCCCAGAAAGAGAGCTGGAGGACAGAGAAGAGAAGCATAGATTGAGTTGTGTTTCTATCTGTTTTTTTGTGTACGTTGCATGTGTGTGCGTGCAAGTGTGTGTACAATCTACAATGCCATGCCAAGCTATGGTGCTAACTGTAATTTCACACAGTTCTCCAGACAGATATTGAAAGTGCATCTGAAAAAAAGAGAAAGAGAGAGAAGGTATATCAATGGAAGTTGTTTTCAGAGCCCTCTGACATGCTTCTTGCAGAGGATCTCGCAATCTTGGAGCGCCACCTTCAGCATCCAGCTGGGCTGAGAAAATCCGCTCCCCCCAAAGAGTCAGTCTATTCCCCCCAGAGTAGGAACTACATCCCCTAATTTTGCAATGCCAGGAAATGGCTAGTTTTACTCTCAATGCATATTTTGCCACAACGTGTGCATTAAATGCGTGAGAACGTTTTGTAGATTTTTTTTTAAAAAAAACAGCAGATCAATCTGGGGCAGACCGGAACAGGCTGATGCCAACCAACGTGAACCCAGAAAGCCGATCCCTGCAGTTCTCTGCGATCCTCCCATCCGTCATGAAAAGAGCAGAATTCTTTGGGGATGGCTTTTAAAGTTCCTTTTGTAAACTAACCTGAGCTTTGAGAAGTAGGGCAGCATAAAAATGGCGCTATGCATGAACAAATAAACTTCCAGGGAAGTGATAATATAGTTGATTCTGAGATACAATATATTCCGGCTGATTAGAGGGCCCTTTAGGATCACATTTTGGTGAATGTAACTGTGCCTGACTGTGTTTTTGAATGTTTTCCGTGAGACTTTGGTTAAGTGATTCCTTGTTCCCAGCAACGTAGCTGAACTTTTTCTATTAAAAGTTTGCTTGACCCTTGATTCTTCAGCCAGCTGAGGGTCAGCGGATTCCCACACCCCGCCTCGCTCTATACTACTCTCTGACTTGTCCTGCTGGAATCGGGTGAGCCATTTTCTCTCTATTTTGAGGTGAGAAGCACACAAAAACTGTAACGTAAAAATTGCGCCACTTTCCCACCTGCAAGGGCTTCTGGGACGTGTCTGACAGGAGCTACTTTTTAGAGACCAGGCGCGTCTTTCTTTTGAAACGGATGTGCTACCCTCCCAGGATGGCTCACAAACACTTTAAAATCACAGCTTGGGGGGAGGAGCGGGGAGGAGAGCCAAGGTTGCTCCAAGCTCCAGACCATGGTGGTTGTCTCATTTAAAAAATTAGTATCACGAGATGCCTTTCCTTGATGTTGCTGGAAACCTTGCTTGTTCTGTGCCTCAATACTGTTTTATTGGATAGCAAGTTCCTCCTTTCAGAGCCTTTTCCTCCCTACCAGCAAAGCTGCCATTGGCAGCCCTTGTGAATCAAAGTTACTTTTTCCCATGGAAGCTATGAGCACTGGACCATCCAGCAGACTGTGGGGGAAAGTGAAAAAGCAGTTACCTTTTATTTCTCCTCAGGAGAACGCAGAACAACAAAGCTACTGTTCCAGCAAAACCAAAGCCCTTGAGATCCGATGTAGATGTTTAATGGGACCATCCTCAATGCAGAAATGACCGTTCTGGCCAGCCCTGGCGTGCACAGATGCAGTTGAATGTTTGCACAGGGTCCCAAACATGTAATTAGGATGTTGGGGGGGCGGGGGGCTTGCCTCCACACATCCTCCTTTTACACCCAATGAAGAACAGTGTGCCTGGAGGTCCACCAGGGCTTCCATCCATCCAGGCCCTGGATGTGAGGACTGTCGGGGTGGGGGAAGGGGCATATTTATCATTTCTCACACGCAAAACTGTACCTTGGCAGTCGCCAAGCAACCTCTACGTCTGTGTGAATGAGGGATACTGGACAGTAGTCAAGGGCATAGAAATACAGCCTTACATGTGCAAACTGGCCCAAGTTCATATAGAACATGAGCCTCCTTGCTCTCCTGATCAATATTTCTCTTCCTTTGTGCCCCAGTGGCAGCCTCGTCCTCCAGAAAGAGGTGCCCTGTGTCTTGTTGGCTTTGGAACCTGCCTGCCTTTCCCTCCCTGGCGTTGCTTGACACTTGATTGTCACTTGGCACCGTTCACTCCACACGCAGCTTACACCATACACCAAAATGTCCTTCAGTAGAGCAGATAAAACACTACTCTGACACCTGGCAATTTATTCCCATCTCCTCCTGATCTGTCACTCAGAAGCGGCACAGAGGCATGAGGATGCCAAAGTGGGGGAGCCCATGTGCTAGGGCATGGCTGCACCAGAGCCTTGGCCCTCACCTGAGGGGACAACAGCCTTGCAAACAGACCCATGGATGTATTTACCACACTGTGAGCATTTCAAGGACCAGGAATTGGTCAGAAAGTTCCTGGACATCACAGCTGCCTTGCCTAGTTGTGTCTCTCCTGCTCCAAAAGGGCCTGGGAGTCAAATGGCACCCAGGGATGGAAAAATGAAAGGAGACATGGGAGCAGTGATGTTGAGTGGTCCAGGAACAGGATCTTCCCTACGGACAAAGGGGATTATGATGCTGCAGCAGCAGCTGGTCTTCCCAACATCTGCCAATCTTTCCCTTCTATTTCTTTCCCTGCAGAAGGGACAAAGGTGCAGGCAGAGGGCAGCCTGGGGCCCTTTGGGGGGATCCCCTGAAATAAGCCAGCAAACTCCTGAAAATGGAGGCTTCTGACTTTTGGTGGCAAAGGAAACAAAAACAAAAGAGGCATCATCATCATCATCATCATCATCATCATCACTTTAAATGGTGGACCTCTTCTATCAAAGAGTGGTATGTGTTATTGGATAGTTTCTTTCTTTCTTTCTTTCTTTCTTTCTTTCTTTCTTTCTTTCTTTCTTTCTTTCTTTCTTTCTTTCTTTCTTCTCCCTCACTTGTAGCAAATCCAGACTCCGTCTGCTTGGGAACAACTTCCAGTATTCCTTCGAGCATCAGTGTGAACTCCGTATTGCTCGTAATTTGAATCAATATTTTGTTTTTAAATGGTGTTAACGTCCAAATTTTTCAGATGATTAGTTCCATGAAATTGATGTAAGTCCAGTTTCAATGCATATTTTATTTAGCATAATGGAACATGTTGCTCTAAAATGTTCTGATTCATCGTTGCAAAGGAATTTAATTGGTCTCACTATCACAAGGATAATTGAGCCTGTCAGAGAAACACAAATACTGTGATAACAGTGAGACCAATGTGAGCATGCAAACACACACACACAAATTGCAATGTACTTTAAGTGCATCCCGTAATCCCCTTCCAAACCAAAACATGTAGCATCTCTCGGGAATAATTAGTGGTTGCTACAAGAGCATTATGTTGAGTGAGTTCACAAAATGTGATATTCCAATGTGCCCTTTGTGGGGCTTTCCCCCCTTACCCATAACCTTGGCATAAACATACCCTGGAAAGCACTTTTTCCTTCTGTGTCCCCATGAGGTCACCTCACCTGCTCCCAGCTCAGGAGTGAGACAGGCTTAAGCCTTCCTTAGCAGTCCAGGTGGGAAAGTAGGATTAAGCTGACAGCATCCTAGAGCAGCTGAAGGGAGTGTGCAAAATCTGCCACCCATTACGCTGGAGGCAAAATCGGATGGGACGGGCAGTAGCGGGCAGGAACAGGCTTGCGGTTTCTAGCCTTCTAGCAGAGTCACCTGTCTGTCCAGTCTCTTCATAGGTGGGACCCCGCCCCACTGCCGCTGACCCCCAAAACAGAGCGCAGACAAATTGGCATTTGTTACCAATAATTTTTTTTTTTAAAAAGGAAAAGAAGAAGAGAAATCTTAAATAAAAGTGCTCCTGATGACTTCTGTCTCTTAAAGAATTTATGGATTAGGACAGAATGGAGGTGTTAAAGAGGACAGATGAAGGAGACCAGAGTCCTGCAGCCAGGCCACCCCATTCCTGTGGTGGGGCCACCATTGGTGGAAGGTTTTCCTGTCAGCTGACGAGATGCCAAAGAGGGAGGGCAGCAGAGCTGCAGGACTTCACTTATCGCACATTGCAACCCATGATCAGGACGGCACCATTTGGCAGCAGACCGAAACAGAGACAGGCAGGCCTTAGCAAAGGGGCCTTTGAGCCCAACTCAGGAACGTGGGGAGAGAACTTCAACTCAGCAGTAGGGGAAGGCTCTGTATTTCTTGTGACAGGGAAAGGCCGTGTCCTGGGATGATTTGTTAAGATACTGCTTTGGGCCAAGAAACCCAACTTTTGGGTTTCTTGGGGTGACGAGGCTCCTTCCATCTTCCGTCACAGCCCACAGCCAGCCTCCCCCTGCACAATTATCCATGCAAGGACAAAGCACCGAGGGCATTTTTTAATCTCTTCCATTTTAATTGGTGAGAAAAAGCAATACCCATCATCAGGCCTCCAAGTCTTTGGAATTTAATTAGATATAATGACCAGATAAATTGAGGATTTTGAATAAGGACCTTCAGGGAATCTGTTGTGTGAACAAGATCAGTCTGTTCCATTTCCTTCACAAGCTTCTCTAAATAATTTCTAGAGCTGCATTTTGAACAGATGGACGGACGGACGGACGGACGGACGGAGGAGGAGGAGGAGGAGGAGGAATGCTCTAGTGCTTGGGAGAGATGGGAGAAGGATGCACAGCCCCCCCAGTCTAAAAGTCACCTCCAAGCTTGCCTGGACTTTCCACACAACCACGCAGGTGATGCCTTGTCAGGGCTGACAAGACCTTCTGGGGATGGGGCCATAATGCTGGGCCCATCAAGTGGGAGGACAACTTGCCCATCAGCAGCAGGAACCTTAGTCCTTGAGGGGCAGGAACGCTTCTGACAAGCCTGTTGCCTGGCATATGTGCAGGATAATTTTGTATTGTCATTTGGGCCACTTAAAGTGTCACCAAGATTTTGCTACTCTAAAAGCTTATCTGTCAGCCTGGCCAAGTTATTCCAGTGAAAGGGTATCATCACCCACAACAATGGAAAACAAAAGGTGTCTGAAATGTCCAGTTCTACAGTGGTGTGTTCTTCATCCGTTCTGGGCAGAGTCCACCGTTTCTCGAAGGACGGGTGCCTCACCAACGCGTGCCAGCAAGGAGGAGCCGCTCTGGCCTTCTGGCTGGCAAAAGGGTGCGATCCTTGTTGGAAGAAAAATAACCTTCATGTTTTGCTGATGGATACTTGGTCGAGGGATTTCACTCCCCTCTCTGGAAGAACTCCTTCAGCTCTGCTTATTGGAGCATGGAATGTGCACTTGAAATGCTTATCCTGCCACAGGTAAACCGCTAAGTCCTTGGGAGAAATTATTGACAAGGCAGAGGGAAAGTCAGGAAAAAGAGGGGCCATCATTGTCCTGCAGAGGGAGGCAGGCTTGCTCAACCTGCTTGGTCTAAAGCAGCATCCCCCAACCTGGATCCGCAGGATGAGAGCATTTGTTCTTCTAACCCAGGGTTGGCAGTCTGATGCCTTCAAGATGGCTGGGATGACTACCATGCCCTTGCCAATGGCATGTTGGCTGAGACTGAAGGGATCCAAGGTATCTGGGAGACACCTGTTGCTTGGCCTTCCTCTGCTGTAATGGATAGTAACCCACTAGGCATTGGCCAAAGGAGATTTTTTTCATCACTGGACTTGTTCGTTTGGACGGAGAAGAATCATTAAGAAGGGACCTCACCACCCCATAGGAAAAAAAAGATAAAACAGTGATCTGTAGGTTGGGTGGATGAAAGAAGTGGCAGATGTTGGGGGAAAGATTTACAGGATACTAACCCCCACTTTCCCTTAATTGTCGGAAGTCTTCAAAAAACCTGGTCTACTGAAGCAACAGGGTAAGGATTCATTCTGATCAGATTTCAGGGAAAGCATCACATCCTGAAATGCTTTCTTATTTATTTGTTCAGTTTATTTCCCCTGCCAATGCAAGTTTTAAAACTGGAACTTTGAGACTGGGTTATGGCACCCTCGTAAAAAGGTTTCCCTCCCTGTCCCCAGACTGCCACTTCCCCAGAGGGGAACTGATGGGGCTGCTCCCCACCGTCCCTTCTAGTCTCCCGCTGCCAGATGTGCTTTGCTGCCCCAGTTTAAGCACAGGCTTTTTTTCAGGAGGGGGAGGGATACTTGCCACCAAGGCGGCGGGTCATAGCCCCTGCCCCTTCCTTCCTTTCAAAGAAGGCCTGCGCAGCCTTGGGAGCCAACTCCGAAAGGCCGGGGGCTCGCTTCGCAACCTGCTGGCTTCTGAGGTGCTGCATTAT
Organism: Candoia aspera; assembly: GCF_035149785.1. Lineage (NCBI taxonomy): Eukaryota > Metazoa > Chordata > Lepidosauria > Squamata > Candoiidae > Candoia > Candoia aspera. Next base: position 1,580,168 of record NC_086161.1, read on the forward strand.
TTCTTACTTAAAAGCATGAAGTCAGCAGCCAAAGGAGGGGATCTGCGGCTCCCTTTGACTTCAGAATGCAAAAGCAGAGAGGTGACGAAGCCGTGGCCTTCCTCAGGGAGCAAGTCGCCACGGCTGGAAACTTCATCTTTCCAACTCCCGCTATGCGCTGCTCTACCAGCCCTTTTCAAGAAGAGCAGCGTCACCCCCCACCAGAGCAGTTTGGGTGGAGCCTGGGACACCTTTTTCCTGAAGTGTACCCAAAGAAGCATGAGTCTGCTCTTCTGAAATAAATAGATTGGCGGTTAACAATACTTAGATGGCACTCTGTCCGAGAGGGAGATTTGCATACATCTTAAGTACCTGTCAGCCCATGACAAGACTGCCATGTCATGTTTCATTTACACAAGGAACCTGGTGGTGACTCAGGTCATAAACAAATAAGCAAAATTGTATCAGCAGGCATCAAATATTGGTTACAAGTTCTGGAATGAATAAAACAGCCCAGGCAGGATTGAGAGCCTGAGGGTACAACAATTAGGCCAAACTCAGACGAAGAACCATTCAAGTAGCATTTGTAACTCATAATCAATCGAAATCTATTTCCTTTCTTTCCAAAATACACAGCAGCTGCCTGGTCTCCCTGCTGGCCCCTGTAGTCCCTCTGTCTAAACGGATTTAGGTCTTTTGGATTCAGGAACAGGATTCCAGAAGCCAGGGGGAAGTTGTCCCTTTTGCTTCTAGCCCACCACTTTCTGGATCCACTACCACCCCCTGCTGCCCACGTGCACACAGCTACCACTACCCCGCTTAGCTCTTCAAATGGACCTCCTGGCTCACTGAGCTGCCCAGCTGACCTTCTTGTAGACATGCTTGGTCCATTGCCTCCATAATGTCTACCCTGTGGGACAGCGGGAGCCCATCCATCAGGCATCTCCATGTTCCACCAGCCCTAGTGAAGTCAGGAAGCTCAGCCTTTGGAGGAGTTCAGCTGACACGGACAGTGTCAGGCAAGAGTTAGGAGGCTGCAGTCTGCAGGTTTATAAGGCCACCTGGCATTCTATGGAGTCCTCGTGACATCTGGCTCCTGCTAGGCTTAACAGGCAGGACTCTTCTCTTTTCATGAAGCCTGGGATAAGACAGTAGTATCTTAATTCCCTCATTTCTGTGTTCTCTAAGGCTGTGTTTCTCAACCTTGTCAACTTTAAGATGTGTGGACTTCTACTCCCAGAATTCCCCATGCTGGCTGGGGAATTCTGGGAGTTGAAGTCCACACATCTTAACATTCACAAGGTTGAGAAACACCACTCTAAGGGATTGAATCAAGACGGTGCATGACTAACTTCCTCCTCCTCTTTTCAAAGCTGCCTTCTTGAAGAGAACACTGTGTAGAAGATCAAAAGCAGCCCATGGAAGTCTTCTGACCTTCTGCAGCGGCATTCTGGATGCTGGTCATGAGCGTTTTCTTGAATTGTGGAAATTCAACAGTGCAGCTTGGATTGCTGGCAAAGGATGTGCAGAACAAGAAATGCTTATAAGCCTACACTGCAGGCAACATGATGCAATGTGCAATGTCCCATCATGTCAAAATGCTAGGAACCTATCAGTGACCTGCCAACAAACCTGCTTGTCTCATGGGGTGCCAGGAGGCTTCTTCAAGAATGGAGACTTGGCAATGCCCTGGTGGGCTTTGCACCCTTGGTAACCTCTTGCCACTACAGATCTAGCACGGGGAACATGTTGATTCCAGCCTGCCAGTTGGGCTGTTCTAGTTGTCTTCATGCAGACTCAGTGCCCTGACAAAGAAGTCTCCTGCTGAAGCAGACAGTGTGTTGACCTAGCTTTGCATTGCAAAAAAGCAAGCACAGTTGTGTCCCAGGTCCAGGCAGAGAGGTTCTAAAGGCCAAGAGGAGCCCCCCAATGGTTAAGTGAGACCTTTACCAGGACACTGACTTCTACCCATGCAGTGGAGCCTTCCTTGGTTCACCTGCACACAAAGCCATAACTTAATGCTCTTTATCTGATTTGGGCTCAGCATGCTACATGAATTCACCCCTTGTGGTCTGTACTGTTGTGCAAACCCAGCATTGATTCAATAAACTCTGGTTATACCGTATCAGAGCTTAGCAGGAATGTGGCCTTATGTGGTGATCTAAGCAGGATGAGGTAGAGTGAGTGTATGAAAACCATCAGTGAGCAAAAGAAAGGACTGCGTGGGAGCTAAAGCTGATGCAATGCCACTCTCCGAAACCTATCTCCCCAAAAGGTCCTTTAGTCCCCCTCCCCATCTGTGGTTGAAGGTTTGGGATCCACCTGTCCTCCATCTGAGCAGATCCCATAAGGAATTCTAGTGGGGCCTTGACAGCTGGAAACAGACTGGTGGGGAGCAACAGAGCTTCCCTCCGCTTTGCTGGGGGCAACCTCTGCCCCGCACCCACTTGGGCAGGAACCAGCCCACGCCCCACAAACGCCTCCAGCCAGAGAAGCAAGGGTGCCCAGTTTGGGCTCTTTCACTCCCCAGTGGCCAGGCTGGCTGGGCAAGCCTGATCTCTCCATATCTGCTCCCTCTCTGGAACCATTTATGGGAACTGCAAACAGAGACATCTTTATTGCTAATTCATTAAAAACACATAAAGAAAAATCTAACAGCAGATTAGCTTATGAGGGCAGTTTTTACAAGTGCACTGCAATTAGAGTATATACAAAACAATTACTTTCTAGTAAAACTCTCCACTTAATCTCTCTCCTTGTTTGCCCTGGGTTGCTTCTTCAATCACTCTCTGGCTTTTTATTCCTTGGTGCAACACACAGGCGCGCCTCCACCACCGCGGCGGTGCACTTGCTGGGCCATTCCAATTCTTGCTTCGCGTGGCCACCTCAGCCCCGGGCTTGCCAAGGAGGCCCTGTCACTCGCATGCCAGAGGCCCCTATCACGCCATGGGGCCTCCCGTTGCACAGGGGGTTTTAGACTGGACAGGCTGGTTTCATGCGTTGCCCTGAAGGGTGATTTGGACATAAGCCACTGCTCCTGCTTTAAAGGGTGACGTTCAGGTATCGATCATGATTTAGAAGCTGCAACGTTTGAGTTAATGGACAACACTAAGCCATGGTTTGTAAAACCTGGGCTTACAATCTGTAATGGCTTGATCCCTGGTGATGCAAGACAGTAATAAAAAACCAAATAAATCCCATTATGGTTTGGCAAGTTGTGAGAACCAGGCTGGCAACCTGGCTCAGACATCACAAAGACCTATGGTTTGTTCAGCTGTTTCTTCTGGATAATCTACAACCAGGTATGTTCATACTAAGTCATACAGCCTGGTTTGCAAATCATGGTGGCCAGATTCAGGCAACGCACAGAATCCAAATCCAGTGCACCCCATTCTTATGGGGTTTAGCTCCACGTCTGAATCCAGTCTCTCTGCTAGGAGGCATCTCAGGTTTCCCTGCAGGGCATCAGGCCTGGGGAGGGCAGGCAAGTGGCTTCCCTCGAAGGTAAAAGTGGTCCTCCTTCCTTGGGATGCGCAAAGGCTGGCTGGGATAACTCATCCCCCAGGAGTAAAAGGCACGTTGGGTGAGCTCTGAGTGGATCTAGAACCTTTTCTTTTTAGTATTTAACAGAGGAAATTATCACCCGACCAAGCTGTGTTCCTGTGCTTGTGGTCTTTGTCAACTGAGAAGACCACTGGAAAGAAAGACATGGCTGCTGCCAGGAGCATCTCCAAGACAAGAATAGCTTCACGCCACTTCCAGCAATGTGATCTGGGCAGGAGAACCTGGATTAATTTAGGGGGGGTGAAAGTGACATACAAATTACAGGTAGTCCTCGACTTACAACCACAATTGGGACTGGAACTTCTATCGCTAAGTGATGCAGCCGTTAAGTGAGTTGAACCTGATTTTATGAACTTTTTTGCCATGGTCATTAAGTGAATCATGCAATCATTAAGTGAATCTGGCTTCCCACATTGACTTTGCTTGCCAGAAGCCCCCTGGGAAGGATGCAAATGATGATCACATGAACCCGGGACGTTGCAACAGTCATAAATACAAGCCGGTTGCCAAGTGCCTGAATTCTGATCATGTGACTGTGGGGACACGGTGACAGTGTGAGGACTGGTTGCAAGTCACTTTTTCTAGCACCATCATAACTTTGAATGGTCATTAATCAAATGGTTGTAAGTCGAGGACTACCTGTAAGAGGCTTCAGAGCCCCTTCTTAGGGGGTTGTTAAAGCAGAGACAGGGACTGAGACCAATCCATTTGCTTTCTCTGTGACCAGATGAAAACGATCTGTTGAAAGCAACCTTTCCCAGAAAATGAACAATCCGAGGCCACCAAGCAAAACTGTTACGCCAAGTGTTTGCTGTGTTCTGCAAACCCCTTCTCGCCCTCCGGGATCTGTTAAAATGTGATCCCATGTTTTCTTGGCAAACAACAATATCTTATATTTTGGCAGTTTCTTAGCCGTCCAATGGCCACTGGGGAATGGCAAAGGCTGGGACTGGGCCTATAGGTGGCTCTGAAAGGCCACCATGGGAGATGTGTGCAGGCAGAGATGCTTTGCGGTAGATGAAATTACTTTCCAGACCCCTCAGGTGCTTCAGCCACCCTCAGTCTTTGGGTCTTTCTCCTGAGCAGTTGGGATACCTGTAAGCAATGTTCTGGGTTGCAGCCCCCCATCATTTTTCGTTTCTAAGGATGCCAGTAGGCCTATGTGGGCTCCAGAGATATTCTTGCGAGGAAAGATGATGCTAGGACTTAGCACTTTGGTTACTCATGGCAGCAACCTGTTTATTTATCTTAATTAACAAACCAAGGGACAACATAAAGGGCAGGTGCTGAGGGAAGATCCCTGGGGTACCTCTCAAGATGGATGAATAGGCAAAAACAGAAGACGAGGAGGGCCAGGATTGTCATACCCTTGGGGGATATATGTTGGCCTTCCCGGAAAACTGTTCTGGACCCTGAATTTCCACAGGGTGTTGAACATCTGGAGAAGATGAAGGAGAAAAGGCTCCTCAGATAATCAGGAAATACCTGCCTACAAGAAAAGGCTAAAAGAGAGGGACTTTTTAGTTAGAAAAACGAATAAGGGGAAAGTACTTCTCTCTCCCACCCCCCTTTGGCAAAATTCTTGGGGGACATGGAAAATGTCTCAGTACAGCAGCCAATTAATCATGGAGGAAGCCATGGTGGCCAACACTTGGGATCTGGTCTTTTATAATAATGTGGGTCCTGTTCTACAAATTTCACATAAAATAGAGCATGTACTAAATATACAAATTCATGCAAACATGAATGAGTAAGCACACACATGCACACACACACTTCAACCTCTCCACCTTTTATCCTTTGTCGCTTTGTGATTATATAATTATTACCACTGGCCAAAAATTTTATTTATTTATTTATTTATTTTTAATATATTTATTAAAAAATTATTTTTTAAATAAATTAAAAAAGAATTTATTTTTATTTTTTTTAAAAAGCAATCTCTATACCTGCTGTTTTATTTTCCTCCAAAAACATCATGTTACAAAATCCTGTTGATGCAGCAGAGTAATTTGTAGTCCTGAATTTTTCTTGAACTTCCCAATCAGGAACCTACCGACATCACAAACCTGTATTTTGAGCATAGTGTATCTTAAGAATTATTTTCTTAATTATTTTCTTTTTTCTTTTTTAAAAATTATTTTCTTTTTTTTCTCAGTATTTTCATAACTTTCCAAAGAGGGAAGGAGAGAGAAAAAAAGTCCTATTCAATTAATCCAAGCCTTAATTAAACTTGATACCAAGCCAAGAATCTCAATATCAAGGTTTTGGATCTGTGATTTGTTTGTTCAATTTGCTTATTGTGCAGACCAGAAGGAAATGGGGCAGGAAGTGGTCTTAAAGGTGCAAAGAATCACATATACTTGAGCGACAGAGCAGAAGATGGAATGGTTCTTGTGCTGCCTTCAGAATGCCTGGCTGATGTTGGACCAATGGCTGAATGGTTCCATCCTGACTAGCAAGTGTGCACATCTCCTGAATCTTCAGCATGTTCTTATATTCATGAATAATGGTGGATTTAAGCATGTTAAATCCAAACGTGAAGGAAACAATGGATAGCCTGAGAACCAGATGCCCTTCTCGTAGAAGCCTATTCAGACTTGCACTAAAAAGCTCCCTTCTCCTTTCACATGAGGCAAACCACATGGTGAACTGCCGGATTTGTGGCTGATGGACTTGGGATCATTGGGGAAACTCCAGCAGTGTGAGTTTTATGACAGGCCTGGGAAGCCATGATGAGAACATTCATAAGAAGTGACAAGTATTTGGCACAAGGAGGCAGCGATAATGGACCTGGACAGATGACCGGATGGAGGATTTTGGCAGCCACACAAGCAATTTTGCTGCCCCACCTGCGCCCTAAATAAAGGAATCTGCACTGTTGGCTTTCTGAAAAGCTAGCAGAAATGGCCACTATCTTTTGATAGCAGAGAAGGTCCAGGGGCCAGAGAAATCCCCCAAACACCCAGCTCCTGGACCATTCTACTGATATACCAGAAGGACTCCTTTGGGGTTTCAGCGGCCTGGTGCCATGAAGCTCTGCAGAACCAGCAGATCGCTCCTCTCTCAGCCCCTCTAGCAGCTGTCCTACAGAGGCCCTGAACTGTCTGCTGAATAGATGTCTGGGCTGGCTGGGGGAGAGGGGAGGGTCCCAATCAAGTCCTTTTAATCTGGTGAAGGCTTTTGGCTGCATCAGGGCTGTGGAGGCCCATTTTCTTCTCAGTCACATTTGAGTAACTCTCTTGATCTACTGGGAGGGACTGGAACATTTCTGAAAAAAAGAAATACTGACCTGTTTCAGAGCTAATCTTTGGAAACTAAAAGACACAGGCGAAGTTAGTTCAGTGGTATCATCAAAGAGGAGACTTCCAAGCCAGAGATGATCTTGCACCCGCTAGAAATTTTGCACACGTCGGGCATTCAGCAAACCTTTGCAACACAACATTGGGACCATTTAAACGTGGGCTTTAGAAGCTGAGCATAAGAGCTACGGCCAAGAGGAAGCAAGGAGCTGAACCATTAGTTTCCATAGTTGATTCAAGAGGCTTTGAGCAGATCTTCTTCCCTCGCACTCTTTGGAAGAAACCGTCTCAAAAATTGGAGAATGCTTTCAGAAGCAGTTTGATCTGGGTTGCAAGGCTTCCATTCAGACAGATTTCAACAGTGCGCTGGGCAAAACCCACATATCTTTGGATGCACCCATCCAAAAGCCTAGGATCAAGTTCTCTTGATCCTAGGCTGCACGGCATATGCCCCCAGTATATACTAGTCTATATTATTCCTGCACAAGATTCCAGTATTTTGCATACTGCAGGAAACATTTTGGAGTGTTATAAAAATCAAAACCACTTTTTCTATTTCCCCCTCTTCAACTAGAGGCGTGTGTCCTCTGCTGCTCCTCTGCGTCCCATCCTTCACGTGCACCTCGTTTTTTCAGATGCCGCTCTGGAAAGGTTCTGCAGTTCCCCTTTTGGAAAATCCACTACTGGAGAAGTTGAGAAGCCCACAAAAAGTAGGTTTGCCCAAAGAACCTGTTGGAACTGACCTGGCCTTCTGAGGCAAAATAGTAAATGGAAAGGTTGCCATCTGCTGACAGCGAAAAATGTTTCATGTGAATCTTCAGTTACTTCTATGGTGGTGAGTTTGTTTAGGTTTTATTCAAAAGCTGGTGGATGGGAAGGTGTGACTGTTAGTTGAAATGCAGGCCCTCTCTTATTAACTGCCTCTGTATTACTTAAAACACTTTAGCTGTTCTCTCTCTCCCCATCCCGCCCAGATTTAAATTTTGGTCTAGGGTCTTTCTGTTACCATTTTGGACAAAGTACTGTAGTGCTTAGTTGTCACTGCAAAGTATGGGTTTTGCTTACTGCAATGACCAGCAAAGCACTCAGCCTTGTGGGGTATGCTTGGAGCCACACTCCCAGAATTCACAAGTGGAGCCAGGATAAAGGCAAAGCATGACTGCATTTACAGTCCCATGCACTTAAAATTCAATATTAATAATCTGGCAGCTACTCTGCTGCAGGAGATGAGTCCAGGCAGCTGCCAGGAGTCAGCACTGACTCGAAGGCACACACACATTCACACAAAGCTCCTCTCCAGGCTCAGGCCTGGCACAAAAGCTGCCGTTTGTCTCAAGAGGTGCTCTTCCTAGTGGCGGTGCCCCATTTCTCACCCCTCAAGAGAGCCTCTTCCAGCTACCTGAATAGCCACATGCGGGGCTTGGAGCCCCACAGGGCTGAGCAATGTTTGAAGTCTGCAGATACAAACATTCTGCTTTATGACTTCTTCAGACAAAGAAGTTGTCCACGGAGGCTAGCATCAGCTGGCGGGAACCCAACAGGGCAGCTATTAGAGTTGCTGTGGGTACAGACAGACCCCCCCAACCCCAACATGGCCTTTAACCTAAGACTACCAGGGAAAGTTCCATAGCATGAAGGGAGAAGGATTATTGCCTGCAAAGGCCTGTGAAGTCTGCAAGTGTGACTGCTTATCTGACATTCCCAGTAGCATGAAGCCTAGAGAAAAAACCATGCCTGTAGACTCTGGTTGCTGAGCTTGTCACCCTAATTTCATCTGCGGCTGGTGCTGTTTCAGCTTCATTTAAAAAATGGATGCATCTGGTGTAGCTAAAGGGCGAGAGATTGTGTTGTGGTTGGCAGAATGCCAGTGGAGAGCTGCAGGCCAGTGATAGAGATATCATCTGGGAGGATAGGTAAGAAAGGAGACAGAGGTCCTGACCCCTGGCACCTTGCACGCTCTTCTGAAGGAGCTGCACCTCAGAGATTGGGAAGGGTCAGCAAAGAGAGGGTGAAGCCCAAGTGTTCACCTGGCACTGGCTAAATCATCTGGCAGCCACAGCACCCATCAGAGCCAGAAGGGGTTTAGTTCTTCCTTGTGCTGGTGAAGGAAGCAAATATTAGGTGACCAGGAGTGGCAAAGGCCATTTCTTGCAAAGGGAAGAAACCCCTGCAGGGTGAATGTCCCACTTCTGAGAAGTGACAAACATGGACTATATTTTCCTTTGTTGTTCAAAATGCAAAGAACTGCTAACATTTTTAAAATTAGCTCCTGGGCCCATTGTTCACAGATATCCTTCATGTTACAGTATTTTGCTCCATTCTATATTAGTAAGTCAAATTTAAGTGTTCTTCTCCTTGAATTGTAATGTTTAGTTCCTTCTGGTTCCCTCTAGTGTCCAACCTTCAAAGTCCCATCCTATCATGTTTTTTTCCCAGAATTCAAAACAGCATTTTTCCCATGGGAAGGATTCTTATAATTAATTACAAAATCTTATTTCAAATCCATCTGGACCCTTAGTCCAATTGTAACTTTCCAAAACCAACGTTCTAATCACCATTTTGCTGTTTATTCCAAAAAAGACCAAAAAAAAATGTATTTAAAACTTCTTTTGCGAAGGATTGAAGGAAACTCACCCGGTGCTCTAAACTTGCTGTTGCAAAGGTTCCTAATAGCTAAAAAGCAGTTAAAAAGCAATTTCCAAAAGTGATTAAGAAATGAGCCTCAGTGAATTTTATGTCCATATAGGCTATATTACAGCTGTGAGCTTAGCTGGCATCCCGTGACGCCCAGCTGCTTGACTCACCAGCCCAGGGCTGCAACGGGGGGGGGGGCAAGCAGGGCATGTACCCCGGGCAGTGTGCTGGGGGGGCACCAAAATGAGTGCTGGGGGTGCCAAAATGGGCACGGAATCCATGTTTGCCCGGGTGATACAGACCCTGGTTGCGGGCCTGCACCAGCCGACCGCAAAAACTTCAGCGCCTGCAGTCTACTCATGAGAAGCAGCTGTCTGGAGTACAAGTGGGCAATCTCATTATCTCTCCTTTTTCTGGAGAGATTTTCCAGCCAGAATTCACCGTCTGGCCCCAATCTCACCGCAATGCCATCTCCACTCCTTCAGAGATGTCTACAGTAGATTGCCATGAATCTTCACCGGAAGTCCCACAAAAGGGAAAAAGAAGGGGAAAGCTTCGAGGCTGAAGAACAAAACATTAACCCTTCCGAAAAGACTGTGTTTTACACATTGCTGGATTCAGCAGTCAGGATATTTTAAAAGAATCCTGAATATGCCATTTCTATCAGAAAAAAACCTGTTGTGTGGAGCTGGGAGGGACCCAGCTGTGGACAGCTGTGGGGCTAGTGCTGAAACACACTCTAGCAGACAGATGGGAGGAGCCCCAGGAAGGGTTGTTCTGTCAAGAAAAAAACCACAGTTTTGCTTCTCTATTAGCCAGAATACAGTCATTTTCTTCAAATACTTAAAGAAACAAAAGGAAGCTTAAATCTAAATCTGCCAGAAAACTGGAAGAGTTGCAACAGAGGTCCTGGCAAGTGGAAGAGAGTTGGCTTCCCTCCCCCCCTCGGGGCAGCTGGCGAAGGTGATGCTCAAATGCACTGCATCCCTCCTGAGCGAAGGCCATCCCCATCCCCTCCCCTCTCCTGTGGGCGGTCATGGCTCCTGGCCAAGGACCTGTTGCCTGTTGCCAAGTGCGTGTTTTGCTGCAGAAGTGGCTGAAGATTCCTTTGAGCAAAGCCACACCACCCCAGTGACGTGATGTCTGGTCAGAGGACAGCCCTTTTCTCTGCACGGCTTTTGAACAGATCTTTCACCAGCTCTTCCACCATTTCTTTCCCTCTCTCAAGTACAAAAATTGACTTGCATAGGAATCCAGGCTTCTTGGTTCTGCCTGTACACTGTTGTTGTTGTTGTTGTTGTTGTTGTTCTTGTTTGGCCATAATGCTGTTTTCAGTCCGTGTGATCAGGAGAATATTTGTGATGTTGGTGTTAGCCAGCCTACTCATCCTCAGCTACCTCCTGCATGAGAAGCTCCTCAAGGTAAGGAGGACTGTACATGGTGGGCAGGGGGCACGCTGGGCACAGTGCATGCAACATCCCATCTTCCATCCTGATATTGTAGCTGGGAAGGGACTTTGGGTCATCTGCCTGTTGGAGAAGGCCAGTGTTAGACACCATCGGTGCTGAGATGGAAGAGAAATGTTGAGGCCTCTTGCCATTGTCAGTGATTTGTCTTCCAATTCTGAAATTCGGCTTTCTAAAGAGAGAGCTGTACGTAGGTCAGGGACAAAGCACCTACTCTGCAAATGGAACATCTCCTCTTTAGCCTCTGACAGCATCTTCCCTCTGAAACACGGCTGACAATACTGAGTTAGCGGGCCTAGCGGGAGGCAACTCCCCATGCCCCAAGATCCAGAGTGGACCATTTTGCCCCACCCTGTCCCTGGACTCTGGCAGCAGCGGCCAACTTTCCTTTAAGGTGTGTGGACCGGTTCAGTCACTGGCTTCTTTTGGGCTAATCATGAACATAGGCAAGTTTGGTTGTTCAGCATCTGCCCTGTTCTTAAGAACCAGAATTTAGAATGTGCTTTTTGTTGATTGAACTGCCTTTTCATCCATCATTTGCTCTAAAATGGCACAGCTGATTAATCCTAATCAACCTCAGAAGGGGCGGGGGGTGAAAGTTGCAGCCTGCCTGGAAATGCCTTAAACTGCTCCAGAAGTGCCATCCTCTGGTCTCAGCTCCAGGGGAGTGGGCTGGGCTGGGCTGGGCTGGGAGACATTAGGAGAGAGAAGAGGAGATTCCTGACCCACCGCAGCCTCTTTTTCTTACTGGCTGTTCTCACATGCTCCATCTTAGAGGCTTGGCACAATCAACAGGGTTTGTGACTCACTACTGATGACTTTCATCTTTGGTGTGTGATGGCATGATGGCAATTAGTTGTTGGCACACATTCCCGATTAATTAACTCAGAAAAGCTGCTTTCTTTGGAGGCTGCCAGTAACAACGACCGCATTTGATGCCCAATGTTTGTGTGACAAGCCAGTGCTATCAATCCCAAGGCTGGGAGGGTGCAAGCAGTCTGTGGGAGTGCTCCACCTGTGGAGAATCCCCGCCTAATTCGTCAGCGTTGCTGTCATGAGTGCCATTGAGCTGAAGACATCAGCGCAATGGCACACATGACAATAACGAGGAAACAGGGGAAGGGGCTCAAGATAAGCAGCCATCAACTCACAAAGACGAAAGAAGAAGATACAATGGCTAAGCGGATCACGAGGCACACCCAAGCTGTTAGCGCTAGCACAACGGAGATCGCCCAGCTGACAGCAATCACCGGATGAATAGGGAAACCGATGATGGGCGATCCCGGAGTGCCAGCGGGGCCTCGCAACCCCTCACCTACCGGCAAGACAGCATGTTGGACAAAGTAGGGGTGACGTAACCTCGAGTGAGGGGGCGCTGACCGGCGGGGGGTATTTAAACCCCGCACCGGTGCGCTCCTGTCACTCTCAGCTTTTTTCTACAACTGTAACTACGCTATGAATAAACCAGAGCCTGCTTCATCTGAACCAGTGTCTGTGTGTTACTCGGCGGTAGGCAGTGCATGACAGTTGCCCAGTTAAAAGGCCATGTGGAACTGAAAAGTTCAGCCCAGCCTAAGATCAAGGGGAAGCTGCTGCCCTTAGAGCAAATTGAGCTGGTTTCCATAGCCATAGAGAACCATGTAGTTTAAAGACATGTGCCCCAACATGGTGCTCTTCAGATATCTGGAACAACAGCCTCCCAGAGGCAATCACACAGGGTCACTTGGGAGCTGACAGAAAGCTTATACCTAGAGGACAAGGTAGAAATACCCAGGAAGAAAGACTGAGCTGACACCAGCTCAGTATCCAAGATTCTTCTATTTCCACTGCCGAGGCATCTGTGGTACATACGTCCCAAAGGTTATTTTCTGCGGCTGTACCCACATTGGAGACCCCATTTGTATTCTTTTGTCCTGGATATTCTCCCCTTTGTCATTAATTCTTAGCAGTTCTAGAATCCATAAGGGGAAAAATCAGCTGAAGAGATCAACATTCTTCAACTTGGAGGTCTAAAACACAGGGTAGCTCCTGCAAGGCTTAGGTAGATGCCTCCAACCAGGAGAAGCAAAAGCATTTGGGGTACCCATCATATTCAAGAAGGGCAGCAGCTGACATTCATTTAACTGAGACAAAATTTACCATTTTTGATGAGAGATGGTGGACAGAGTTCCTGCATGGCTCTTCTGGATGGAAAAAATGGTCCTCTAAAAATCCAGAATTGCTATAAGGCAAGTTGAAATGAAAATAATGATTTAGATTTTTGATAAATGGTCCAATGATTTGAAAACCTAGAAAGCCTACTGTTAAGACAGAATTCACCAGGCAAATCCTAGACAATGGAATTTGTTGTTGAGATTTAACACCCTAGAAGAATTTTGCCTTTTCCTTAGTGAAAATAGCATTGCCTTGGAAAAGGACATATATGGATAAGAATAAAATGTTTCCCTTTTTTGGTAGGACTCATGTAGTAAACAATAAATTACCCTCTGCTTTGTACAAGTCTACAATCCATGGGAAAGGGGTAGTCTTGATAACTCTTAGATTCTTTGCATTTCTCTTTTCAAAGTTGGAGAAGAAGCTCTCAGCCTCTTCTGATGCCATCCAGCCTCAGGAGGTTGGAAATCCCCAGCTTTTTGTAAGATCTTACTTGATGAAGAGTTCTGGGGAAGTTTTCAGCTTCCACAATTTTTTGTACCACTTTTGTTAATCCTAATAAAAAACTATGGATTTGAGATCTGATCCTGAAGAGCCAAACTTGGGATTAGTCAAGGACCATACTGGCAATTAATCTGCTGGATTTAAACTCCCCCACTGCATCAAAACTATCCTGGCCTTGGTGTAGATTTACTCCATCCCATTATTTTCTCCAGGGACAAGAAGCAGAGCCACAGCTCTATTCCTTCTTCACTTCCCTTCTGTTGGTGGAAGTCCAACAGGTGTCTGGTGAGAGAGCATTCTGTTTCAAGAAGATTGCTGTACTCACCTTATTTGGGGAGATCTGCATCGCTTGTTTTTCTCATGTCTCTTTCTTCTTGTATTTTCAAGACTACTATCTTCTGTAGCCCCCCCAAAAGTTCCATAAAACAGACAGAAGAAGTTTATGATCAAGACTTCTGCCTTAAGTTCATGGAAGACAAATTTTGTGAGAAAGGCAAGACACATCCATGCAGGTCTAATGTGCAGAAGAAAAAGAAGGAGGTGGAAGTAAATAACATCCTTGCCAGATTAGACCAGCAGATGCCCAATGTTACTTTTACTGATATAAAATCTACTACAAGTGCCGAGAACAGCAAGGCCACTCTGTTGAACCAGAAGGACTCCTACTGTGTTGGAGAGCACTTGCTGGTTCAACTGGATTTGTACAACTACTTGGGGAAGAAGAAGGAATATGGGGGAGACTTCTTAAGAGTGAGGATCTTCTCACCAAATCTCAAGGCTGGAGCTTCTGGACACATCAAGGACTACAGGAATGGAACCTACTTGGTGAATTTCACCTTATTTTGGGAGGGTAAAGTCAGAGTTTCTATCTTACTCATACATCCCAGTGAAGCAGTTTCTGCCCTGTGGGCTGCAAGAAAAAAAGGCTATGACAAAATAGCATTCATAGGCAGATTTTTAAATGGAACTTCATATATTTCTACCGAATGTGGTTTCCACATATCCACAAAGACAGAACTCTGTGAATATGGAAATGAACGAGATCAAGAAGCCTTCTATTGTGTGAAACCAAAGAACATACCTTGTGAAGCTTTTGTTCACCTGATGACTAGCAACAGGCCAATATCCTACCTCACGGTCCAGGAACAGAGCCTTTTGACCAGGTATTTGTACTATTTCCTAACAGATCCACAGTTACTTCATACATGTTGAACAGCATTATCCCTTTGTTAGGCTTTGAACATCACTGATATAAATATTCAAGCTGTGCAAGTTCCTTGCAAAAGCTATGAATCTGAGACAAATATTCTTATATTGAAGTCCAAAATTATCTTGGGTGAAATGAACTAGTTGGTATTCTTCAGTCTTGAGGGTGTGGGAGGGGACAGTGTTATGTCCCAATCTGAAAGAATTGTGCCCTTCCCTCAGGAAATGCAGGACAGCAGCAGAAGAAAGTATAACTGTGTGATCAAAAACTCCAGTTTTAAATTAGGGAAGGTCTATCCGAGCTCTCCACTCATATGTTCTGGCATCTGTTGGTTGTCTCACCCAACTGTGATGGCAATCAGAAGCCTTGCTTTATGGCCCTGTTTTGACAATGTTCATGTTTGTTATTATTCAGGCAATAAGCTGTTTCTGGACTTAAGATATTAAATCAAAGAACCATAAGGAAAATTCTCAGGAAGATCAACTATACTCTGTTGGCGAATATTACTTTAACAGTCAGGATATCGACTGTTATTTAAGATATTCATCATAAATCAATAGAGGATAGGTAACTGAAAAGTCTCTTTCATGTATTTTCCCCCTTTTCAACTGAATTTTGTATTACAATCAAGCTTAAATTAAAATGTAGAAGTACACTCCATAGTCAATCAATATATGAAGGATCTGTCTACTAAAATGAAGTGTCAAACAAAGTAAGTCAAAGCAAAATAGCATACGCTATAACTTTCTGAATAACCTTTTCTTACAGCTTTAATTAATTCCTACATCTTAACAACTACACCTTCAGTTCTATTTATTTCATTTTTACATATGTACTCTTTGCCAGATTTTCAGCAAGATCATTATTAAATTATGTCTCGGGGCACCAGCAGTCAGCGAATACATGGAAAGCAACATATTCCTAACATTTTAGCATTTTTTTTGTCCCTGCACTATATTTATTTATATGTTATATACATTTTATTCATTTGTTTGATTTATATCCAGACTTTCCACCAGCAGCTCAGGGTGTTTACATAATATTCCCTCCTTCCATTTATATTTACAAAAATACTCCTTCAAGTAGATTGGGCTGAGAGAGAGCAACTGACCCAAAGTCACCCCGTGAGCTTCTGGGGCTGAACCTGGGACTTCCTGGTTCTGGTCCAGCATCTTTACCACTACTCACACTGGCTTGCTTTTCATAAAATGTAAAGGAGACCCAGGAAAATCCTCGACTCATTCCACATTTTCAAGGAGTTCCAAGAAATGCCTTATTCTATACTGTTTATTTCATAACTGCTTTTACAATACGCTAGCCTAAATACTGTATACTTTGATCGTAAACCAGCTTTACTCAACAGGGTGCCTTCTAAGATGTTGGGACAACAACCTCCACAATCCCAGCCAACATAAGTGGCTTCCCTTTAAAGTGCCCCATGTGCCCCTTTGACCTTGCTGTGATCAGCCCCTCTTCTCAGATTCTTCTGGCCCGTATCAGGCAAGTCCTAAGGAGCATCACCATAGCACTAAGGTGTCAGTGCCATCAAAAAGGTCCCCACCAGCCTCCTCCTTTCTACCCACCAGGTGGAGCGATATCTTCACATTCTGAAAGTTAGGCATTGTTTTCTGTATAGAAAGTGGGCTGCTCGTCAGGAGCAACAGCTATGCAGGAGCCACAGAATGAGTGTTTTGCCACATTACAGTTGAGTTGTTAGAATAAAGCATTTCCTGGAACTCCTTGAAAATGCGGAATGAGTCGAGGATTCCCACCTGGTTATATCACTTCAATCGCTTTCCCATCATTATCTGAATCCACCTGTCAGTGACCTGCAGAGAAGAAGACCTGATAGCTCATCTTCTCCATGAACTATCTGGGTGTCTTCGCAACTCTGGCAGGCACATCATTAGGTGAGCATACCTGAAGACTGACAGCAAGAAAACCAAAGAATGTTGGGGGGGACCCACCCCGTGGATTTTTCTCCTGCTTGCTAAAGCTACCTGCAGGTATATTTGTTCAGCCAAGTAAAGATAGTCTCATTCAATATTCACTTAAACCCCTGTCCCTATTGTCTCACCTTCCCCAAAGCAGCAATCAGTTCACACCCTCCAAATTAATCAGTTAAGGAAAAGATGTCCTGCCAACAGCAAAGTTTCCAAATGTGCTGTTTGAACCACAACAGCCACTCCATATACATACTGTACTTCCACTCCATCACTTGTCTTGCAGTAAAGACTTTCTTGAAATGTTTCAAATGAAGGCTGTAGTTTTGAATGTGTGGGCAAAAAATAATCAGTTGCAGTGCGTTTTAAATGTTCAATCAATAAAGCTATATTTAGTTTTGGGGGAGAGGGGGGACAATAAGGGCCTTTCTGCCTAGACTTGAAACAATCCAGCTGACTTTAACACTGTGATCCATCATTTTTTAATCGTATCATATGATTTTAAAAGTGTCAGGGATGGTATTACGAATGAGGTATTAGCAGTTTTGTTGACAGTTTTAAGGCAATGAAGTTAAAAAAAGAATTGCTGAGCCCTTTTGTTCATCCTGGTCCAGCCAATAAAACAGACCTTCTAAGTGGCAGTTTTTCATGTTAAGTGGACCAACCACAGTTTTCTAAGGCAGAGGTGCAGAACCTGAGGCCCAGAACTTGGGTGCAGCTCCCAAGTACACCAAAAGTTATTACCAAATTGTAATTATTATGGTGAAAGGCAGAAGAAGAAAAGTTTAAATGCATGACTGGAGAGAAATAATTAGATTTAAATGTAAAGAACATTAAAATCTTTTTTTTCCCTGACCCACGGTGCAGCCCATTGCAGATTTTCATCCTCAGTGAGACCTCCTATCAGCCCCATATCTCTTGGTTGGCCAAGACAGCCCTTTTGTGCATGATCAGTGCTGTTTTCCCTGTTTTTAAGGAACAAGATTGGAGTTGAAATCCCTCAGAAGTTTGGGGAGATCCAGGTTTTATCTTGCAACAGTAAGTTATCTTTACTTTTTTTAAAACATTACGAATTGATTACATGATGCCGCTTGACACTGATGGCTTTGGATCTTGGCTAAAATTCTGTTCTAAGAGTCACTTTTTTTTCACATGCTACAGAAGACATTATAGAGCTTGTAGTATTTGATCTGTATAGTCCAATTATCTTTGTGGAAGAATAGTGAGGATATCATGTCCCAAGAGTCTAAATTTAACTGACACTTCACTCTATTAAAACTTTCCCCAATCTGGGAATAAAATCCTGAATAACTTACTTTGATTTGTAAACCTCCCCCTAACCAAGGCAGTTTCAAGAATCTTGCATATTCCAAAAATATAGTCAGAGTTAGAACTAACTCTTTGGCCGTAATTAAGTCTAAGTTTAATCTGTTTGCCTTTATCTCTGTTACTCACTATACTTCCAATTGTAAGCTCCTAGGAGCAGAAATCCTCTACTTTGTAGAGTGTCAGACACAATTATTCTACACACACTTGAGTATCTAACAAAGGAGGAAAACTAAAATTCTACAATAAAGCGTATCGGGATTCACCTTTCCAACAGCTGGAATAGGAATAAAAAAGGTACAGAGGGGTATTCTACATGCAGGGCAGTTTAACTTCCCCCAAGAGAATTGAGGCGTCAGGAGTTCAGCTCTCTCCCCCACATTCACCTGCAAATATTCTTCATTTGTTTTTGTTAGGAAGTGCCAGGATAGCAAGAGGAAAATGCAGAACTGGGATGGGCTCGCCCATCCCCAGCGGCTACGCCTTGCACAATGCTTGGTACCCACAGTTTTGCTCCGTGTCCGATTTTAGCACTCTGGATAAAATCCATGCATGCCTGAAGAGGAAAATGATTTACCTCATGGGGGATTCAACATTGCGACAGTGGATTTATTCTCTTACTGAGAAGGTGGCAAGTATGTTCTTGAGAGATGTGGGTCTGCAGCTGTGCTTGAGAGCTTCTGCCCCATTCTCCCTTGCCTTGACATCGCTCCCCCACTCCAGAATCCTGTTTTCTTGGCTCCGTCTCCTGATCTTCTGCCTTTCCTAGCAGCCCATTCTTTTGTTTTGGGGGTCACAATTAAATAACGAGCATCCAACTGAGCAAAGTGACCCTTGATCAAAAGAGTGACCGCTTAGGTGAGGTTTTCGATGCCCCAGGCAAAGCCATGGCTAGTCTGGGTGTGCAGAGAAGCTAACTTTGAAATTTGAATGAATTAGCTCAGCTGAATGATGCCCATGCTTCTTCTCCCTCCCATAATTTGATATAGTGGCGCCACCTCTTCAAAATCAGCCATTATGTGCCTGCTGGTTTCTTTCTTATTTGCTCTTCATTGGGCCACAGGATGAAAAAGTGATCTTCCTTTTCACAGCAAGCAACGCAGCTGATCTTAAATTCCCCTTGCCTAGTTTGTAAGTGGTTTGGGAAGGGTGATTCTTCTTTCAAATCCCTCCAGTTCCCAGATTGCCCTCTTTCACGTGGCTGCCGCAAGCAAGGAGCAGCTCAAGCCCTTCAAGGGAGCTCCAGATGCTGGACAGCCGCAGGCCCAGTTGATGTGCAGACCGTACTTCTCCTGAAGTTTTGAAGCAGGGCGGCAGCTCAGTTTGGGTGGGTCTTGTTGTTTTGATTTGTGACCTGGTGGATAGCAGCTGGTGGACAGGCCCGTTCTTCACTTTCCTTAAGACCTCATCTCTGTAGATCAGGAATGGACCCTGATGAAATACAAAATATGTTACAGCTGGATAAGGTACTGTAGGCTAGATTTTAGCATGGGACACAGGAGAACTCTCCCCAGTAGGAACAGCTCCTGTAATCAGCCATATGATAGGAGGGGCAGGATAGGAACCAAACAACAGAGTTCAAGCTATGTGCTCAGTGGTGACTATGCATGGCCAGGGGAATCTTCCAAGTTAGGGTGACTCAAGAGAGGTCAGCCTTATCCTCTTCCAGGCCCTTTGTATGCTTACCCCCTTTTATTATTTCACGAATGCAAATAGTTGTGGCCAAATGTCAATCCAAGGATTGTAACTTGCAACTCTGCTGCCAGCCAGGAGGGGCCGCATTCTTCTCGGAGTTGAATTGCAGAATCCACGTTCCTGTTACTGAGGGAACACTGATTTGTACTTAAGCAAGAGTTGAACTGCTGTGCCCATGCAGGATCCCATCCTGCAGTCCTCCTGAGCCACACTCATACTGAACAGCCCCCATGTTCAATTCCCCCTTGCTTAGGCTCTGGCTTCCTTTCAAACACTCTGTTCCTTTATTCTTTGCTAGCACTAAAGTTTTTTGATTACCATGGTGCTGGAGTGTTCAAGACACACGTGGCTATGGATTTGGAGAGAAACACGTTCATCCAATGGAAAAAGCACGGGCACCCCTTCGTGACAAAGAAGTTCTTCTCCATAAAAGACAACAACTACATTAGCAGTGAAATCGCCAGGCTAGCTGGGGATGAAGACACAGCCATTGTTATCACTCTGGGGCAGCATTTCCGGCCTTTCCCCATGCATATTTTTGTAAGACAATTGCTAGATGTTCGTAGGGCTGTCTGCCACCTACTTCTGAGGAGCCCAGAAACACGTGTCCTCATCAGAGCGGAAAACACCAGAGAACTGAACGTAGAGACTGAACGCTTTGGTGATATCAATGGCTTCCCCCAGAATCTTGTCATAA
This sequence comes from Candoia aspera, assembly GCF_035149785.1. NCBI lineage: Eukaryota > Metazoa > Chordata > Lepidosauria > Squamata > Candoiidae > Candoia > Candoia aspera. The sequence continues at coordinate 1,600,639 of NC_086161.1, forward strand.
GAGACGTCTTTCAGGGCCTTGATGTCGGTTTTATTGATGCTTGGGATATGAGCATTGCTTATGCTGTTAACAATGTCCACCCACCAAACCATGTGGTCTGGAATCAAATCATTATGTTTTTAACTTATATCTGTTAGATTATACACACACACACCCCTTTAAAGGTTGGTGGCAATACAACTCCAGTTCATAGAGTGCTTCGGAAGGAAGGAAGGAAGGAAGGAAGGAAGGAGGGAAGGAAGGAAGGAGGGAAGGAAGGAAGGAGGGAAGCAAGGGAAGGGAAGGGAAGGGAAGGAAAGGGAAGGGAAGGAAAGGGAAGGAAAGGAAAGGAAAGGAAAGGGACTCCTGTTGGAACAGCAATAGATGCCTTTGGTCTCTCCTTTTTTGGTACCTGACAGCTCCCAGAAGGTATGGGAGTGGACATACCAGCCTAAAAACAAACATACTGTAGCAAGCAGCTGTGGATGGAGAACTACCTTAATCTTTCTTCATCCCTCATGTCTTTTTTCCCTACACAATACATTCTGGGGAGACATGGGCTGGGAGCAATGAGGCTGAAGCTGATGTGTTAGAGCCTCCTTCCCATTGACACTGACACTCATTTATTTTGCCTCACATGAAAAAGCGGGGCTTGGAGGTCCACTTTCACAAGCTGTCATGCGCGTGCGCGCACACGCACACGCACACACCCAATTATTTCATCAACGCAATGTGGTCAGATTTCAAAGGATGGGGCCCAGCAACCTTCTTGCCAAGTCTATTCCACACTCTGGATGACATGTCCATGTGGGCTCCCAACTAGACTGACCAAAGTGGGCTGAGAATGCAACCCACTTGCCTTCTGAAACCTTGTTTTCCCCAGCTTTGTAGGAAACAAGCTGAGTCCCTGTGACTTTCCCCTGGCTGACTACATCGCTTAAGGGAACCTGTTGGAAGCCCGCTTAGATTTGCTTCCATCTCTTTACAACGCTGGAGAATCGATGCAGCGTCTTGAACGGTGTTATTCATAGAAGATCCCCCCCCCTTAGGGCTGATTATCCAAAATCAAGCTGAAATAATTCTTCATGGTTTTGCGTTGTTAATGCTTCAATATACAGCAGCACAGAGGTAGAGGAAACAGTTCCAGGATATGGCCCTGGAATTCCATTCGCCCTGTGACTTATCTATGATCTCTCCTTAATATATGCTGCAAAAACTTTGTATTCAGGCTCAGTTTTGATTAAGCTGGGGATTCCATACATGTGTGTGTGTGAGAGAGAGAGAGGTTAGTTGGCTTCTGTGACCTGTTCTTCTAAAACAAGGTCGGTACGAGTGTCTTTTGACATCAGCAAGAGATCAGGAATTCAACTTCTCTCCTGCAGTCAAAATGGCCATTGCTGGACAAAGGAACGTTTGAGGGAGACCGCAGCATGCACTGCCGTTTAGCCAAAGGCTGAGTTCTCCTACTGTGGTCAGAACTGGTCCAAGGGGTATCCTACTGCCACTTTATGTGGAAAGTAGCTCACCGGTGCAAGAGCACTGGTATTTTCCTCAACATTTCACTGTGACTGGCCTATGCCAGTCTTGGCTTAACCGTCAGTCTGTTCTTCGCATCTTATTTCTCAGTGACTTTGCTGCCTACACCTCTCTCTCTCTATACACATTCAGAGGGATGTATCTACTGTATGTATGACAACTTAAGATGAATCTATTCCACAAAAGTAGTGATCTATTTTTTATAAAGAATTGGCTATAATTAAAGATAAAATTACTGTTGGCCTTTGAGGTGACTCTCTGGTGTTCCTACTGCAAGAAATGAACCCAGTTTTCCTTTGGAAATTGCATGTTTTCCCATTCTATGTTCTAAGCATCTAGGCAGTCTATAACTTACAAGCCATGCATAGGACCAGTCCTAAATTAGCTAAGGCAAAAACCATATAGACAGACTCAGGTTCTGTTGCATACTTTTAGTAAGCTTTTCATAAATCCCTGGGTAAAAAAATGCCAAATTAAATATGCAAAAAAAAAGGAAAACACTATTGGGCAAAGATGCAAATTGTTGTGGCTGTTTGAAAAAAATGACAGCTAATTTGTGGATTTGTGACAACCGTGTGGATTCAGCCAGTTCCCCTGAGATAGTCGTAAGGACCTTTACATGCCTGTCTCCTTCTCTAATCCCAGCAACCCACTCAAGCTGGAAGACAACATGCGTTGAGCCCAACAAGACCCACTCTTGAAAAGATATTGTGCTGCTGCCGTTAATGAATTGACCATGAATATAACAAGGAAGAAAGTGACTTCTGCTCATTTGCCAGATATCTCTGCCACAGCAGATCTCCTTGCACTTTAGTCCATGCGCACCTGGGCACCTTTAGCAGTGCTGTCATTTGGCATCTTGGGTGAGGCAGCTCTGGATGTTAAAACAGAAGCTAGAGCTTGAGAAAGAATAGCTTTAGATGACAAAAGTAAAGCTTGGGGGGGCATTTTCTGTTTAAACCAGAGGAAGGCAATTTATGGGGGACACACCCTCCCAGACCTTTCTGCAACAGCTGCGGATCGGCTGCCATAAAGAAGGGAGACAGGCAGACAGTCATTATGGCCAGAGAGCGGGGCAGCTAGAGTGGCGCACCTCTTGCGCCATGGCATTCATGCTACTGCCTTCTGGGGTTGAGGCCTGGCTGCATTCGGAAGTGGATAATGAATTAAACCATTTTCTCTGTCTGCACCATATGCTGAACTATAAACCAACAAAATGGGCTGGCTTTTTCCACTAAGGCTGACCTCGGTTAGCCCTCACATTTATCAGACTTGTAACTGACATAGTTAAGGCTGCTGTGAGAACACGGCTTCTGAGCCTGTGCCAGTACCCTGCGGCCTTCGGGTCTTTTGCTTGCTGCTTTGCCTTCTCCCGGGCATCTCCTTCTTCTGGTTCTTCACCTGAGTGGACACCAGTCAGACCGAGAGAAGGGAGGGAGGAGGAGAAGCAAAGGGGCAGGTCGTAAGCACGGATGGCGGAACGGGGATGGAAGTGACTCACTTGCTCCTGCCGCAGCCACGGGCTTCTTGTCCTACCCCACAGGTGTCCCTCGGGAGAGAAGGAAAAACCAGCAGAAGGAAGGACATTTCTGGAGAAAGCCACACCAGCAAGCCGTGTTCTTCTGCTCTGGAAGGAGCTGTTGGGCAGCGCTGAGGCTTCTTCCTCTGATTCTTTGCCAGGTTACTTTGGCAACCTGGGAAGACAGGTGTGCTGACCAGGAGGAACCGTGTCACTGTGCAGTGAGACGAAAACGAGAAAAAGAGGGGAGCTCCCGAAGGAAAGAGAATCAAGGCCAAAGACTTTCAGGAACATGAGTTTGTTTGTGCCTATTTGAAAAAAGAAGCAAAGTTTTCTGAAACAGAATATATAAACGAGGTTTCCCATAACCTGGTTTGGATCTGCAGAATAATGGCAGGGCACGGTAGCGACTGGAGGGCAGAGAGAGGGAGAGAAGGGGGTCTAGCATTGAACATTTAAAACTGTGTGGCTGCACAAGTTAAAGAATATTTGAAAGTGGACGTTCATTTTAAAAATGAGAGGTAGGAGGCCTTTAGGAACAAAGACTGAGGGACAAGATCCTTTGCAGCAGAAACACAGATTAACTTCTTTCAGTGATCATAGTTGCCCATTCAAAGTAGCTGCTGAGCGTTTATCTCACTTCAAGCTAATCCTGAGCTCTTAGCTGCTGCGGCTGCTTCTCCTCCTCCTCCTTCCTCTTCTTCCATCAAAAGTTAAAACGTTTTTAAATGTTAAGGAACAACTTGTACGAAACAGAAGTAGCTGGTTTAAATTGATCTGGGAAAGTAGAATTCTATAGAAACCTGCATTCCTGATGATTAGGAGTAAGATCCAAGGACAGCACTGTCCTCTCTCTCTCTCTAGATTTCCTTTGAAAGTCACTGGAGTCCAACCTGAGGTCATGAATCAGTTTAACGATGCACTAGGGGAAGACATACAAGGGTGGCTGTGAGTGCTGTTAACGCCAAATGATTTTTTTTTAAAACAAAAAATTATTTATTTGGTTTCTTATGTGATTCCCCAGCAATTCACATTTTCCACATCACTTTTGTCCAGCCCCCCTCAGTTGCAACAGTTGGACTCTCCATGTGTTGCTTTCCTTTCTTTCACCAGGCAGACAGACATCAAGCAAGAAGTGTGTGGCTGGGATGGGTTCTCCGTTGCCCAGTGGCTTCATCTGGCGGAACCAGTGGAACCCTGCCTTCTGCAGTTTGGCCAATTTTGGGACCTTGGATCAGATTTACACATGCTTAAGAGGAAAACTGATTTATTTCTTGGGAGACTCAACAGTGCGGCAATGGCTGGAGCATCTCACAAACACAGTGAGCAGTAGGTTGCCTTGAGGCCATGGAGCCCCATCATGCTGCTTCCAGACAGGGTTGCTCTGTTGCTCATGTTGCGCGGCTCCTGCACAAGATTTGGTATCCTTCCTCAGGGTACTTCCTATCAGCAGCCAAACGGCTCTAAAACGATGTTCTTCCTTCAAACTCTGAGTTGTATATAACCAGAAGCTCTGTGCTTTCTCAGCACAATCACAGCTACTCGGGCTGATGTGAGGGAGAAACTCCATACCCAAAATGGCTGATTCACAACTGACACAAAGGGTGGCCACAGTTGAAAAAACCACTGCTGTTGGCACTATATCCTGGCTCCGTGTGGGTCTGAATTCAGAACTGTACATGCACATAACCTGCCGAGGTAAAAATTAAGAAATGAATCTTCTAAGAATCACAGCTTACTTTCAAACAATTCTCTACCTCTCAAAGAGATGTCTGCACTCTTAAGTTTTATGTAAGTTCTTTTCTCTGGCATTGTATTAATCATTTGCTTTGCTTTTCTCATTAGCCCTAAAATATTTTGACACCCATGGAACTGGGAAGCTTCGGAATTTGCTTGCCGTGGACATGGCTAGGAACATTCAGGTCAGCTGGAAGAAACACGGCCACCCCATCATCACTGCTCATGATTATTCAGTCAAAGATCACAGCTACGTTGCTTGGGAGATTGACAGCGTGGCAGGAGACAACGACACAGTGATTGTCGTTTCCCTGGGCCAGCATTTCCGCCCATTTCCCATCGAGCTCTTCATCCGAAGGGCAATTAATGTGCGGGAAGCCATCCAGCGCCTCCTCTGGAGAAGCCCAGGTACAACGGTCATCATCAAAGCAGAGAACCTCCGGGAGATGCATACAGATCCAGAACGGTTCAGTAACTTCCATGGCTATGCCCAGTATCTTGCCGCAAAAGACATTTTCCAGGATCTCAAAATTGGCATTGTTGATGCCTGGGACATGGCTATTGCTTATGAGACCATGGATGTTCATCCACCATCTTATGTGGTAGGGAATCAAATTAATATGTTCTTAACTTATGTCTGTTAAAGAGGTTCAATAAACGTGGTTTGAAAATGCAGTGTGATTAAATGGATGATTTTCATCCGCAATCTTCACACGATGCGAGGGCCCTGGGAGCTCCAGCTGAGGCCCCACTCCAGATAACTGTGCCACTAGATCTCTACATCCGAGAAGATGCACATTTCTCCAGCAGAAGTGTTTCTCCCTCCCACCATAGGCTACAAGGCAACACCAAACCAGAGGATGCCTCTAAAGTGGTTTCTAAGAAGACAGAGCTACTGTCAAGGGGAATTAGGGCACCATGCCCACATCCTGGGCATTCCTAAAAGACTGCACCAGATTGCCTACACCAAGATGACTGAAGCTTGGTAGATTCAGCATCATGCTGGGCAGTGAAGGATGCATAACATTTAGGGGGCAAACTGTATTCTCTTGCCAGAGATCGTTCAGTTGATCTTTCAATCCACAGTCCATCTGCCTCCACATTCCTCTTCTAAAACAAGATTAGAGTATTAACCTGCCTCATCAAGTAGCTGTTACAGTAACGATGGTACAAGGCAACATAAACAAGATCCTGCTAATGCACACACATCCTTCTCCTCCTGGAGACCCAAATCGGAGCCACAGAAGACCAGGAAAAGGCAACCATCGTTCAGCGAGGCTGATTTTATTCTGTAACGAAAGAGGGTGTCTGACCAGATGAAGCAAACTGTCCAATTACAAAAGATACTCTGCACTTCTGAACTGAACCACCATCGGATGTCAAAGGCGCCTGCCCCCAACCCAGGCCTTGAACGCCTGTCGCATCTCGTGTTCAGTCATGCTACCGTTTTGAGAAAGCAAAGGAACTGAAGGGAGACTGTTCTTCAGCAGGAGATTCCCCCGGACTCCTGAGTTCTTTCTAAAGCATCAGGATGCAGGATCAACTAACAGACTTTTCACTTTCGCCGTTTTCCACCAGTTTTCTTTTCTTTTCGTCTGTTTTCCTTTTAAAGATGCTATTCCTGTAGAACTGGAGTTCTTTGATGCTCTCCCGGATGTCATCAAGGGCTCTAAAAATAATTCAGGAAAATCAGTATACTCGAAAGAGAAGGAAACACCTGTTATGTACACCTATGCCTCAGATGAAAAACTCGGTATAGAAACGGTTATATTTTTGCA